>NW_024426663.1:76282743-76324466 GCF_017311325.1 Ursus maritimus | reverse complement strand
TTCCTTCCTTCCTTCCTTCCTTCCTTCCTTCCTTCCTTCCTTCTCCTTCCTTCCTCCCTCCCTCCTCTCTCTTTCTTTCCCTATCCATCTATCTATCTGAGAGAGAGAGAGAGCGAGAGAGAGCACATGAGCGAGCGCACGTGCCTGAGTGCCCGAGGGGGGGCCACAGGGAGAGGGAGAAGCAGACTCCCTGCTGAGCGCAGAACCCCCTCCCCCTGCCGACCCCCATGAGGCCCTATCCCAGGACCCTGAGACCAGGACCCCAGCCAAAGTCAGATGCTTAACCAACTGAGCCACCCAGGTGCCCCCAAGTTGTTCTATTTTTAACAAAACACTTTTGCTATTTGGACAGTCATGTTCCCACTTCCTAATGTCTGGGCTCTGGGCCTTGACATCTCACTGGTGCACTATCTCCTTAGATACATGTAGCTGCAAGCATTTTCTACTTTTGACCCTTTGGGAGATTCCTGTGGGTAGTCTGGCCAGTGGGCCACGCCCACGGCCATGCAAGAGTGGTATTCACAGTGTGGTGTGGGGGCTGGTACTGGTCTATCTTTGTTATAGGTCTGCAATGAGGTAAGTACAGAAACTGAGTAAGCGTTTAGGAATTTTTACAGAAATTTAATATTGATGTGATATCCAAGCACGTGATTAATTTCATAGGAGTATTGGCTTGTGGGGGGAAAAAGAGTATTGGCTTTTGAGGGATTGCAAATTTCATTAAAAACATAACAGAGCCAATGCTTTACTACAGGTGGTGGTACTGGTCTAGAGAGTAGCTACGATTCAGCACCACGGACAGCACCTCGGCCTCCCAAGCCTAAATCCTGGGTTTTCTGCCGACGCTCCCAGCTCTGGCTAAATCCCCCGGTGAACAACTACCTCCTAAATCCAAAAGATGCTTTTTAGTTCTTGTCTTATTTGACTTTCTAAAGTATGACTTTTACTAACATTCTAATCTGTCATTTTTGTTTAATGATCATTCCCGGTTGAAGAAATAAAAAGCACTCCCCTAGGATTGCCAACGAGCTACACCACTAAAATGAGGGGACCATTTCTGGTAACTAAAACATATTGTCAATATATATTTTTTAAAGATTTTATTTATTTATTTGACAGAGAGAGAGAGGGAGAGAAAGCACAAGCAGGGGAAGTGGCAGGCAGAGGGAGAGGGAGAAGCAGGCTCCCCGCTGTGCAGGGAGCCTATGTGGGGCTTGATCCCAGGACCCTGGGATGATGACCTGAGCCAAAGGCAGACGCTTAACCGACAGAGCCGGGCGCTCCCATACTGTTAATCTTAAAATACTGTATTGATCATCATCATCATCATCACATAATGCTGAATAAATTGATGAGCATCTCTTATCACCAGGCACTAGGAGGCGGAAGACTTCATCCCATTACGTTGGGCTACAGCTTTCTACTGACATGTTTGGGTCTACACTGTTCTACCCAGGGCATTGTGAACTTTGGAATTCTCGAGATTTGCTTTTTCGGGGTCCCCATTTTGTCATGTTGGCTCCACCCTCCCATCCCTTTCAGTTGTGTACCCCTATCCTTTTCCAGTGGCTTACTTGCCATCTACTTTTCCCTCCAGGATCACCCACAACCTCTTCCTGATCCCTAGTGCAGAGAAAAGTACACTGGATGAAGGGCTCCCCTGTTCAAACGGGCTGGGCACCTCCTGTGCCCTCAGATTCAGCCCAATTACCTCCTCTGTCCATGTTCCTATAACTTTTCTTCCCCCAGTCCCTTAACTGGCCTACTGGCTGCTAGGCAACTCTACGTCTCCCTGCCTCAATTGCTCTTGTTCTCCGTTGCTCAGGGAGATTTTAACCATCCTTCAAGGCTTGAGTCAAATCTACCCCTTTCATGAAAACCGCGACATTTCCCCCTCCCCTTCCTGAGTAACTGCTTCAGACTCTAAACCCCACGGGGCTTCTCATTCCGTCTCGCCATGTCACCTCCTTCCCCCAATCAATTCTAACCTCTCCGAGGTTCAAGTCCAGGTAATAAACTTCCCATTATCCCCATCCTTTCCTCACACATCTGGGGTGGCTGCCCTGCAAGTTGCAGAGGGCAAGTCCCCTCCCCTCTCTGAGGCTGTTACCCCAGTCAGCGATGGGCTAACAGCACCTACGCCTCCCTGAATTCCTGTGCAGAGTAAGAGATGCGGGGCGGCGGAAAGAGCTCTAGAACCTAGCGCGGGTTGGGTGGTGCCTTGAAGTGGCCCCTCCGCAGCGTGGGTTGGCGAGAACGCGCCGGGGGCGGGGCCGCGCGGGGGCTCCCGGGAGTTGTAGTCCGCGCTCGCGTTCGCAGTCTCCGCAGGCTTGGCGCGGAGACCGGTGGACCCGCCTGGGAAGGTGGCGGGGGCCTGCGGGGCTCGAGGAGCTGGGCCCGGGGCTGGCCCCGGGCGGGGATGGGGCAGAGCGCGAGCAACTGGTATGGCCCTGCCGCTGCTGCTGGGGCAGCTGTTGGCGCTCATGGGCCACGGGGGCGCGTTCTACCTCGAGGTCCGCGAGCTGGAGGAGAAGTGCTTCATCCAGGAGATCCCCGATGGTACCGTGGTCATAGGTGCGCGTGCCTGCCACTCCCGGCCTTGCCCTCCCTGCACCCAGAGTCTAGAGAGGGGTGGGGAATGGGGCGCCGTGGCAGCAGCTCAGGCCCGCACCTTCCCTCCCCTGCGGGGGGTGGGCTGGGGAGGAAGGGTGGACAGCAGTCTGGCCAAGGCATCCTCTCTCTTGCCTGTGCGGGGGCCAGGGGCGCGGAGGAGGCAAGTCTGAGCTAGACTCGAATGATGGCAGGGAAGTGGTGGTGCTGGAGAGGGGAGGAGAGGCGGAGGGCGGTGGTCGGGCTCCTCAGACTCGAGTCTTCCCCCCCCCCGCCCATTACTCGGTCATGGGGATGGACGGGAATGCACCTCCCTTGCCTCTCCATTAGGTAACTACAAGACGGAGCTATACGACCCTGCTATGGAAAAGTACCAGCCCTCCCCGCAGTGGATCAATCTGTTCGTGTTTGTGAAGGACCCCGAGAACAAGGTGAGGCGGGCCTTTACCCCTTGCGCACCCGCCCCCCGCCCCCGCCCCAGCATCCATGCATAGCCCTCTCTGGTCCTTCATTTCTCGCAGAAGGATCTGTCTCCTCACAGGCAGGCTAGCTCAAGGAGGACCGCGGTCTTTGCAATTTTGTATTCTGTATTAACAATGCTGGCATCTGAGACTTTCCAGCCAAACTGATGCCATGTCCTGCACACCCAGCCCTCTGGCCTGTGGGGGTCTGCACCTGGGATACCCCCAGAATTCTCCTGGAAGCAGCTACACGGCTAACTTCTCTGTGCTCACTGGAGGCTGCTTCCTCTAGAACCTCCTGGCCCGGCAGTACGGCCCTCAGGGCAGCTTCACCTTCACCTCCCAGTCTCCAGGAGAGCACCAGATCTGCCTCCACCTTGAGTCCATCCGGTTCGCCCTCTTCTATGATGGCAAGCTGGTGAGTGTGGCAGGCGGGAGGCCCACCGTCCCCAGGGGTCAATTTCTCAGCCTCTAGAGTAAGAAGGGTGCGGTGGCTGGTGCCTATTGAGTAGGGCTGGGACTTTACCTGAAGTTAAGCATCTCAAGAACCCCTCCTGAGGATGAAAGGGGACCTTGGGAGGGAGTCACTCTGACTTAAAACTCTCCCTTGGCTCCCAGCCATCCCTAGGATAAAGACCAAGCTTCGTAACATGAAGTTCAGAGCTCTTCTGCATCTGAGCGCTTCAGGGCTCTCCATTGTCACCTCCCCATACAGAACTTCTAGTAAACTGCCTGGCTGAGAGTCACACCTCTATTTCTCTGCACATGTTGTCCCATTGTGTTCTGAATATAGAACTCCACACAAGCAGGGTCCTGATCTGGTGTTTTGACCTCCCCCCCCCCCCCCCCCCCGGCGCGCGCGCCCACGCGCGCACACACGCACACACACGCACACGCAGACGGGGATGTAGAAGCTAGATTTCTGGCGGGTTCATGGAGCTAAGCTCCCGGACCCTCATCCCAAGTTCTCCCCTGTTCCAGGCCATTCACTTGGACATGCAGTTGGGTGAGCACACCAACGATTATGCGGAATTTGCGGCCAAGGACAAGCTGACGCAGCTGCATCTGCGTCTACAGCAGCTTGTGGAGCAGGTGGAGTTGATCCAGAAGGAGCAGGAGTACCAGAGGGTGAGGGGCTGGGTTGGCACAGCTGGGACAGGGGATGTGTGACCTCCTGGGAAGTGGCTCTTCCAGCTCTTCCCCTGTTGGGGGTGAAATTCAGTTCTCAACGGGCGGGCATCTTCTCCCTTCTCTCCTTCCACAGTGGCGGGAGGAGCGCTTCCGGCAGACCAGCGAGAGCACCAACCAGCGGGTGCTGTGGTGGTCCATTCTGCAGACCCTCATCCTGGTGGCCACAGGTGTCTGGCAGATGCAGCACCTCAAGAGTTTCTTTAAAGCCAAGAAGCTGGTGTAGGGGGGCCCCAGAGACCTAGCCCCAACTCATTCCCCTTCTGTTAACTGATGGAAAGTGGCCTGGCCTGGTCTATCTCCTGGCTCCCAATCCCCCAACCCTGGGCGGAGAGGGGGGTGGAGGACAGAGGGCCTCTTTGAACTGGCTTCTCAGCCAGCCCTTGGGAGAGGATGGGTTTCCCACTAGACGTTTGGTCGGGGAGCTGCAGGATTCTCTGTGGCTCTACGCTGCTGAGGAGGAAGGTGAGGGTGCCCCCACCCCCCTGGCTAAACCAGATGGAGGAACTGCCCCAAGATGGAGAATTAAGAGTGAATATAAACTGCAGACTTTCTGACCTAAACGTTTATTGCCTCCCGCTTTGCGATTCATTCTGGTGTTTGGTTTCTAACCAGATATTAATGTGCATTGGTGGGGACTGATCCCGAAATGGATGGGGTGAAGAAAGCCTATTCTCCAAAAACCTCAGCAACCTGGGGAGGCCTTGCCAGAAAAGTCCAGTTTGGGCCCACCTTATGGGTAACCTGAGTACTTCTGGTGATCCTGTGCCTGTCTGTGGGCTCCAGTCAGGTTCATGAGCTATTATTCTATTCCAGTTACGTGGACTGCTGGGTTCTTCCAGGAAATCAGATGGACACCTCTGTCTTCGTACTATTTTTCAACCAACCTGTGTCTCTCTTTATGATGTCACAGGTTTTTTTCAGGAGATGCTTTCTTTTTTTCTTCTTTTTAAAAATAGGATTCCAAGTAATTGTTTCCATTGTAGTCAGCATCTCCTGTAACTCAACCTCCACATCTGGTGTAGATGACCAGGCATCTATGCACCCCCTGCATCTGCCTGATCTAGCCCACATCCTACCCCTGCTGGTTGCCCTGTTGCAATAGTCATCTCTCATGTGAATCTGACATTTTCTGAAATTCACTGGTTGGCACCCTCGACAAAACGAAGTCCAAATCATCAAGGCCAAGGATGTCAATAAAGGGAGACCCCCCCCCACCCCGCCATGAGGAGGGGGATGTGGGGACAGCCTGAGCACTTGGCCCCGGAGACAGACACATCCCCCCCTAGGATATGCTTGAGGAACACTGCAAGCCTTGGAGAGTTGCTCATTTGTGGGTGTGGTCATAACTGGCCTCTGGAAAGTATGAGTGGACTGAGCTGAAGGCTGGGGAGGGTGGGAGACCCCTGGAGAGTAACCTCAGACCAGAGTATGTGATCTTAGGGCCCATTACCCTTACCTGAAAGGGTGTGTGTGTGTGTGGGGGGGTGCTCTGCTCTCTGCCATCGGAGAAGCGGAGTGATCCAGACAGGCACATTCTTGCACATGGAGCCTATGGTCTGATACCAAATGAGGCAGGGCTCGAACAACAGGTAAAGGTGATGCGTGCTTCTGAGAAGGGTATGTGCTAAGAATGACGTGATACTAGCTCTGGTCTAGTCTAGATAGTCAGGGAAGGCTGCTTTTTAGAACTGCATTCATGATTAGGAGTTAGCTGGGGGAAAGTGTGTTCTGTCCAGAAGGAATAGCACATACAGAAGGCCTAGAGCAAAAAAGAATATGGCAGTTTGAGAAACCAAAAGAAGGCCATTATATCATAATCCCGACTCTAAGAGAGACCACAGGACAGATCTGGTGTTTGCCGGGGGTATGGGAGGTGAATTTGAATCTGCCTTTAGAGCCATACTGCCGGGCCAGGATGACCTGCAGAGAAAAGCTTTCAGGGGGGCGGGGGGCGGGATGGGGCTGGAAGGAAACTGGGCTTCAGGCTCTCGGTGCCTCAAAGTTGGCAAACAGAGCCCTAGGCACCTCACCACACTAAAAGGTCCAGAGCTGCTCCCCAGCAGTTGCCAAAAGCTTGTCTGAGAACTTTCTGGGGCACGGGTGAAGCATCTGAGATGGAGATGACATGTGACTGCTCCTGGAAAGGGCTCTTTATTCAGCACTCCTGCCATTTCTGCTCTTTTGGTGTGTTCCTTTTTAAACGAAAGGTGACAACTAAAGATTTTTTATTCTTTTGCTTTAATATCCTTATTTGTCGGAATTAAAAGCTGCTCGTTCGTTTTGGAAAGCACCCCGTTCTGTGAACTCCTGAAGTCTAGATGTCACGGCACTAGAGTTAACAAAATTCTTTGATGGCCAACACCACAGTTAACCCACCAATCACGCCTACAACACAGGTGAGTTTCCATCTCACAGGCCAGGAAAACGGCTCGGGCAGGCAAGGGACTTGGCCGAGTCCTGCAGCAGTCGGGAAAGGAAGGCTTAAGCAGAGAGCAGCCGCTAGCACTGCAGCAGCCCAAGTTTGGCCTAGAGCGAAAATCCGGGATCTTCTCAGCAACAAACACCCAACTATGTTCAGCAGTTGAGCGGCTGCGGCGAGTAGGAGGGGAAGTACCGGCACCTGCCTGGTCTGGCGCTGGCGCTGGAGTGCAGAGCGAAGGGCTCAGCGGGGCTCAGGGGCCGGCTCACCTTGTCCTTTGGGTCCTTCACCTCCACGAACATGCCAAGCCCGGGGGTGGCCGGCTGGTACTCCTCCCGCTGCTTGTCATACAGTTGCGTTCTTTAGTTTCAGAAGCACGGCGAACCCAGGTCAGAGGAGCGCGAGGTGGGGTCAAGTCGGCCCCCGCCAGGACGCTGAGAGACCGGCTGCTCCCCGCTGTGGAAGAGCGGACTCTCCCGCGGCCCCCGCCCCAAAAGTTGTTCCAAACTCTCCCCATCCACCCGTACCTATAACCATGGTCTCGTCCGGAACCTCCTCAATAAAACACTCCTTTTCGGTCTCCCGGATGTGGAAGTAAAGCGCGCCTCTACGGCCGCAAAACACCCTTTCCAGACGCGCTCTGCAGTAGCTTTGCACTTGTCCCCAGAGCGCCGGCGGCGGCAGCGGGTAACGTTGACGCAGCCGCAGGGCCTGCCGGGATGGCGAGTTCCACTGACTGGACTACAAGTCCCGAGATGCCCTCGGCCCTAGCGAAGCATTACCTGATAAACCTCTTCTGCTCACAGTGGGGTTGGAGGCCCAGAATTGAAACCTTCTTTCCGTTGATTGTCGTGGTGGCTGGCGAGTGGTAGTGATTATTAGCTTTTTACAAATGCCGGAAGTAACAAAGTATGCTTGTGGTGGCAGAGTGAATTATGAGCAGATACAGGATTGAAACCGAGGATCCCTGACTTTTCTCCACGTGTGTGCATTTTTACACTTTGGGCTTGCTTCTATTTTTAAAAACTGAACTTTGAGGGGGTCTGGGTGGCGCAGTGGGTTAAGCGTCTGGCTCTTGATTTCAGCTCAGGTCTTGATCTCCTGGGTCCCGATTTTGAGCCCTGTGTTAGGCTCTGGCTGGGCTTGGAGCCTACTTTAAAAAAGCAAAAAACAGGGATCCTAGGTGGCTTAGTGGATTAAACACCTACTCCTGATTTCTGCTCAGGTCATGATCTCAGGGCCCTGGGGTTGAACCCCCCGCCCCATGATCGGGGTTCCAGGTGGAATCTGCTTGAGATTCCCTTTCCCTCTTGTTTTGCCGCCCCGCCCCAGCTCTCCCTTTCTAGAAAAAGTAAAAAAACAAAAAACAAAAAAAAAAAACTAAAAAACAAAACAAAAAAACCCCTCTGAACTTTGAAAAAAATGACACAAATGGTGATCTGGTCTGTACGGTCCCAGTTTCTGTTTGTACCACCTCAAGATTTCATAGAAGTTGGAGGTTTTCTCTCTAATTTGGGTTCTCTAATTTCCACACTCTGGTCCAACGTTCTCAACCTTTTTAATCTTTGTGAAACCAGTGAATGAAAAGTTGTATTTCCTTTTACTTTCCATTTATTTTCTTTCCTTCCTATCCTTTTCATTTTTACTTCCTCGGATGCTGAGTGTTTCTTCTCGGTCATTTGATTTCTTCTGTGAATTGCTGGTTGTGTTTTCTTAGCGCTGTTATAACTACATGCTATTAGTGCCAATGTAACCGCTATTCAAAATTATTTTTTTTTAAAGATTTTATTTATTTGACAGAGCACAAGAGGAGGAGCAGCAGGCAGATGGAGAGGGAGAAGCAGGCTCCCCACCAAGCAGAGAGCCCGATGGGGGTCTCAATCCCAGCAGACACTTAACGACTGAGCCACCCAGGTGCCCTGATTAGAAATTTTAAAAATGATTACATAATTAATAAATTATAATATTTAATAATAATAGTTTCTAGTATTCTTTTTTTTTTTAAGGTTTTATTTATTTAACAGAGAGAGACAGCCAGCCAGAGAGGGAACACAAGCAGGGGGAGTGGGAGAGGAAGAAGCAGGCTCATAGCGGAGGAGCCTGATGTGGGGCTCGATCCCATAACGCTGGGATCACGCCCTGAGCCAAAGGCAGACGCTTAACGACTGCACCACCCAGGCGCCCCAGTTTCTAGTATTCTTAAAATTAAACTTTTTATGTTGAGATAATTATAGATTCCCATGCGGTTGTAAGAAACAACGCAGAGGGATCCAGTGACCCATTGCCTAGTTTCCCCCATGGTAACATCTTGCCCAAGTGTAATACAATATCATAACCAGAATATTAACATTGATACAGTCAAGACACGGAACATTTCCATCACCACAGAGATCCCTCATGTTGACTTATTATACCCACACTTACTTCCCTGTTCCTTCACCCCATCTTTCACCCTAGACAACAAGTAATCTGTGTTCTCCATTGGTATAATTTTGTAATTTCAAGAATGTTATATAAGTGGAATCATGCAGTATGCAACCTTTTGAGATTGACTTTTTTCATTTAGTATAATTCTCTGGATATTTATTCAGTTTATTGCATGTTTTCACAGCTTCTTTTTATAGTAAGGAGTAACCATCACACACAATGTATAGAGATATAATTCTGCGATATTCACAACTGAAAGGGTAAGAACAGAGCTGTTAAAGGAGCAGAGTTTTTGGGTGTTACTGAAGGTAAACTGGTATAAATTCAAATTAGGGTGATATAACTGAGGATGTTAAATGTCATTCCCATGGTAACCACATAGAAAATAACCATAGAATATATATTAAAGGAAATGAGAAAGGAATTTAAATGTTTCACTACTAAAAAATTAACTAAATGCAAAAAAGACAGTAAATGCAAGACATGAGGGACAAAAAAGCTATAAAGCAAATAGAAAACAAATAGTAAAATGACAGAAGTCCCTCCTTATCAGTAATTACTTTAAATGTAAATGGATTAAACTCTCCAATGAAAAGATGAAGATTGGCAAAATGGATAAAAGCCATGACCCGAGTATGTTGTTTAGGGGAGACTTGCTTTAGATCCGGAGATACAAGTGAAAGAATGGAAAAGGCTATTCCACACAAACAGTAACCAGAACAGAGCAGGGAGACTATACCAGTATCAGACAAAATAGACTTTAAATCGGAAAAGGTTACAAGATACAGTAATGGCACAAAGAGAGACACGTGGATCTATGAAACAGGATAGAGAACCCAGAAATAAACTCCTGCTTATATGGTCGATTAATGCACAACACAGGAGGCAAGAATATATAATGGAGAAAAGACAGTCTTTTCAGTAAATGGTGTTAGGAAAACTGGCAGCTACATGCAAAAAAAGAAACTGGACCACTTCTTACACCACACACAAAATAAATGCAAAATGGATTAAAGACCTAAATACAAGATCTAAAATCATAAAACTTCTAAAGGATAACATAGGCAGTAATCTCTTAGGCATTGGCCTTAGAAACATATTTTTGGAAGGGAAGGGAAGGCAAGGCAAGGCAAGGGAAACAGAAGCAAAAATTAACTGTTGGGACCAGGTCAAACTAAAAGGCTTTTTGCACATCAAGGAAACCATCAACGAAATGCACAGGCGACCTACAGAATGGGAGAAGACATTTGCATATGATATTTCTGATAAGGGGTTAATATCCAAAACATATGAAGAACTCATACAATTCAACACCAAAAAAAAAAAAACAAAAAAAACAAAACCCAAACAAACAAACCACTAAACAAACCAAACCTCCCAAACTATCTGATTAAAAAATAGGCAATAGGGGCGCCTGGGTGGCACAGCAGTTAGGCGTCTGCCTTCGGCTCAGGGCATGATCCCGGTGTTATGGGATCGAGCCCCACATCAGGCTCCTCCGCTGTGAGCCTGCTTCTTCCTCTCCCACTCCTCCTGCCTGTGTTCCCTCTCTCGCTGGCTGTCTCTACCTCTGTCAAATAAATAAATAAAATCTTTAAAAAAAAATAGGCAATGGAGCTGAATAGACATTTTTCCAAAGTAGACATACAGATGGCCAACAGACACATGAAAATATGTTCAACATCATTCAAGATCAGGGGAATGCAAAACAAAATCACAATAAGATATCACCTCACAGCAGTCAGAATGGCTAGAATGAAAAAGACAAGAAAAAACAAGTGTTGGTGAGGAAGTGCAGAAAAGGGAACTCTTGTGTGCAGTTGGTGGGAATGTAAATTGATGGCAACCATTGTGGAAAACAGTCTGGAGTTTCCTCAAAAAATTAAAAATAGAACTGCCGTCTAGTTCACGGGCACCTGGATGGCTCAGTCAGTTAAGCATCTGCCTTTGGCTCAGGTCATGATCCCAGGGTCCTGGGATCAAGCCCTGGATTGGGCTCCCAGCTCAGCGGGGAATCTGCTTGTCCCTCTCCCTTTCCCTCTGCCCCGCTCCTTGTTTGCACGCACATGTTCTCTCTTTCTCTTTCACTCTCTCGAATAAATAAATAAAATCTCAAAAAAAAAAAAAAAGAACTTACCATGCAGTCCAGTAATTCCACCACTGCTGGGTACCCAGAGAAAATGAAAACACCAATTTGAAAAGATATATGTACCTCTATACTCATTGCACCATTATGTACAATGCCAAGCATGGAAGCAACCTGTGTCCATCGACAGAGAATGGATAAAGAAGAAATGGTGTATATATGACATATATATATACAATGCAATATCACTCAGCCTTACAAAAAGAATGAAATTCTGCTGTTTGCGACAACATAGATGGACCTAAAGGATATTATGCTGAGTAAGGTAAGTCAGACAGGGAAAAACAGATACCATATGATTTCACTTATATGTGGAATCTTTTTTTTAGAGATTTTATTTATTTGAGAGAAAAAGAGAGCAGGAGCAGGGGGGAGGGGCAGAGGGAGAGAGAGAAGCAGACTCCTCCCTGAGCAGGGAACCTGATGGGGGCTTGATCTCAGGAATCTGGATCACGACCTGAGCCAAAGGCAGATGCTCAACCAACTGAGCCATCTAGGTGTCCCTTAAAGATTTTACTTATTTGAGAGACAGGGAGAAAGAGAGAGTGCATGCATGAGTGGGGGGAGGGGCAGAGGGAGAGGGAGAGAGAAAGAATTCCAAACAGGCTCCATGCCCAGCGTGGAGCCTGACACAGGGCTTGATCTCACAATGTTGAGAGCAGGACCTGAGCTGAAATCAAGAGTCAGACGCTTGATGGACTGAGTCACCCAGGTGTCCCTATAACAAGTCTTTAAATCAGGTAGTGTTAGTCCTCAAACTTTTTTCTATTTTCAAGTTGTTTTGGCTATTCTAGTGCATTTTAATATGAAGCATCAGCTTGTTAATTTTTTTAGAAAAAAACCTGCCGAGGGACCACCTGGATGGCTCAGTCGGTTAAGTGTCTGACTCTTGATTTTGGTTCAGGTCATGATCTCAGGGTCCTGGGAATGAGTCCCGTGTCAGGCTCTGGGTTCAGTGGGGAGTCTGTTCGAGGATTGTCTCCATCTCTCTTTGCCCCCCCCACCCTGAAATAAATAAATCTTAAAACAAAGGGAGACAGAAAAAATGTGCTGGGATTTTGATTGGGATTGTGTTGAGTTTGTAGACCCATGTGAGGAGAACTGCTATCTTTTTTTTTTTTTAAAGATTTTATTTATTTATTTGACAGAGAGAGACAGCCAGCGAGAGAGGGAACACAAGCAGGGGGAGTGGGAGAGGAAGAAGCAGGCTCCTAGCGGAGGAGCCTGATGTGGGGCTCGATCCCACAATGCCGGGATCACGCCCTGAGCCGAGGGCAGACGCTCAACGACTGCGCCACCCAGGCGCCCCGAGAACTGCTATCTTAACATTATTGGGTTTTCTGGTCCCTGAACACGGTGTATTTTTTCATTTATGTAGATCTTTAATTTTTCTGAGCATGTTCTTTTGTAGTTTTTGATTATTTAAATCAATTGGAATAAGATAATTCAGTTTCTTTCTTGTACATGTTTTGCTAGTTATTTGTGGTTAATTACAGTGAAAAGTGGGGCCAACATGAAAATGACACATATCATTTCAACTCACTAAACATTTGCCAGAGCTAATGGTATGTTCCCACCCAACTGTAAGGGGGCCAGGAAGTACAATTCTGCTAGGAAGAAGGAAGAAAACCAGAAATATTTGGTGACCATCACCGAGGACTATCATAATACCCTTGGTGGCCTACCCAACAGCCATTCCCCATCCCTCACTATTTGGTAAGAGAACCCCAATTCTGTCTCCTCTTTTCTGGGTGACATCTGGTTTAGGAAAGACTGGACTTTTCATGGTAATCCCATTCATTCCTATTTGGGAGTTAGTGCATTAATCATGTTCTGGCTAAGAGATGTAAGGAAGTCTATTTCTGGAACTTCTGGGAAGGTTTTTCTCTCTCTCTTAAAGGTCATCAGACGTAGGCACTTATCTTTCTTGCCTTTATCTGGTGGCGTGTTATGATGTAATGACTTCGAGCTGTAACCAAGAGGGGAGTGGCAGACGCTAAAAATGGCAGGGTGGTAAGCTGGATAGATGCTGGGTGATTGAAGGCTTTGGTGTGCCGTGTTGAAATAATCAGCCACGGAACCACCCTACCCCTAGACTTCTTGTTACATAAGGTAAGAAATGTCCTTACTTTGGGCCTTTGTTTGCTTGGGTTTTCTGTCAGGTGAAGTAAAAAGCATCTAACTCTACTGGAATGCTAGGCTGAGTCAGGAGCTGGGAATTGTGGTAAGCGCTTCATCCGCATAAAGTTAATATAATCTAATTTCATCCTTATAAGAACACGGTGACATAGACATTATCATATCCGTTTTGTGGGTAGGGAGGTTAAATCATTGCACGAGGCCACACAACTCTAAGTGGTAGAAACAAGGACGATAGCTTTAGGTCTATTCTATGCAAAGGGTAACTTGAAATCATTTGTGAATATTGTATACCTTCCCCACTTTAATTTTTCTCTGTGGCATATGTAAAAAAGTAGAATTGCAGTGTTTCACCCTAAGCACCCAGAAATTTCCAGGGGTGTGGAAAAATACCAGAGAATGTAGAGCTGATGTACCTTACGATTTATTGCTATATAACTTTAGGCAAGTATTCTTCTTTTTTTGCTTTTTTTTAAGATTTTATTCATTTATTTGAGAGAGATAGATGACAAGGGAGAGAGCATGAGTGGGGCGCGGGGAAAGGGAGAAGCCTCCGAGCTGACGGCAGATAGATGCCCAATGGACTGAGCCACCCAGGTGTCCCAAGTATTCTTTTTTTATTTGAATGAATATGTTCCATACTCTTACCAGGCACCACAAATAAAGCATTTAGGCCTTCATCCAAAAACAAAGGAAAGAATGACTGGGCACCTGGCTGGCTCAGGGGGGATGAGACTCTTGATCTTGGGGTTGTGAGTTCGAGCCCCACGTTGGGTGTAGAGATTACTAAGAAAAAGAAACTTAAAAGACACAAAAACAAAAGGAAAGGAAAGAGTGTAAAAAGGAATACAGCATGAAATCAATGCTTGATACTTACATATTACGTCATATTCACAACCACCCTATGAGTATTGAATATACTTGTTTACAGAGGGGAAATCTGAAGGTCAGAGTAAAGTAGTCAAGCCACAAAGCTAATACATGATGGCGCCAATAAATGGTGGAACTATGAAGTTTTGGAGTGAGACTGAAAACAGTTATGTGCCTGACCCCTTATAAAATGTTTTATCACTACATATTTGGTGCATCCAGATATTATCTACCATCTGTGTTTTGTCTTGGAATGAAGCTACACTTCGTCATAGGCTGGGTCTGCTTTCTATCTCTACCTCATTCATTACTAATAGCATGGCCTTGGGCCAGTTATTTTAACCCCATCCAGCCTGCTTCTTCATCTGTATTATCTGTATCATGAGGTAATATAACTACTTCATATGGTTTTGTGAAGCTTGGGAAAATAAAGACAGTGCCCCTGGGCACTTTATAAATGGCGGGTATTATTATGGCGCATCTAAAGAAATTACGATACACAGAGATCCAGGTAGTAGTAAATGTTCACACAGTTCAGAGGTATCTATGCCGGGGCCAGAATATAGCACCTATTTCTGCAACAGGCAGAAGACATGAATAGATATTTTTTCCACAGAAGATACCCAGATGGCCAACAGACACATGAAAAGATGCTCAACATCACGCATCATCAGGGAAATACAAATCAAAGCCACAATGAGGGGCATTGGGGGGCTCAGTTGGTTGAGTGTCCGACTCTTGATTTTGGCTCAGGTCATGCTCTCAGTGTAGTAGGATCGAGCCTTGCTTTGGGCTCCATGCTGTGTGTGGAGCCTGCTTGGAATTCTTTCTCCCTTTGCCTGCCCCTCCGGCCCGCCAGCCCCAGTGTGCGTGTGCACGTGCACACACGCTCTCTCTCAAGACAAAACAAAACAAGAAACGACGATGAGATACCACCTCACACCTGTCAGAATGGCTAAAATTAACAACGCAGGAAACAACCGATGTTGGCGAGGATTGGAGAAAGGGGAACCCTCTTGCACTGTTGGTGGGAACGCAAGCTGGTGCAGCCACACTGGAAAATAGTATTGAGGTTCCTCAGAAAGTTAAAAATAGGGCCACCTGGGTGGCTCAGTCGGTTAAGCCTCTGCTTTCAGATCAGGTCAGGATTCCAGGGTCCTGAGATGGAGTCCTGCATCAGGCTCTAATCAGCAGGGAGTCTGCTTCTCCCTCTGCTTGACTCCCCCTGCTCTCTCCCTCTCTGACAAATAAATAAAATCTTAAAAAAAAAAAAAAAGTCAAAAATAGAGCACCCCTACCTCGCTTGTATTTTTAAAAGGATCACTCTGGCTGCTCTCTGCAGGATGGACCATGGGAAGACCAGAGTGGAAGCAGTTAGGGTGGCTGGGATTAGGTTTATGTCAGTGGAATTGTATACAAGCAAATTCTCATAATCTTCTTTGACCTCCAAAACGAAAGAGTTCCACTTTTTTTCCATCATTGCATATAGCACTTACAACTATCATTTAAGCATGTACTTCTTTTCTTTTTAATTGTCTGCCATTCTCATTTAGGGTCCCCACATAAAATACAGGCGCTCTGTTACAATCTCATTTCAGTAGAATAACTTTTTTAACTTCATGTTTCCAAATATTGCATGGGAAATACAAAAAAACTATTCCTTATCTGAAATGCAAATAAAAGGGCATCCTGCATTTTTATGTGCTCAGTCTGGCAACTCCACCCCAGCTAGAATGTCAACTCCACGAGGGCTGGAACCAGGTCTGTCTGGTCCCATGCCTAGGTCGCGGCGCGGTGCCTGCCGGGCACACAGTGGGAGCCCGCACCAGCTCACGGAAGGAATTAATGAAGGGTTTAAGGAAAGAGTGGGTGACCCAATAAAAGGATGCACGGGAGCCCCTTGGTGCGGAGGTGCGGACGGGAGAAGACGGAGAGAACCTGCGGCGTGGGGATACGACACTAGCCGGCAGCGGCCGGGAGGCGAGGAGCGCCCGACGCGCTGAGGTCACGGGCGTCCGTGGCCCTGGTGACGTCATCACGCCCGCGCTCTCCGCTTCGCCGGGGCTTCAGTGGCGCCGGCGTCTCCTCGGCTGTTGTGGTGGCTGGGGGGTTCTGGTGACCCCGGCTCAGTGCAGGCCGCCTGCGGAGGGGTCAAGTCCCGGCAGTGGCCCTCCGTCCCTGTCATTGACCGTCCGCCCGCAGACCTGGCCGCTCCCCCGCGGGGAGAACTTCTCAGGGCCATGTCCAGGCCGAGCAGCGTCTCCCCGCGGCCGCCCGCTCCTGGCGGCGGCGGCGGGGGCGGCCCAGCTCAGTGCGGCCCTGGGGGCGGGGGCCGGGCCAAGGGGCTGAAGGACATTCGGATAGACGAGGAGGTGAAGATCGCAGTCAATATCGCTCTGGAGCGCTTCCGATACGGGGACCAGAGAGGTGAGGTTCCCGAAAGGGACCCCGCCGGCTACCCCGCCTCCCCCACGCCGGGACCCACCGAGTGAAAGGGGCCGCCTCAGAGGGGGGAGGGAAGGTCTGGGCCGCCCTCGGCCCCCGGACCCACTGGAGCCCGCCTCCCCGGCGGGCAGGGGCCGCGCTTGGTAGAGCTCGGCAGGGTTAAAGCACTTGCCTGGCACTGATCAGAAGGTGGAAAGAGTCGCGTTCCTCCTTTGCAGGAGGCGTTTCTTTCCTCCAGAGAGAGGCCCGTAGGCAGTTTGGGGCGTCAAAGGCACAGCTTTTAGGTATTGGTACCCCCCCCCCTTTTTTTTTTTAAAGGAAATTGTGTTAGGCTTAGCTGAGGCTAATGTTTACACTACAGAAGTAGAAGAGCAGAGGATATCAGACAAGTAAATGCATTGGCAGTGCATTAATGTTTTAAATCCCGAAAGCATCACGCTTAAACGCTTCAAAAAATTAAACTGGTTTTGGTAGATGAAACGTCTTTCACACCTCTTACAAAGCTAATTGGCTTGGGTCATACAGTTTAGAACCCGCAGCCGAGCCGTGGTGAACCGTACAACATACTAGGCCCATTCCGGTTTGCTGGCCTGAGTAGGGGACCGTTGACTCTGGCACCATACAGGCCAGAACAGGCAATGACTTGGACAGAGTGAACTTACACAAAACCAAGCCTTCGCAATATGAAGCAACAAATCCAGTCTGAGATAGTGAAACACGAATTATGTACAGTTTTGAAAACAAAGACAATGGAGTTCGACATTGAACATTCATAATATTTGAGCATCGCTCATCATGGAAGGGAAAGAACCTTTTGTTAATTAAACAAGTAAGGACTAAACTAAGTTAAAATAGTAAAATATGTTCGTCAGTCAGTCATCATACCAATTGAAGATTCCAGCACAAACAAGAGGAGTATTCTTTGGTGAACAGGAGAGTCCTCTCTCATGTTTAAGATTTAATTTTTATTAATATGGTTACTCTGGTAGACATTCAGTAGTTAGTTAATTGAATTAATATCTATTTTTCACATAGAATGACCTTTTCACATAATGTGAAAATGACCTTTTCACAAAATCACATATGCTTATATGATTTTTTTTTAAGAGCGCTTGTTGGGGGAGGGGCAGAGAGAGGGAGAGAGAATCTTAAGCAGACTCCGTGTCCAGCACGGAGCTCCACTTGGGGCTGGATCTTACAACTCTGAGATCATGACTGGAGCAGAAATCAAGAGTCAGGTGCTCAACTGACTGAGCCACCCAGGCACCCATTTTTTCCGTATTTTATATCTCTGTTTATTGAAGCACCTTGAAAGAAAATTCTATATTCCTAAATGGTACTTAGTGTATGTGTGTGTTTTTCTTTTTCCCCACGTAGAAATGGAATTTCCTTCTTCTTTGACCAGCACTGAAAGAGCCTTTATTCATCGACTGAGTCAGTCTCTTGGTTTGGTCTCTAAAAGTAAAGGGTAAGCTGATAGCTTTTCTTATTTAAAAAGAATTATTTACCAAAAAAAAAAAAAAGTTCCTGACTCTATTAAGTTGTTATTCCTGTTTTAGATTCACGTTCTTAATTATATTATACATAAATTGATTCATGTCTGTACCAAACTCAGCTCTTTGCTTTTCCTCCTATCTTGCCCTTTTTTCTTTTCCCTTAGGGGTTTAAAAAAAAAAAAAAAAGTAAAATTTAAAATGTAAGAAAAATAGTTTAAAAGCCGAAGTGGCTTGCTTGAGGAAAATATTTTCTTTTTTCATAGAAACTAAGTCTCCTTTTTAAAAAAGAATGGATGGACTAAAGATAATAAGTACAATTATTTACAGAACTATTTCTTTTGATGTTACTGTACTGTAATGGTAACTTTAGAATACATAATCATTGTTTTCTTTCCTACCAGCTCAAGAATCTGATGATTAGAAATGACTAAATAAAATGGACCAGGAAGAAACAGTATATATATGTTGAGGGCCACTGATCTGTAGGGGAAAAAAGTCATTTGAACCATCCAAATTGAAGAAGTCTAAAATTACGTGGAATGATTTCGTTTTGGGAATAAGGATGGTGGGATTGATATATAGCAGGGTTTCTCAGTATTGGCACTGTTAACATTTCAAACTAGGTAAATGTTGTGGAGGGCTGACTTGAGTATTGTAGCGTATCTAACCTTACCCAGTAGACCTCCACCCGCAGTTGTAACAACCCTCAATGCCTTTAGACATTGCCAAAATGTTCCCTGGGGAGCAAAATTGCCTCTGGTTAAGAACCAGGGAGGGGGAAAGAAAGATAAAATTTCAGCCTACCAGGGTTTAGGTTAAGAAGAGAGAAAACAAAAGATTATGAGGTCAGTCTTTTCAATAAACAGCAGGAAGGTCCTAAGATGAAAGTATCTGATGTAAGAATGTCTGGCATTTGAATGCCCACAGCGATACATTACTGAGTAAGATGGGATTTAACTTAGGTGAATGTGTATTTTGAACATCCCCAAGGCCAGTGCTTTAAATAGTGGTAGGTTTTAAGCATGCCTGTATCGTAGTCCTTTGGGTAAGTGAAATACTGCACTTGGAAGTGAAAAGAGTATGGTGCCATAATCCTTTATCCAAAAACACCTAGAACAAGTGGATTTTGAGGTTCAGATTTTAGAAACATTTTAAGGTGTATTTGCAATATGTTATGTAATACCCCTCCTAAGGTGCAGGCATCACTTTTAATCACAATATTTCTGCTGGCAAACACAAATATTCACAATAAGATAAATAAATACTAGAAATAGACTCATGTCAATGTAATCAGGCTTTCCTGCCAAATGAAGTTGCTGCCTTTAATCTTATAAAACTGCTAGTTATTTTACCAGCAACGATGGGTTTCTTTGGAAGTAGAGAGTTGCAATCTGGGACCAGCAAGCTACAACAAAACCATCTGCAAGTCCAACAAACAAGAGAGAGGAGCGTTATTTTGTGGAGAAGGAGGATGAAGTTGGGAGAGGTGGTTTTGAACAAAAGTGCACTGGGGAGAAGCAGGAGGGTGATGATGGTTTCTCATTGGCTGGGTTTCGGGGGGGGGTTGATTTCTTCTACAAGAAGAAGCAGCAGCAATGTAAATCTTTTCTGTTGGGGCCCGTAATTGAAGCTCTTTTCCTTTTCCTTTTTGTATTTTTATTTTTTTTTTAGAGTGAGAGAGAAAGAAGGTGGGGGCGGGAGAGGGTAGAGGCAAAGGGAGCAGGAGATAGAGAATCTTAAGCAGGCTCCACACCCAGCATGTAGCCCGACACAGGGTTAATCTCACAACCCCGAGATCATGACTTGAGCCGAAATCAGGAGTGGACTGTTGAGTCTTAATTGGACTTAACCAACTGAGCCACCCAGGCACTCCCAAGCTTCTTTCCTCTTGAGGAGTCTTCAGTTGGGTCTGTAATTGACAATTCTTCCTGTAATTGACATGAGTAGCTTGGCTTTCCTTACCTGTCTCCCTTTCTAGCATCCCCCCTCCACTTTAGTGTTCACCTTGCAAACTTAGAGAAATCTTCCAGTTTTCATTGTTGTTTGGGTTAAGAGTTGCAGATAAGAGGTTGTGGGTCCTCAGTAGAAAGCATCTATTGTATGGGCACAGTTCCGTAGCTACATCATTTCTATGGTTAAATGGGTTCTGAATTCTGAACAGTTAATGTAGAAATGACCATTAGAAATCACCCGTAGAAAAGCAGTCCATTTGAATGGACTACATCTGCTTTTTATCCAGTAGTGTAGTTGTTTAAGGGATGGTCCCGAATGGAGAAACCTGGGGCAGGGGAGAGAGCAAGATAAGTTATCAGGACAAAAAAAGGTGGGCGAGGAAACACTGGACAGAGAGGAGAAAAGATGCTAAGGGAAGCCAGGTAACCCTGCCTTCTCATCTAGGCCCTAGTGCCTATTCCTAGTTCGGATTCTATGATTCTGTAGTTTACTTTGAGTATCTTAGGAGGTTTAAAAATAGATTCCAGGCTTACTGTGTGAAAGTTGACAATTGTTTTTTCTCATCACTTACTCCTTTTTGCTCTCCTTTCTTTCAGAATGCAGCCGTGTGTGTTGGATTTTGTTTTTCATTTCCTCCTGAAGAGTTGAATTGATTTTGCAATTGATTACTTATTTTGGATTACTTTTTATAGTTGCTCATCTTTTGGTGAAAATTCTCTTGTCGGAGTGACGTCCCCATAGTGTATTCTTTAGCGTAGACTAAAGTTTTGTTTGAAATTTTAGTCAAGCTTTCCCATACCTGAATTTCACTTCCTTATAATTTGTTTCCTTTTTTCCCCAACTGAGGTCTGAGTTTTGGTTTTAAGAGCACACTTTTCTGAGTCTTGGACTTGTTCATGAACAAAACAGAATTTCTTTCCTGTTCTTCCTAGTCCAAGTTATGCAAAATGAAATTTACAAAATGAACTTACTTAAGGACTTGTGGAAAGAGAAACTGTAAAGTACATGAAAATAGGTTTTCCAGGTACAGGTTTCTTACCCTGTGATTGCTGATGTCCCTGCTTCCTAGGTATCCACGTGTTCTAGTCACCCTGACGGGAAGGCTCTATCCTGCAAGAAAGCCCCCTTTTCAGATTCAGGTTCCTGCCTCCCTTGCCTCTTGCCTGGGAAGGTTGTGTACCGCACTTTCCTTTTCTACCCCTACTTAAAATAGGAAAAATGGGTTAAAAGTGACTTAAGTGTCTTACTGATTTTTGGGGCATCCGTTGAAAAGAAACAGCCTACGGTGCCCAATAGTAATAATAGCGACAGCTCACGTTCATTAAGTGCTCTTATGCAGCAGGCCTTATGCGAGTGGCTTTAAGTAGATTAGTTGATGCTCATAATAGTCTTAATCAGTCGATTCTATTAATAACATCTGGTATCTGTGTAACAGATGAGGCAGTTCAGGGTTGGAGATGTTAAGCAATTTTCCCAAGATCACACAGCTAGCAAGGGGCAGAGCCAGGATTTGAACATAGTAATGTTTCATTAATTTTTGATTGTTCACAGTGGGTTCACAGCAGTGTCGTAGGAGCTGTGAGGAGTTAAAATGGAAATATTAGATAGGTCTTGTCTTTAAGTTGTTTCTAGTCCAAAGTCACAGAATGAACCAGTGTACCACCATGATAGTGTCCATGACATGAGAACAACTTTGTTTAGTGACAAAGGTAGCTGATTGGTTTATTAATTTCCACATAGTCATTAAAGAAAGTATAAATTAGTATGATATAAACTTTAATAAATTTACAATTCTAAGCTACAGTATTGGGAATAAAATGGTTTGGAGTTAGGTCTTTGCATCTTTCTGCCTAATGGAAGTATAAATTAAGGAAATAGGAAATGCTGCATTTATGAGGCATCATATAAACATGGATTATTTTTTGAGACGTTAGCTCCTTGGTGGCTGTGAACTTTTTAAGTTGTCATTTCAGATTTTGGCTTTTTAGCTGATTAAAAAAAAAAAAGATTATTTGAGAGAGAGAGAGTGTGTTCGTATGCGGAGGAGGGGCAGAGAAAGTGTGCATGCGTGCACACATGTGCAGGGGCAGGAGGGGAGAAGCAGAGGGGGAGAGAGAATCTCAAGCAGACTCCATGCCCAGCATGGAGCCCCATGAGGGGCTCAATCTCATGACCCTGAGATTATGACCTGAGCTGAAACCAAGGGTTGGGTGCTTAACTGACTGTGCCACCCAGGTGCCCCGTAGCTGATTTTTTAAACTGTTGACAGATTTGGAGAGTGGAGAATAGTAAGGCATATGATTGTATTTGAGTTAAATGTTCGGTAACATGCTGTGTAAATTGATAAATTCATATTAAAATTGCATCAAATATGATGAGTTAATAGTTTTTCTTTAAAAAGAAGAAGCCATTGAGGGGCGCCTGGGTGGCACAGCGGTTAAGCGTCTGCCTTCGGCTCAGGGCGTGATCCTGGCGTTCTGGGATCGAGTCCCACATCAGGCTCTTCTGCTGTGAGCCTGCTTCTTCCTCTCCCACTCCCCCTGCTTGTGTTCCCTCTCTCGCTGGCTGTCTCTATCTCTGTCGAATAAATAAATAAAATCTTTAAAAAAAAAAAAAAAAGCCATTGAAATGCCAAAACTTCTGATAGCATGCATTGATTACTTTTACACTTTGAAAGTTAGATGTTACGATGTTCTTGCCTGTAATATTAGTGCATTTGTGTTTACAAATTGCATGTGGAGCTTGCGTTTTATTTGGAAAAAATTATTGTGACATTAATTTATTTAGCATCTTTTCCACATCCTGCAGCTCGTTTCTAGTTAATTTTGCTTTGAAAAGAAACCTCTTCACGGTTTTTTTCAAGGAATAGTGCTACTTTGGAATGAAAGCATGAGATCTCAGTGTGTGAGTTTATGAAGTAGGGCAAATCTCTGCTGTATGGAATGTTTTCCTCCTCACAACAACGAGACAAATACTTTACCAAACATTTCACTAATCTTTTTATCGTTTCCCAGTGTCACTGGTGCTGAATATGGTAGGAATGAGCCCTAAGAACCACAAGTAGCATCTTCCTAAAACACAACCTTTCAAGTTGATTATATCTTTGTATCCCACCATCTGTGTTCAAAATGAATTCAGTAAGTTTTAAATGGTAATGGCTAAGTACCCGTACATGCTAACTTTGAATTATTTTTGTACATGAATGCTGTATGATTAGTAGGCAGCTTATGTTAGGAAAGTTTGAATCTGACCCATTTCAGTTGTGAGCTTGTTGAGAAGAGTGTATTTTACAACTTTGTAATCCCAGCTTCTAGCATAGTGCCTGGCATACAGTAGGTGCTCAATATATGATGAATGACTGACTGAATGAATTAATGAAATAAAGTTAGCTAAAGGTGAAATACAGCAAAACTTTCCAGAGACAGTTTTCAAGAAAATTAAAGCATCTTGGAGCCGATAGAAATAGTAGAGATTTTTAAATTAACTTGTATACAGTGTCAGAGAAATAAAATGATTTTTGATCACATAGCTAGTTAGTTGAACACAAGCCTCCTGACTCTTGGCTCTAGTGCTCATTTCAGTACATTTCCTGCCTTCTGTAGTTAAAAGTTTTATGAAGTAAATAGCGTAGGAGGGGAAGGAATGATTGTGTCTATAACGACTGTGCTGAATTTTCAGAAAGGTCCATGAGAAAAGAACCTACTGCAGAGATCATCTTTAGAATCCAGTAATTCTTATTTACCATAGAAATAACTGAAATCCTAGGTCAGGTTAAATTTAGTTATTTTGTCTTTATCCCATAATTAAAGATCACTAAGTGCTTGTTAAGGAGTAGATGACAGTACTGAACACATAATTCATTAAAGCATTCCATAAAAAGTTTCTAGAAATTAAAAATCTTCGTAAATCTAAAGCCTCACTTAAGAAGGCTTAGACAGCTAAAACTGTGTAGGTTAATCTCCAGTTTTATATTGTTTTTACAGTGAAAATATTATTGAAAAATTTTAAATCTAATGAAAATTAGGAAAAGTGTACATGTACTTTTCGTTGTATTGTGGTTTTGTTACTTCTGTAATATGATAGTGACATTAACAAATGATAGAACATTTTATGAAATATTTTGGGTAACTTTTTAAAAATAAGTGCTTTTTTTCCAGATTATATAATAATAGCTTTCATTCATTTAATACTTACTTTGTGACAGATGTTGCCCTTTATATGCATTATCTTATTTAATCATATGAGTAATTCTTTGAGGCAGGTATTACTATTATCTTAGGCTCAGAGTGATTAAATATTTTGCTTATAGTCCCACAGCTAATAAGTAGTAGAGCTAGGATTCGGACCCAGGTTGGTAATGCTGTTAGAGCCTGAGTGCTTTATGAGTGCTATATTGTACTAGATTATGGACATGCCTTATTAAATCAGCCAGAACACATTGGAGGACTTCCTGTGCATATAACATTGTACCTAGTACTCTTGGAGCAACAAAAGTCATGAAAGACATTGTCAGTCCTGGACCATTGAAGAAACGAATATACCTACATCAAATAATTTGAAAACAGTTATAAATCATCATTACGTTATAACTGAAGGCTAGGGCCTGAAGCTTTGAAAAATTTCTTTTTCCCAAGATGCATATGAAAATACTTATAAGTAATGTTGATTTATACTTTTTTGGTCCAGCCACTAAGCTTGGTTCTCTTAACAGGTTCATGGGATGTGACATACCAGCAAACTATGGAAACGTTCAGTGGGTGATATTAGTCTGGACAGTGAACCATAACTTTTTTATTACCATTTTTAGATTCTGTTGTTCAGATTGGTTTTCTCCCTCTGTATGCTTCCAACTGGTGATGTTTCATCCACCATGAAGTCTGCTAAGACAAACTTTAACATTTGTGGGTAAGTAAGCCATTTTTGAGGTTTAAAAACTGGATTTGCAGCATTTAAAAATTCTAATTGAAAATGGTCTTGTGGCCACTTCGGCACCACACCCCTTCCTTATTGACTTTTTTTGGGATTTTCAGCATCTTCTCCCAAAGCATTTTGATTTTTTTCAATGTTTTGCTTGAGACATGTTTTCTAAGTAGGCAATACATCATATGTGAACAAATTGACTATATATAGTAAATAAACGATTTTTATTAATATTCAGAAAGGGAGCAAATAGATACCTAACTGTGAAGAAGAAAGATGGATCAGAAACAGCTCATGCAATGATGACCTGTAATTTGACTCATAATACAAAACATGCTGTTAGGAGCCTAATTCAGAGATTTCCTGTCACCAATAAAGAGCGTACTGAACTTCTGCCTAAAACAGAAAGAGGAAATGTGTTTGCAGTTGAAGCTGGTATGTATTTTCTGGGGAGCTTCCTTGTCTATCCTATTATTTGATGCCTGTTCTTTTACCATTTTAAATTTATTTAAAAAAAGAAACTAAGATGAAATAAGATTTCTCAGTTTCAATCGTCTGTTAGAAATGAGAAAGAACTGTGAAAATTTTGGAATGAAATGCAGCGTTAAGGCATGTGATGAAGTCAGACAAGTCTTTAAGTGTCACAGTGATAGCTATCATTTATTGAGCACCTACTGTGTGCTAGGCAGTATGCTAAACTGTTTATATCAGGCCTCATAGCAACCCTGGCAAGGTAAGAATTTCCTCTATTTCAGGGATGATTAAGTGGGTTCAGAACAGTTAAATAATTTGTGCCAGGCTACTCAACCAGTCACTAAACCGCAGAGCTGGGATTCGACTCCAGGGTCTGGACTTTCCTATATTATGCTGCCAAGACACGCTAATGAGTGAGCTTTTGAATTGGGGTGTTAGCTTCTGGTAAAAGGACAGAGTCTTCAGTACCCTAACTTGCCGAAAGGTAGCTAAATAATATTTTTAGGTTCTGAAATGAAGTTGTAATTTTATTATTTGGAAAAAACTTCTTAGTGAGAAAATCATTAATTACCTAAAGTGACAGATATGCATAATTTTCATTGTCTGTTGGAGTAGGTTTGCAGAGTGTAGAAAGTACATGGTCCTATAGATAGCAAGGAATTTAAGTTCTAAATACAGACCCACAAAAATGGTTTGAGTTATGCGAGGAATATAAAACACATCATGCCTCTTTTTTATTCCTGTGTGCTTATTAATTAAATATAGATACTGGCTAAAACTCTCAATTAGGAAATTTAAGAATCAGGACCTTATATTTACACATATTATTCTATTTGATCACAAAATCTTACATATTTAACTTTAAACATGCAGAATATTATTTTTTTCATGATGTGTTTTCATACCGTTCATAACAGACATTATAATGCACATTGTTTCCCATTTTAGTTTTTTGTGTCGTTTTTGATAGAACCAAGCATGAAAACTCTTTGAGGTTATCAGAATCCCCTTTTATCTTTAGTGGTTATGGAGTGATTGATTTTTGTTCATTTGTAAACATTATGCACCAGAAATACTTTTAGAAATTTGCTTCTTCATTGAGAACTGAAATTTGTAACTTGTTTTTAGAGAGCTTTAAGCGTAGGGGCACAGCAGTCGTGCATTGCTTGTTAACTTTATGTAGACGGAATATAGAAGGAACACTCAAATGGAATTACATTGGAAATTACTTATCTTTGTTTTCCACACTTTTTAAACATTGTTGACCATAAATTTTTTTGTTGTTGTTGTTCTTTTATTCATTTTCAAAGAAAACCGGGAAATGAGCAAAACAAGCGGGCGACTCAACAATGGCATACCTCAGATTCCAGTGAAAAGAGGAGAATCTGAATTTGATTCTTTCAGGCAGTCTCTGCCCGTGTTTGAGAAACAAGAAGAAATTGTTAAAATAATTAAGGAAAATAAAGTAGTTTTGATTGTAGGAGAAACTGGGTCTGGAAAGACTACGCAGGTTTGTTTCTTCTTTGTTGTTTATGGAAGAAAAAATATTTTATCCCACGGGATAGTGTTATATCAAATTTATGCTACATGTATTTTAATCAAAAAACCCCCTTTTGGTTACTTTAATGATTACTTCAGAAGTATTTTGGGAGTACATATTGAGAATTTATAGAAAGGAAGTGTTTGAAAATATTTATTTTTAAGCTAGCACATTGGGCCTTCATTTAAATAGAAGTGGGGATGTGATTGGGCATCGTAAAGGAATATGGACGAGGCTGGCCTTGTAACCTCCATGAGCCAGAGCCCTCGTTTGTAAAATGGAGCTAATAATTGCTGCCGTTTACGGTGAACTTTAGAGATGTCTATAACGAGCCTATCAGTGTTTTGTACGTAGCAGCTAAATTAACAGCAATATTAATAATGATGTCTTAATATAAAATCGACTGTAGACATTGAGGCCTGCGCAGGTCCCAACCTGTCTGTGGTTTGGGGTTGCTATCTGCCTCATAAAACAAAGTAGAGGGTTTGTCTTCTGGGAAGACAAAGTCGTCTTCTCCTCTGAGAAAGCCTCCTACATAGTTGGCTTTGGCATCTTCTGGGAACAGGGAGGCTGGGATTGAGGCCTCACGAGTCTGGGTTTTTGGCTGAGGTAGAGAGAGAAGACGGTGCTTATAACCAGAAAGTCCAGAGTCGGGTGTAATTACCTCCAGGACTCATTACTGTTAACCCAGCCTGGGCTTCATGACAGGTGTAGAAGTAGATTCTTTAATAATTATAATAATACAGTTTAAAGAAAAATAAAGTTGACCGTAGAATGGGATTAATATGACAAGTCTGACTTGGGTGTTTACTATCAAAGTACTTCATTATGCCATTTCCCCCACTGGGTGACGGATTGCAAATAAGTATGGTATAGTGATTTGACCTTGTTAATGTTCTTTACGTGTTCACATGTTAAAGTAGTAAAATTACTTTGCTTTTGATAGAAATTCAGATAGAATAGTCAATATAATTTTGCATTTTTTCTTTTATGGACACCTACGTTTGCTTTTGACAGTTGCTTAACACTTCCTATGGTCATATTGGTTGGTGTGAGAAACCTAGTCCATAGGTAAGGCAAGGGGGTGGAGGCAAAGTGGACTATACAGTTTACCACTTATTTACTGAAGGACTCAACCATTTTTACAGAAGTATGACGGTTTCTAAAACTTGAGCCTTTAAAACTAAATAATGAAAAACACGGTGAAATTTTTATCTGAGCACAGTATATAAGATTTTTCTTCAGTGTGAGTCCTTTGTGATGGCTTGAAATTCCATGGAGTCCTTCCAGAGCATCTGTTCAGTTGTTGGTTGTTTTGGTATTAGAGTAAGTTTTGCCAGTAGGTTTTAATTGTACCGGTTCTAATTACATTGAACAGAGATTATGAGTGCTTACTTTGGCAGCACATATACCCAATGGAGATTATGAAAGTTTTGACAAATATAATAAATATGTTTTCATTTAAATTATTTGAATATCCTTGCTAAATGATCTCTGTATATGGGCATTAAGTATGTTTATTTTTATGTATATCATTTTATTAGGTATGAAGATACTTGAGAATTAGAAATTAGTTACTTGCTTTTTGCTTTTCAAGAAGAAACTATTAATCTAACGGGTTACACTTAAGAAAAGATTGCATCTTATTTGAGGAGTTAAAGTAAAATTACTGATGTGTCTGTTTTATGAAGTATAAATGTAACAGAATTTAAAGTTCATATCATTAGCCAGTTTCATCTTGCCTTTAGTAACATTAGGAAGTTAATTGCCTTTTGCATTTTCATGTTCATTGTTCATATTCATTATGTAAAATTCAAACATTATGGAAAATAGTACATAGAAAGTGAAAGATTTCTCATTCTCTTGCTACTCTACATGCATGTTTGTCAGAAACTTGGGAGTATGTATTTCTGTTTTTAAAAAAAATTTTTTTTGGCACCTTTGTTTTTAATTTTCTTTAGAGCATTGAGATATATATATATATTAAAACAAACATGGAATAATATGCATTTTGTATCTTGCTTTTTTCACTTAATAGATACTGGATATTTTTCACTAGCTAGAGATAGAACTCATTTTTTTTTTAAGATTATTTATTTATTTATTTATTTATTAAAGATTTTATTTATTTATTTATTCAACAGAGATAGAGACAGCCAGCGAGAGAGGGAACACAAGCAGGGGGAGTGGGAGAGGAAGAAGCAGGCTCATAGCGGAAGAGCCTGATGTGGGGCTCGATCCCATAACGCCTGGATCACGCCCTGAGCCGAAGGCAGGCGCTTAACCGCTGTGCCACCCAGGCGCCCCTAGAACTCATTTTTTAAGCAATTTTATAGTAATCCCAAACATTTTTCACTAACAGTGATAAAAAAATGACAGCTTTCTATGTGTTGAACTTTTGAGTTCTCTCATTTAAACCTCTCAATAACCTCAAGACATGTAGGCCTTTTATTATCTCTTTTTCCAGGTGAGGAATAAAAACTGGAACTTATAAGTATTGATCTGTCCAAATTCCCATAGCTAGGAAGTGGCAGAGCAGGGATCTTATTCTTGTATTGTACTTTTTAGTATTGTATTCTAATACTTCTTTGCCAATTTATGGGAGTGTTTTCATAGGATAAATTCCTAGGAGTGGAAAAGCTTGGTCAAGAATGTGGCAGTTAGATTTTTGCAGCTAGATTAACTAGTTATTGTCTATTAACTCAAAAAGAGTTGTGTTTAAATAGAATTGAACGTATTGAAAGTTCCCATTTCTCTGAAGCTTGGGCAGCAATGATTTACCTTTACTAATCTGATAAGCAAGAAAAAATGTGTTAATGTGCATTTCCTTGGTTCTTAGAGAGCTGAGTATCTTTTCATTTGTGTTTGTTCTGTATATTCTGTGAGTTGCTTGTTTATATCTCATTTTGCATTTGTCTTTTTTTTTTAAGCTTTTATTTATTTATTTATTTATTTGACAGAGAGAGAGACAGCCAGCGAGAGAGGGAACACAAGCAGGGGGAGTGGGAGAGGGAGAAGCAGGCTCTCAGCGCAGGAGTCTGACGTGGGGCTCGATCCCAGAACGCCGGGATCACGCCCTGAGCCGAAGGCAGAGGCTTAAGCGCTGTGCCACCCAGGCGCCCCTCATTTTGCATTTGTCTTAATCATTTTGGATTTATTTTTAATCTTTATATATTATGGGTACATGCCTGTTGACTGTTAGACATCCTAAAAATGATTTCATCAGTTTTTTGTTTTTTAGATTTGCTTATGGTATCTTATGTATTAGTTTTACATTTTTCTTTAGTCAAATCTGTCGATCGTTTTTTAGTTCCAGTAGTTTTTCCATTGTGGTTGACTTGGGCCTTCTGGGTGTACAATCATGTCATCTTATAGGACTTAACAACTGTCATTTCAGATTCCTCAGTTCCTTTTAGATGATTGCTTTAAAAATGGTATCCCCTGCCGTATATTTTGTACCCAACCAAGACGGTTAGCGGCAATCGCTGTGGCCGAAAGAGTTGCTGCAGAGAGAAGAGAAAGGATTGGTCAAACAATTGGATATCAGATCCGATTAGAAAGCAGGTAACGCTGGTTCTCCTGTAGCCTATCTTTGATTGTTCTTCGAAAAGACTAATGTTTCTATTTCATTAAATACAGAGGATATGTTGGTTGAAAAATTAGATGATCATTTTGCTTCAAGTAAGTCTTTGATAAGATGTTGAGGTCATGACTGAACTTAGTAAGGTTTTGAATACATAGCTTTAGAAAGAGTTGGGCCATAGATACACATCCGTTTTCATAGTTTCATGATCAAATACAAGTTATTTCACCTCTTTGAACCTTGGTTTTCTCATCTATAGAATGGGGCCAATAAAAGCAGCTTTGATGTGAAGTTTATAGTAAACTAAATGGTAGTAACTGAATTGATTATTAGAAGTGGTACTAGTAGTACCTTCTCGATGAGTGGTACCGTTTCTTTCCTTTCAATAGTTTGGATGTAGTAATTTCAAAAAGCTCCTCATTTATGATACACTTTTTTCCCTGAGCAAAAAGTGTTAAAGGATTAAAAAAAATCTTTTTATGGTTCCTTAACAAAATAATCCCTTAATTAATTAAAGACTGTTAATTAAAATTTTGTAAGATTATCAGGTATGAAATACATATTTCACATAACTTGGGTCATAAAGCATGCATACCAGTTCACCCTTATATTGGTAACCTTAAGAAACAAGTACATATGGGACTAACATTTAATGTGATCGTGTTTTCATTACATATGAGTTGTAATTGCATGCTTTTTTTTTATTTTTTAAAAAGGGTTTCTCCAAAGACACTTCTGACATTTTGCACTAATGGGGTATTGCTTCGTACGTTGATGGCAGGAGATAGTACATTGTCAACTGTGACGCATGTTATTGTGGTAAGAATATTGCTGAGTTTGCCATGTACAACTCAGATTGCTTAAAACTTTGAATATGTAATGACATTTTTAGGCTAGGATATGCATGAGAACCAATTTTTTTGAACAGCTTTCCTAATCAAGTTACTTTATATTGCCTGTAATTGTGGGAAATAAATACTTGTGTTACGTAGAGATATTCACAACTATCAGGTTTTAAAGTAGGTAAGTTTTTCAAAAGTGCTTTTTGTATGGGAAAGTGATACATGTGCTTAGCATTCCCCAGAATGGTGAGTGGTTTTCTTTTTTCTCTGTGCTTACTCATCTGATTCCTCCTTTAGCTAATACGTATTTCCCAGTCTTAGGGGTGCACTTTATAGTCCTTTAACTTCATAGGTAAGCTGCTAAATTAACTAGCTACTGATGAAGTAGATGAATTATCACCTTATTAAAAAATTCTAATTTTTATGTCAGAAAAACATTAGATTAAGTTGTATAAGTTTGCAATAAGTAGCTTTTGGAAACTTACTAGTTCTCTGCATGCCAACCAAAGGGTGCACCTGTGCTCTGATGCTAACGGAAGCGTATTTAAATACATTTTATATGTATTAAGAATACATTAAATTAGACTCCAGTAATTCCGAATTTGTTGTAGTTTGTGTGTCTTTTACATTGTCTAAGAGGCAGTGCTTTGTTACCCACAATCGGTTGTTCATGTCTGATTATTTCTGAATTGTCCATAATACAAAATTTTCATGAGTACCGATGGGCCTTAGTCGCATTTAATTTGCATTAGTATAAAACCTAGCAGCTCCATACTTTTAAAGACTTAGTCATCCGTAATGTTTTAACTATTCTGTGGTTTTGTTTTTGTTTACTGCAGGATGAAGTACATGAAAGGGATCGATTTAGTGATTTTTTACTTACAAAGTTAAGAGATCTGTTGCAAAAGCATCCAACTTTGAAACTTATTCTTTCTAGTGCTGCCTTGGATGTAAATCTTTTTATAAGATATTTTGGAAGTTGCCCAGTGATATATAGTAAGTTAAACGATCAGATTTCTTCAAGGATTTTTATGAAAGTATACTTTTTGGCATGACTGTATTTATTATTATAGGAATTGGGGAATGTTCCGAAGTAGAGAGCATGTCTGTTTGCTCTGAGGTATTACTCATTATTCATCTCTCTAGATTTTTTCATCTTCTCCTTTGCCATCCATACTCTTTGGTGCTGTGTTGTGAGGGCAATTCTCTAGTTTTTTTTTTTGCGGTTCTCCAGTCTTTTTTTTTTTTTTTTTTTTAAGATTTTTATTTATTTATTCGACAGAGATAGAGACAGCCAGCGAGAGAGGGAACACAAGCAGGGGGAGTGGGAGAGGAAGAAGCAGGCTCCTAGCGGAGGAGCCTGATGTGGGGCTCGATCCCAGAACGCCGGGATCACGCCCGGGGCTGAAGGCAGACGCTTAACCGCTGTGCCACCCAGGTGCCCCTGCGGTTCTCCAGTCTTAAAAGGAAATGTGCTTCATTTGGGTCCCGTACCCCCTTTAATTCTGTCCTACACTTTCCCCTTTGTTGCTAGACTCCTTGGAAGAGTAGCCTGCACCCCCATGCTTACTTCCTGTGTGCTTCTGCCTGGACTGCCACTTCACTTTTGTTCTGTCCTTCAACCCAAACTGGTTTTGACACCAGTCTTTAAAAAAAAAAAATTAAATTCCTCTTTAAAAATTGAAAAAGCTGTGTTTACCTCAGTGATATAGTACCAATATATATAGGAGAGAGGTTCAGAATTGCCCCATCCTTTTTCCAGCTTATGTCCTACTTTCCTGAGATTACTTGATGTTAAAGCTTCATGTATATCCTTTCACACGTTGTCCAGGCTCACACAACATATGCAGATAGACCCATATACATGAGACGTACAGAAATTGGTTTTCGAGAAATGAGCACATGCCTTATACATTATTTTGCAGTTTGCTTTATTCATATGATGGTATGTCACGAAAAGTCCTCCAGGGTAGTAGCTGTAGGTATAGTTCATTATTTTTTTTGATGTAGTTCATTATTTTAAGCAGCTGTTTTAATATTTCATAATACGAATATACCATGATTTATTTAACCATTTATCTTTGGATGCTCAGATTGGTTCTAGACTCTCCTCTCCCCCCACCATAAACAAGGATGTAATAAACATCCTTGTGTGTATATCCTTATATACTGGCGCTTTTATTTCTAGGGAGATACTCCTGAAAGTAACATCGTTGAGTAAAAAGAGTGTATCTGTTTTTAATTTTAACAGATTTTGCCTCTGTACTTTTTCAAAGAGCTGAAACGATTTATATGTATTTCTGTAGTGCATGGGGCTGTTCATTTGTGCATTCTTACCAGGTTTACACAAAGATCTTAAGTTTTCTGTATTTCTCATGGTTGGCCCCTCCCCCCTTTTTTGTGTGTGAAATGCTCACATCTCAATTTCGTTGACAACATTGCCTCCTCTAAGTCTTGTATTCTGCACTAGAGCCTATATTTTCATGGTCTCCTTTGTGTGCTTATATTGGTATTTTATGGGATTCTTCCCTTGATCCATTTTTTTTCCCCTCTTCCTTACTCACCTTCCCTTCCCTTCCCTTCTTCCATTTGTTTTTCCTCTTTTTTCCTGCTCTGTGCTCTACTCTACTAGGTACTGGAGATGCACAGGTAATGTCCCTGGGAGCTCTCATTCATGCCCTTGGCTTCTACTTTCTTTTTTATACTAATGACCCCTGAATCCTCATTTCCAATTCAAACTCTTCAGAGCTTTGGGCTGAGATGTCTTATAAGCAGCCCATTTCTAATAAGCCCCAAGCTAAATATTTAATCTCTTCTACAAAGTCTACTTCTCATGTGTTGCCTGTTTTAGTTAGTCAGACCATCAACCTAGTCACCTAAGTCACAAACCTGTCCTTCTTCTCATAATATTCTTGGATAATAAGACACATAAAATGTGTGTGTCTGCTAACTGAAAGCTTGTTTTGGCACCTCATGTTTGACATGTCTGAAACCAAACCCGACTCCGACCGGCCAACCTGTTGCTTTCAGCTTTCCTTGTTACCTCAGAGAATGACATCATCATCTACCCAGTTTTGTGAGCCAGACATCCAAGACACATGGTTGATGCTTCTTATCATGCCTTCATATCCAATTTAGTGCTGAGTTCTGTGGATTTTATTTCCTGACTATCTCTAGAGTCTGTCTCTTGTTCATTTTTATCACCAGTTTCATTCAAATGTTGTTCTTTTTCACGTGAATTATTGGAATGATAACCCAGTCTGTTCCACCCCTTCTGCTCTCTTTTAAATCTGTGCTCTCCATTGCAGCCAGAGTGGTCTTTTCTGACATGGAATTCCAAGGATGTTGAACACTCTCTTGAGCTTAAGACTTTGGGTAACCTTTACCTCAGGATGAAGACCTAAATCCTTAATAAGACTTAACCTGTGTCTTCTGCCTCATCTCAAACTGCAATCCCTGCTTTACTCCCTGTCTCCGCCATGTTCCAACTAGCTTGGCTGTTTAGTTTCTTGAAAATATCATACTCTTGCCCAACATAGGATGTTTGCACATGCTTTTGTTTTCTTCATTGTATGCTTTTCCCTCTCCTATTAGTTTAGTATTTTGTTTACCCCTTGTGTTGGTCCTCATCTTCTGTAAGACGATGATTTTCTTAGCTCATTCAGATCCCCCGTTATGTCGTGGTATCTTGTACTTCTCTCTGAGAGGACTTAGTACAACTCTGTTTTTACCTTTATATTCTGGGTTATTGGATTAATGTTGTCTCCCTTGCTAGCATGTAAGCTGCAGGTGATTAGGAGGCAGCCATGCTGCTTCTTATGCTTTGTATTCCTGGTCCTTAGCGTGATGGCGGACACATGATAAGTAGGTCATACACCCTGGAAGAAATAAGCAAATGAACAATTCTGTAACATAAAAATCAGAATTCTGTTTAAAGGGCGATATCATGAGGATTACTTGCCCTGTGGAATTGCTTTTGGATTTTATACTCAGGTTTATTAACTCAGGATTCTCATGTTTTTGTGTGCGTTATCTCTAAGATGCAAATGGACTCTTTAAAGTATTCCTATTATTTAGTACAGGGAAGACCATTCGAAGTAAAAGAAATGTTCCTGGAAGACATCTTAAGAACTACTGGATACACAAACAAAGAAATGTTAAAATACAAAAAGGAAAAACAACGAGGTAAGCTTTTTATCAAACAAATAATAAAGTACTATTGATACTGGGTTTTTAGAGTCTTATACTACAGAGGTACAAGGACACTTGAAAGTGTTTTTCCTTTGTATATAATCGTATAATATTATATTAGAATTCTGTCCCGAGCATACTTTTTACACTGTGGTTTGTGCTCATAAATTATAATCTGTAGAGAGGAACTGAAAGTGGATGCCAGGGTCGAGGAGGAGTGTGTCTGTATCCAGAGATGCACCCATTGTTGTAAGGGGGCAGAAGGGGATGGGCTGCTGTGTATATGATAGGCCACGTATGGTAAGAGTGCGGTGTGCCACAGCAGGGCTCATAGGACGGGAGGGGGAGTGGGCAGAAGGATTGGAAAGAGTTGCATGTGGGTAATAACAGGCTTATCTTTCATACAAATGTCAAGTCTTCAAATCTTGTTTTTTGTTTTTGTTTTTGTTTTTTTTGGAGAGAGAGAGTGAGCCTGAGTAGGGGGTCGGGGGGTGCGGAGAGGTAGAGGGAGAAGGAAAGAGGAGGGAGCTCAGCACGGAGCCCAACATGGGGCTTGATCTCACGACCCTGAGATCATGACCTGAGCCGAAATCAAGAGTCAGATGCTCAACCAACTGAGCCACCCAGGTGCCCCTCAAACCTTGATTTTGTTATGAGCTGCATATGTACTTAGAATTTAGCATTATTTGCCCATTAATACATCTCTTATCATGACTTACACTATCTCTCAGCTTTTGAGTTGGGTGAGATTCTTTTTTGCTGATTTTTTTTTTTTTTAAGATTTTATTTCTTTATTTGACACAGAGAGAGACAGCCAGAGAGACAGGGAACACAAGCAGGGGGAGTGGGAGAGGAAGAAGCAGGCTTCCCACTGAGCAGGGATCACTCTGGGATCACGCCCTGGGCTGAAGGCAGACGCTTAATGACCGAACCACCCAGGCGCCCCTTTTTCGCTGACTTTTAACTACGTTATTCATGATAGATGATTTGCCTTCAAGCTTTGATTCCTTTATTTAGTCTGTATGACCTTGGACAGATGCCTTGAGTTCTTTGGATTCTCACTTGAAGAAAAACAATTAGCAATGCCTATTTCACAGTGCAGTGCTGAAGCACTAATATACAGATCAAAAAGCTAGTAGGTCTCTAAATTTTTGAAGGTGAAAATGGTATATAACTTTTATCCCAAATAACTGGCATGGTGGTAGAAGTTCAGTAAATGGTTTTCTACAAAGTGCTGTGTGAATACTAGTCACTGATTTAAGCAATATTTAGTGTATGGCTAAAATACTATTCTTTGAATTCGGACTTACTTAGAAGTAAACTTCTCACTAATAACATGAACTAGATGATGTTTTTAAGCAGTTTCATGTGTCCTTTAAGTTTCAGTATAACACATTTTACTAAATTTTTTTAATAATAATTTTTTATTATATTATGTTAGTCACCATACAGTACATCCCTAGTTTTTGATGTAAAGTTCGATGATTCATTACTTGCGTATAACACGCAGTGCACCATGCAATACTAAGTGCCCTCCTTACTACCCATCACCAGTCTATCCCATTCCCCCACCCCCTTCCCCTCTGAAGCCCTCAGTTTGTTTCTCAGAGTCCATAGATGTTTTTTGTTAATGTATTTTGAAAAAGTAAATTCAAAATTAGGCCAATTTTTTAGTATTTTCAAATTCACTTAATTTTTGTAAACAAAGTGAAGCCTTTATCTACTTATTCTTTCTTTTGGTATTAATTTAGAAGAGAAACAACAAACCACCCTTACAGAATGGTATTCAGCTCAAGAGAATACTTTCAAGCCTGAGTCTCAGAGGCAGAGAACTGTTCCCAATGTGACTGAAGAATATGACTTATTGGATGACGGCGGTGATGCTGTCTTCAGCCAGTTGGTAAGACCTTGTTGGTTTCACACCGATATTTTGAGTGAAAATCGTAGTTTATAAAGAGCATCTTATGAGATGATAGTTGTTACTGCATTATTACAGTGTAATTCTCTTAGTTTATCTTAGGTTGCAACATATTTTCAGAACAACTTTCTAACGTACTTTTTTGGGGGGCAAATAATGCGGCATCTTTTGTTTTATTCCTCAGTTTAACTTATTTCAATAAAATAAATTTTTTGAAGAAGATAGTTATAGATATTATGCATATACGTTATCATTGCTATTTTATCATCTCAAAAGCATAAGAACCTGTGAGCTAAACAATGTAAGATAAGCTCAGTTAAGAGAAAATTGGGAAAAGGCTGTTGATATTAGAGGATATGATCTACCAACCAGCTGTGTGACTTTATAAAATCAGTTACACACCGTAGACCTTAGTCTCTTCTCTGCTCCCTTTCTTTATTCTATTTTGCCACAGAATCTTTTACAGATGAAATGTTTCACAGAAGCCTGAGTGCTCACCCTCAGTGCCCGCCCCCATCCCTTGTGTGGCCTCTGCTGCCATGGGTTTCATGGAATCTGTTTGAAAACCAGAATTAGCTGGTTTTCTCAGTCCCGGCTGGTCTTTCGTTCTGGCTTAGAATTCTTTAAAAGGCATTGGTGATTAGTGTGAGGCAAAATATTGCTGGGCCTATATGCTTTCTAGAAAATTTAACCGTTTTGAGCATGAGAAGTACATATGCAGGTACCTAAACAGATATGTTTAAAGTTCTAATGCATCCCAATGAACTACACATGTTTCTAAAAATGCTTTTGAAGAATGTTTAGACGTTGTTACATAGTACAGGGAACATCCATTTGGTTCAGTGAACGGCATTTTGACCATAAAATTAGTGTTTCTTAAGCCTGAGTACGCACTAGCATCACCTCAGGAACTTCTAAAGCCCTATGGAAACTGGCCTCCATCAGCGGAGGTTCTAACGACTTGCTCTGGGGTGGGACCCAGCATCAGTGTTGGAAAACACAGCTGGGAGAGAGAACCACTGGGGTGCAGGTTTCCACAACGTTCTGCCAGAAGCACATTTCGTTAATGTTTTGACTGAATCATCCTCCTTTGTTTACAAACTCATTCTCAGATAAAAGATAAATGTAAGAACAAGATGCCGTATTATAAGTGGAACATTTGTGTTGAGATGAGAAACTTTTATGTCAAAGCCTACGCTGTAATATATGGTTAGTAGTTCTTGGTGGCCATTATGGTCATCTCACATTTTTTGCACATAAAGGTTAAGCTGTTGGGTAATTTATAATCTTTGCTTTTTTTTTTTAAAGACAGAAAAAGATGTGAATTGCCTTGAACCATGGTTAATAAAGGAAATGGATGCTTGTCTCTCTGACATATGGCTACATAAAGATGTTGATGCCTTTGCTCAGGTCTTTCACCTTATTTTAACTGAAAATGTTAGCGGTATGTATAATTTCTTAAAACAGATTTTTATTACTCTTACGGTTATTTATGGTAGAAGTGTGGTTTAATTCAAAGTGTGTGTACTACATTTTTTGTTCATAACCAATAGTTTGTTCTTTTGGAGTACTTATTTCACATGGACATATCAGGATCTTATTAGCATAGTAGAATAAATAAATATTGTGTTAAATCAGGGTTTCTTTTTCTTTTTTTTTTTTAAAGTAAGTTCTATGCCCAATGTAGGGCTTGAACTCTTGACCCTGAGATCAAGAGTCCCATGCTCTAACGACTGAGTCAGTCAGGTGCCCCTAAATCTTGGGATTCTTAATCCATTTCTCTCCAGAACGGTTATGTGGGGTCTGTGAATATATGACAGTTATATGCAAAAGTATGTTTATGTACAGGTATTGTGCATAGAAATAGACTCCCCTTCCCTCCCAATATCTTGGATTTTTTAAGAAATTTGCAGTTTCAAAAAGGAAGGAAAAGAAAGGTTAATAACTTTGTTCTTGATTTTGTATTTAGTAAATGGAGAATTTCAGCATACCTTTAATTATATAAGCTCAAGTACTAATTCACATGCATATGCTTTATGTCATGTGATGTGTGTGATAATGACCTATCCTGATTTTATTAGTTGATTATAGTGGATATTGGTAACCAGAGGTCAGTTTCAGAGCCCTGAAGCCTTCTAGGCAAAAGACAGAACGAAAGATCATAGAAGATCAGTACTGAAAAGGATTTAGATGTCAAATAATTTATCCCCTCATTTAAACTTCTCAGCATTATTATTATTATAATTATTATTGATCACTCCTTTCTTGAAACATTTTCTTCAGTTAACCTCTCATATTCCATGCTTGATTTATTTTCTTCTTTCTCGTCTCCCTCGCTGGAACTTCTTGGTTTCTTTGGCAGAATTTTCCCCTTTTTCCTGACTTCTAAATGTGGAATGGCCCAGGCCTCAATCCTTTGGTGTTGCTTCTATTTACACTTAACTTCTAATGTGGATCTCATCTAGTAATAGTTTTAAATATTTATTTAAAATGACTCCTAATTTTACTGTTCCAGTCCTGACCCCCCCCCCCGACTTGAGTATACCTGGTCACTTGACGTCTCCCCTTGGATGTCTATCAGGGGAATAAAACTAGATATGCCCCAAACAACTTTTCGTTCCCTTCTCTCTTCCCTCCTGACCTGCCTTTTCCTTAGTGTTTCCTAAGTGATCATAATCATTCGTAGATTTCTTTAAAAATGCATGTGCCTGGCCGTCCCAGACTTTGAAACTGAATTTTCACCTAGTTGCTGAGGCAACAAAACGTAAAGTAAGTCATTTTTTAAAAAAGATTTATTTGATTTGAGAGAGACAGAGACAGAGAGTGCACACACGGCGGGGGGTGGGTGGGTGGGAAGGGGCAGAGAGAGAGAGGGAGAAACAGATACCCCACGGAGCAGGGAGGCTATGAGGGGCTCCATCCCAGGATCCTGGGACCATGACCTGAGCCAAAGGCAGATGCTTAGCACCCCATAAAGTCATTCTTTTTTTTTTTTTTTTAAAGATTTTATTTATTTATTCGACAGAGATAGAGACAGCCAGCGAGAGAGGGAACACAAGCAGGGGGAGTGGGAGAGGAAGAAGCAGGCTCATAGCAGAGGAGCCTCATGTGGGGCTCGATCCCACAACGCCGGGATCACGCCCTGAGCCGAAGGCAGAGGCTTAACCGCTGTGCCACCCAGGCGCCCCTCCATAAAGTCATTCTTGACTTTGTTTTCTTTTCTTTTTCTTTTTCTTCTTTTTTTAAAGATTTTATTTATTTATTGGACAGAGAGACACAGCGAGAGAGGGAACACCAGCAGGGAGAGCAGGAGAGGGAGAAGCAGGCTCCCCGTTGAGCAGGGAGCCTGATGTGGGGCTCTATCCCAGGACCTTGGGATCATGACCTGAGCCGAAGGCAGATGCTTAACGACTGAGCCACCCAGGTGCCCCATTGACTTTGTTTTCATACTCCGCACATAATCCATTTGCAAGTCCTGATAGTTTTACCTTCTAAATAAATCCTGAATCTGACCCCATTTCACATCCCCTACTGCTGCCATTCTAGTCCAAGCCAACATTTCTCTCCCAGGACGACTGCAGTAGCCTGTGAACTGCTTTTATTCTTATGTCATTGTAGTCTCCAGAGAACAATCCGACTGATCCTTTCAAAAAAACCTGGATCATGCTCCTTCCCCCCTTTCCACTCTCCCGTGGCTTTCTATTACACTTTGAATAAAAATCAGAGTTCTTTCCCTGATTGGGTCTCTGACTGCCTTTTTGACCTCATTTCCTACGACTCTAGACCTTTTGCCACTGTTACCTCCTGCTCGTCTTTGTGTGGGTACATTCTCACCTGGGGGCTTTCGCTTTGGTTGTTTCCTGTGCCTGGAATGCTGTCCCCACAGATGATCATCATATGTCCCAAAGTCTACTTCATGGAGGTCTCTGCCTGGATCTTGCCTTCCCAGGGAGGCCTCTTTGGGGTCATTTTACTGAAACTGTGCCCTTCTCTCGCTCTTTCTCCATACCCCACTGTATTATTCACTATTGTACTTTCGTCATCTGACAGCATGTATTTTTAATTTTGTTTTACTCTGTCTCATTCACTAGAATGTAA
>NW_024426663.1:76210257-76282733 GCF_017311325.1 Ursus maritimus | reverse complement strand
CCCCCCCCCCCCCGACTTGAGTATACCTGGTCACTTGACGTCTCCCCTTGGATGTCTATCAGGGGAATAAAACTAGATATGCCCCAAACAACTTTTCGTTCCCTTCTCTCTTCCCTCCTGACCTGCCTTTTCCTTAGTGTTTCCTAAGTGATCATAATCATTCGTAGATTTCTTTAAAAATGCATGTGCCTGGCCGTCCCAGACTTTGAAACTGAATTTTCACCTAGTTGCTGAGGCAACAAAACGTAAAGTAAGTCATTTTTTAAAAAAGATTTATTTGATTTGAGAGAGACAGAGACAGAGAGTGCACACACGGCGGGGGGTGGGTGGGTGGGAAGGGGCAGAGAGAGAGAGGGAGAAACAGATACCCCACGGAGCAGGGAGGCTATGAGGGGCTCCATCCCAGGATCCTGGGACCATGACCTGAGCCAAAGGCAGATGCTTAGCACCCCATAAAGTCATTCTTTTTTTTTTTTTTTTAAAGATTTTATTTATTTATTCGACAGAGATAGAGACAGCCAGCGAGAGAGGGAACACAAGCAGGGGGAGTGGGAGAGGAAGAAGCAGGCTCATAGCAGAGGAGCCTCATGTGGGGCTCGATCCCACAACGCCGGGATCACGCCCTGAGCCGAAGGCAGAGGCTTAACCGCTGTGCCACCCAGGCGCCCCTCCATAAAGTCATTCTTGACTTTGTTTTCTTTTCTTTTTCTTTTTCTTCTTTTTTTAAAGATTTTATTTATTTATTGGACAGAGAGACACAGCGAGAGAGGGAACACCAGCAGGGAGAGCAGGAGAGGGAGAAGCAGGCTCCCCGTTGAGCAGGGAGCCTGATGTGGGGCTCTATCCCAGGACCTTGGGATCATGACCTGAGCCGAAGGCAGATGCTTAACGACTGAGCCACCCAGGTGCCCCATTGACTTTGTTTTCATACTCCGCACATAATCCATTTGCAAGTCCTGATAGTTTTACCTTCTAAATAAATCCTGAATCTGACCCCATTTCACATCCCCTACTGCTGCCATTCTAGTCCAAGCCAACATTTCTCTCCCAGGACGACTGCAGTAGCCTGTGAACTGCTTTTATTCTTATGTCATTGTAGTCTCCAGAGAACAATCCGACTGATCCTTTCAAAAAAACCTGGATCATGCTCCTTCCCCCCTTTCCACTCTCCCGTGGCTTTCTATTACACTTTGAATAAAAATCAGAGTTCTTTCCCTGATTGGGTCTCTGACTGCCTTTTTGACCTCATTTCCTACGACTCTAGACCTTTTGCCACTGTTACCTCCTGCTCGTCTTTGTGTGGGTACATTCTCACCTGGGGGCTTTCGCTTTGGTTGTTTCCTGTGCCTGGAATGCTGTCCCCACAGATGATCATCATATGTCCCAAAGTCTACTTCATGGAGGTCTCTGCCTGGATCTTGCCTTCCCAGGGAGGCCTCTTTGGGGTCATTTTACTGAAACTGTGCCCTTCTCTCGCTCTTTCTCCATACCCCACTGTATTATTCACTATTGTACTTTCGTCATCTGACAGCATGTATTTTTAATTTTGTTTTACTCTGTCTCATTCACTAGAATGTAAACGATATGAGGGCGGAAGCCTTGATTGTTTTACTCATCTCTTATCCCCAGAGGTTTTGTAGTAAGTGCCCAATAAATAATTGTTGAAAAATGATACAACTTTTAAGCATCCTACCAGGTGATCATCTATTTGAACATGTTTAGTGATAGGAAGCTCACTACCTTTATTCAGGACTTTTTTTTTCAAATTTAGTTTCCTTGAATTGTTCATTTTTCATATGTTCTGAAGAGTGAAGTGAAATCTACCTATATGGCTTCTACCCTCTTCTGCCTTTGGGGTGATAATGAAATTTAGTACCTGTTTATACCTGACAGACTTTCAGGTATGAAGACTGTTATTCTTTCTGCTTTCTTTGTTTTCTGGGTGACCAGACCTGACCTGACTTCAGCTGTTTGTCTTTAATACGAGATGCTGTTTAGTCTTCTCCTGCCCTTGTCTGCCTTTTCTGGTTATGTGGAGTTTGTCCCTTTTAAAAAGCGTTCTGTCCAGTCCTGAGCGTTAATCTTAGTGACTAGCTTCAGGTAGAGTAGGTCAGTCAGCCTAAAAACGTCTACTCTTTACTTACAGTAATTCAGCCTGTGGTCAGTATAGCTCTTTGCCACCCACATTGTCTTAACTGATTCATGCTGCCTTTGAAACTTCTAGTTTTTTTTTTTAATGTGTGATTTTATTAAATGAATCCCTCCTATCATTTACTTGTTGTTCTGATTTTTTTTTTTGAGTTTAAAACAGTCTATTTATTTCTTTTAAATCTCACAATTAGATTTGGCCCATTGCTTTTGCTTCACAACTTTTTTTTCCCCCTCAGTTCTAATTGTTACCTAACATATTAATAAACTTTCTCAGTGTATGAACTCAAGAGGCCTGGGTCACTCAGCACGTGCAGTGTATGCTTGAGGTCAACATTTGGGTGTGGTGGTTCAAGTGGTTATAATTCCACGCACCTACTAATCTAACAAGCCTCTTAAGAAGGAAACAAAGATCTTTTGGCATTTCTTGTTCTTTGTAAATGTATTTCAGTTTCTATTGTTCTACTTTTTTTCAGCTTATTGGTCATTAAAAAATTATCTGTATTTCGAAAAGTAATTTTTTATGTTTGGAAATGTGGACATTTGTTTATCTCCAGTTTTCTGACAGTCTTTTTTTTTCCCTCTATAGAAAAAAGTTTAGCAATCTTAACTGAAAGTTAGGAAAATTTGAATCTGAGGCATGTTGCTTTAAAATATTTATGAAGCAAAAATGGATTATTCTTGACCTTCTTCCTAGGTAGTTCCTTAGTGTATACTAGGCTATTACTTTGATGTCATCATCCTATGGATCAGGTTCCTCATCTTTTTTTTTTTTCTTCTAGAGATTTTATTTTTAAGTAATTTCTGTACCCAGCATGGGGCTCGAACTCACAACCCCGAGTTGAGTCATATGATCCCTGGGTCCCTCATTTTTATAGAAGTTTCACTGGAGGGGCGCCTGGGTGGCACAGCGGTTAAGCGTCTGCCTTCAGCTCAGGGCGTGATCCTAGTGTTATGGGATCAAGCCCCACATCAGGCTCCTCTGCTATGAGCCTGCTTCTTCCTCTCCCACTCCCCCTGCTTGTGTTCCCTCTCTCGCTGGCTGTCTCTATCTCTGTCCAATGAATAAATAAATAAAATCTTTAAAAAAAAAAGTTTCACTGGACATTTTCTAGAGTGCAGTATTCTAATGTCTTAAGCTATGTGAAGTAAACGAAAATGTTAGGAGCTCTTTGAACAGTTAGTGACTTCCCATCTTTTTATTGCTCTTCTAAAATCTCTACCCTTAATTGGCACCAGAGTGGAAAATACTTCATGTAATCCAGGAACCTTCGCTGCTTCGTAGGTTTCTTTTTGATGCCATCAGTTTCTCCATGGAATCCTTAGAAGCAGCTGGTAACGAGTGAGACAGGCATTCTTTGTCGTGCTTACTGTCCTAGTCATCTGCTGCTGCATGACAAATGACTCCCAGCCTTAGCAACCTAAAACATGGGTTATCTCACGTCGTTTTTAAGACTCAGAAGTCTGAGGGCGGAGTAACTGAGTGGTTCTGGCTTCCAGTGACTGATAAAGTAGTAGTGAAGCTGTTGTCAGGGGATGTGGTCATCTGACGGTTCACGGAGCAGCTTCCAAGAGGCTCACTCACGTGGCTATTGGCAAGAGGCTTCCGGTCGCCTCTGCATTTGGCGGAAGGCCTGAGTTCTTGCCATCTAGACCCCTTCATAGGGCTGGCTGTCTTACTCTGCCTACGTCTGGCAGCCGGCTTCTTTCTGAGTGAGCGAGTCAAAAGAGGAGGAGAAAAAGCAAGCAGGAAGCTGTCCGTACCCTTTAGAGTGAGTCACTTAGTCTACTCATACTCAGTTTAGGCTCCGCCTCTTGAAGGGAGGAGTGCTAAAGAATTGTTGGCTGTTTTAAAACACACACACTTAGTCCCGCCCTGCTGCTCAAAATATACACATTTTGGTTCTGTTCTGTTCTCCAAGTTTGTCAAACGAATATTCAGTTGAAGCAGTAATTCTCATATAGTGAGTACAGAGCATAATCTTTTCAGACCTTTTTAAAATTACATGTGCCTGGCCATCCCAGACCTACTGACTCTAAATCTAGGAGTCAGTCATGGCTATCTGTGCTTCCAGAAATAAAAAGCCTGAGGTAATTCTCTTGTAAGCCCTCCCCACCTTAAGAACTGTTGGCTTATATTAATAATGGTTACCAAGTTTTTGAGTATTATTAAACAGTGAGGATAATTGGGTATCTATGGAAAATTAACATTTCTCATTTGTCATTATCTTCAGTTTTATTGCAGAATTTTGTTTTTTTTTGTGATGATTTCTTTTTAAAATCATTAGTTTTGTAATTTAAGCAAACTGGTGCTAAGCAATTATATTGCATTTCTTGAGAAATATATTCTAGGAAGGAAATTAAATTCAATAGAACTTTAATTATTTTTCTCATGGAGGGCTTTAATGGGAAGTTAACTTTCTGCCAGTATTTCCATTAAGTATCTCAGAAAATAACAGTCTGGAATGATGGGGGAATCAAAGCAAAACAAAAGAACAACAAAAAATGGTCTTGAACTTTGCATTTGCACTTTTTTTTTAAAGATTTTATTTATTTATTGGACAGAGAGAGACACAGCCAATGAGAGAGGGAACACAAGCAGGGGGAGTGGGAAGGGAAGAAGCAGGCTCCCAGCAGAGCAGGGAGCCCTATGTGGGGCTCGATCCCAGGACCCTGGGATCATGCCCTGGGCTGAAGGCAGATGCTTAATGACTGAGCCACCAAGGCGCCCCATGCATTTGTGCTTTTAAGCATTCTTTTCCAGTTACTGATGAACCTTAACTTTAAAATTCTTTAATTATATCTTGTCATTTGGGGGGTCAAGACAATATCTAGGCTTAGGAAGATTATTTAAGGGTTCTGCAAGTTACTAGCTTTCCTCTTGTTTTAATTATCGTGGTGAGCTTAAGACAGCGAAATAACCATCTCTCCTTCTCCTGCCTTGCAAATGATAGTCCTTCTTCCATCCTGTTTATACAAGGGCATATTAATAATAGATCTGAGCCAAGGGTTATATAATACTGTTTCCTGTAGTTAAGTGAAGGAGCAAGTCCCAGGTTAATTCTCCTGACACTCATCTTTCATTTAAGCTAAAAAGAAATTAAAATGATTGAAAACTGTTTGGACATATAACCTGTATTTCTCTTTCCCTTGCTTTAGTTGATTACAGGCATAGTGAAACCAGCGCAACAGCTCTGATGGTTGCTGCAGGACGAGGTTTTTCAAGTCAAGTAGAGCAGCTAATTAGTATGGGAGCCAACGTTCATAGTAAAGCATCAAATGGCTGGTAATTTTAAACCGCATGCATTCTTTGTAGATCTTTGTATAGCTCCACATACCGTTTTTGATTCCTTACACTTGTCTTTATATTAAAAACTATTGTGTAGTAGTTGCTGGTCCATCTCTAAGGGGTGAATGAATAGTTTGACTAGTTTTATGATTTTGAGATCATTATTTCTCTAAGTTTGATCTCTTTGAATTTTGGCAGGATGGCTTTAGATTGGGCTAAACACTTTGGACAGACTGAAATTGTGGATCTTCTAGAATCTTACAGGTAAAAGTTTATACTGTGCTTAATTAACCTAACTTCTTTTTTAAACGCTTAGCCATGTAAATCACAGACTATGACAAGGTAGGCCATAGTCTCTTACGCAGGGATTTTCCTTTTTCTTTTTTTTGAATTCTAAGGAATTTTTTGCCTGATTTTGTTTTTTGTTTTTGGTAGGATACCAATAAGATCCAGTGTGCTATAGTACTTTATCTTATTTCATTTTGAAAAACAGAAGGGGGATTTTCAGTTAAACATGGTAGATACAACACACGTCATTTATTTTTGCATTTTCCCAAAGCCTCATTGAAATGATAGGGAAGGAATATAAAATGTGCAAGCTATGACAAAGTCAAAGAAATTGGAAGAGGACATAGCAACTGATGGAAGATAGGAGTACATATTTGGGTAATAGAAGGCTAATAGACCGGTGATGGGTAGTAAGGAGGGCACGTATTGCATGGTGCACTGGGTGTTATACACAACGAATGAATCATCGAGCCTTACATCGGAAACCAGGGATGTACTGTATGGTGACTAACATAATATAATAAAAAATCATTAAAAAAAAAAAAGAAGGCTAATGGATCAGTGGTGTTTGACTTAGCAGAGCTAAGAAAACTGAAAGCTCAGTGCCTGCAGAGGGAAGTGCCATTGAGAAACAAACAAGCTTCTTAGAGGCTTACTTAACTTCATCTGAAGGACGGTGAAAGTAAGGGCAATAACAACAACAACAACAACAAGAAAACAAAAAAGCCCACCCAGAATTGATCGAAATTGAAATTGAAATTCTTTATGAGGAACATTTCGAATTCGAGAGTCCCACTTCCCCTGCCATTAGATGAGATATCCCTTCCCCAACTTGGTAGGAAGTGGGAAGTTTATTAAAGAATTAAACCACAGAAGCTTTGGACTTGGGGCTACCAGGCACAGTGGGGGAGTGCGAGTGAGGTATCAAACAGAAAAGTCTACTTACAGACTGAAGGTTGAGATACCATCCACTCCCTTCTGCTGCTGTCCCTGTCACCGTTTCCTGTTTGAAGCAGAAAATGCGAGAATTCTTTCCTGGGAAAATAGACCAAGCTCAGGGAAAAGAATTAGAATTATAGAGGGTTTGATATTCTTTCAGTGAAATGACCATCTTTATTTATTTATTTATTTATTTTAGAGGTCAGAATGGCAATTTTATTTTTTAATTTTTTAATTTTTTTTAATAATAATTTATTATGTTATGTTAGTCACCATACAGTACATCCCTAGTTTTTGATGTAATGTTCCATGATTCATTACTTGCGTATAACACCCAGTGCACCATGCAATACGTGCCCTCCTTAATACCCATCACCGGCCTATCTCTTCTTTAAGCCAGATAGCTCAACAGTCCCCACCTGTGCACATGGAGGTTTTTTGTGCATTCTCTTTGAAGATGAACAAAGTGCTAAGGATTGATCACCAGGCATGTTTGAGGGGGAAAAGTACCCACGATCAGACAACAATAGCAAAAAAAAAACCCCTGGAACTTGGACGGACTAAGCATCAGTGACCAGAAGAAAACTTCAAAAACTAATAGAAAATATTCATAAAACAGAAACAATGTGCTGGAACTTGGAGGGACTAAGCATCAGTGACCAGAAGAAAACTTCAAAAACTAATAGAAAATATTCATAAAACAGAAACAATGTGTTGTGAAGCAGGAACAGAACACAAATCTTTATTCAAATGTTATGTTTATGAGGGCTACCTAAATTTATCCTGCTGTTGTAGCCTACCTCCTTGTGCTATTGATCCTTCTTAACCTATTCTGCTTTTTCTTTGGTCTGTAGGACCTGCCACACTCTGATAAATTTTTTTCTTTTTAAAAAAATTTAAATCAATTAATTAACATATAGTGTATTATTAGTTTCAGAGGTAGAGTTCAGTGATTCATCAGTTTTTTTTTCAGAACTTATTCATCTTTTAAGATTTTACTTATTTGAGAGAGAATGTGTGTGCATGTGCACACATGCGCGCACAAAGAGAGAGAGAGGGTGCATGAGTAGGCGGGAGGGACAGAGGGAGAGGGAGAAGCAGACTCCCTGCTGAGCAGGGAGCCCAGTGCAGGACTCGATTCTAGAACCCCGAGATCATGGCCTGAGCTGAAGGCAGCTGCTTAACCAACTGAGCCACCCAGGCGCCCATCATCTTATTTTTCTTTTTTTAGCTTCTTTTTCTAAAAATTTAAATTCAGTTAATTAACATATAATGTATTATTAGTTTCAGAGGTAGAGGTCAGTGATTCATCAGTCTTGTATAATACCCGGTGCTCATTACATCACGTGCCCTCCTTAATGCCCCAGATACCCCATCCCCCCCCCCCCTCCAGCAACCCTCAGTTTGTTTTCTATGATTAAGAGTCTCTTATGGTTTGCCTCCATCTATGATTGCATCTTGTTTCATTTTTTCCTCCCTTCCCCTATGCTCCTCTGTTTTGTTTCTTAAATTCCACATATGAATGAGGTCATATATGTATAACTTTGATTTTAAAAAAAGAATTGGACAATACTTTCAAAATCCTATGAAACAAATCCTTCATGTAGGTAACTAAAGGTTTTAGCTAAAGTTAGGTTAGATGTATAGATAGATTATGTAGATCTTAGATGAGATATCTAAAGAAGAGAACAAGATAATTTTAAAGGAAAAGATATTCAAAGAAAATATATTTTATAATACATTGATAGCATGTTTTCAACCTATAAGAATCAAAAAAGAAAAAAAATGGATTTGAAGTTAAAATATACTAAAATATCTTTTATACAAGAACATAAAAGTGTTTTGAGTTGGGTTTTTGTATTTTATTCTAAAAATGTTTTGAGTTTGGTTTTTGTATTTTATTCTACAGATAACAGTCTCAGGTGAAGGGAATGTTTGAAGTATGAAATTAGTCTTGTCATTTTAATTTCATTAAATGGTCATGAAGGTTAGAGTCACAAAGTTCTTAGCAGACCCAAACGTAAATTATGGTATAGCAGGTTTTGTTGTCATTTCAATAATAGCACGCAGAACTTGCAGTCCTTTTAGTGCTAATGCTTTGAATGTTCCGAACATTCTTAGGATGCTGGAAATAGCTCAGTAGACACTACAGATTATCAAATAGCAGGTATCTGAATAGGATTCTAATTATCCTAGCTAACTGGGCTTTCTTCTTATTCTACAGATCATGAAATTATCGGTTATAAATTTCAAATATTTAAAATTAAATTAATGATGTTTGCAGGATTATTGATAACTGATAGATCATTAAAGTTAGAGCTTTATTTATTTATTTTTTCTTTTTTTTAAAGATTTTTTTTATTTATGTGACGGAGAAACAGCCAGTGAGAGAGGGAACACAGCAGGGGAGTGGGAGAGGAAGAAGCAGGCTCATAGCGGAGGAGCCCGATGTGGGGCTCGATCCCATAACGCCGGGATCACGCCCTGAGCTGAAGGCAGACGCTTAACGACTGCGCTACCCAGGCACCCCAGAGCTTTATTTTTTTTTAAAGATTATTTGAGAGAGAAAGAACACAGAGCAAGCGAGAACATGAGTGGGGGGAGGGCAGAGGCAGAGGGAGAAACATTCTCCCCACAGAGCAGGGAGCCTGACGAGGGGCACTATCCCAGGACCCTGAGATCATAACCTGAGCTGAAGGCAGACGCCTAATTGACTGAGCCACCCAGGCGCCCCTCAAGTTAGGGCTTTAAACAAAGACATTATACCCTATTCATTTAGCTGTTAAGAAGTAAGAAAACAAAAAATTTGGAATGTTTTAAAATTAATCTTAAAGTTTAAAATAACTGCAGTTAGAATTTTAATATTTTCCCTATTGAAAGCAGGCTTAGTTACTTTTTTGCTAAGCTCTTTAAGAGAAACTGGTCTGAACTGAACTTCCTAGAAATCGTACTGATAGTTACTAGTGATGGCAGAAGGTTATATTTTTACATATGGGATGAAGAAGCAATCTATTATTTCAGTAATTTATGCTGATTTGGGGCTTTTGGAAAATAGCATAATCAATCTGCTTTTCGTATGGGATAATCAAACTAGCAGTCATGTTAAGCTGGTGCCTGTAGAATTGTTTTGTTTTGTTTTAAATGTGGACTTTGCTTCAGAGTATTGTTTATACGAGTGAACAATTAGAAACAATCTTTTAAGAAAATCCAAATGATGCATGTGAGGTAATGAGCACCAGGTATTATACAAGACTGATGAATCCCAGACCTGTACTCCTGAAACCAGTAATACATTATATGTGAATTCATTGAATTTAAATAAAGAAAAAAGAAAATACAAATGATGATCAAAGGTGTGTGTTTTAAGTTTTATTGAGGCAAAGTTCACACCTGTGTAATTCACCCATTTAAGTGTACAGTTTAGTGGCTTTTAGTATGTTTGCCATGTTACGCCTTTTTTAAAGATTTTATTTATTTATTTAGAGAGAGGGAGGGCAAGCTGGGGGAGGGGCAGGAGAGGGAGAGAGAGAATCTCGAGCAGACTCTGCACTGAGTACGGAGCCCGATACAGGGCTTGATCTCAACGACCCTGAGATCATGACCTGAGCCGAAACCAAGAGTCGGACGCTTAACTGACGGAGCCACCCAGGTGCCCCTTGCTGTGTAGTTATTACGACAATCGATTTTGAGAACATGTTCATCACCCCCCCCCCCCAGGGAATTCTGGAATCATCTTCCCCAACTCTTCCAGCCCTAGGCAACTAGTCTACTTTCTGTTTCTATCGATTTGTCTGTTCTGTACACTTAATCTAAGTGGAATGATTTAGTATGTGGTCTTTTTGTGATTGGCTTCTTTCAGTTAGCATAATGTTTTCAAGGTTCGCTCATTCACGTTGTAGCATCCTTTTCCTGACTGAGTGATATTCTGTTCTGTGGCTAGATCACAGTTTGTTTAACCATTCTTCCATTGATGAACATCTGGGTGGTTTACATTTTTTGGCTGTTATGAATAATACTGGTATGAACATTTGTGTACAGCGGTTTATGTGGACATATATTTTCATTTCTCTTGTTTGTACGCCTAGGGGTGGAATTTCTGGGGCATCTGGTAACACTGTGTTTAATATTTTGAGGAACTGCCACATTGTTTTTCCAAGTGGCTTTACCATTTTATGTTCCCACTAACAATGTATGATGGTTACAATTTCTCCACACCCTCTTTAAATTAACACTTACCATCCTCTCTGTCTTGATTATAGTCATCCTAATGGGTGTGAAGTGGTATCTCATGTGGTTTTGATTTTCATTTCTCTGATGAGTAATGATGTCGGATATCTTTTCAGTGTGTTCATGGGCCATTTGTGTATTTTCTTTGGAGAAATGTCTTCAGGTTGTGTTTTCAAAAAGCACTTATTGGCAAAGTTTACTTTGGATAATGTACTGTAAGCCAAAACATGAATTGTAGCTAGGACATTAAGTACCACTTACCCTCCTTAGGGTATATTCCGTATTGGAAGAAGGACATCATGGGAATCATGTGGCCTTAAAAGATGACTCCTTTTGATGATGAAAATGAGTTGGTCATTTTTTTTTTCTTTTCTTTCTTTTCTTTTTTTTTTTAAGTGCTTCACTGGAATTTGGAAATCTAGATGAAAGTTCTCTGGTTCACACAAACGGAAGTGACCTCAGTGCAGAAGACAGAGAGCTCCTGAAAGCGTATCATCACAGTTTTGATGACGAAAAAGTCGACTTGGATTTGATCATGCACCTTCTGTACAATATCTGCCACGGCTGTGACGCCGGTGAGTGAGTGCTGTCTAAAAGAACTCGGATAGCACTGTGTACTCGATTTCGAAGTTAATATTTTGCATGTGCAGATTTTTACAGAATTCCATTGGCAATATTGCATAAATAATCTCCTAAGTGTCCTAAGTATTACAGTTTAGCAGTATTTGAAAACTTGTGATATAGCTCATTACAGCTGGGCCTGTCGATTGGTTCTGGTTTGTAAAACCAGAGATTTATTATTTAAAAAAAATCCTTCTTCTCCAAGGTGCAATATTAATTTTCCTACCTGGATATGATGAAATTGTTGGACTGAGGGACCGCATCCTGTTTGATGACAAGCGGTTTGCTGACAACACACATAGGTAAAAGCTAAAGCTTTATATTTGTTGCTTTAAGTAACAGATAGGTATCATAGTGTATTTTCCCTTTCCATTGTCAACAGATACCAAGTCTTTATGCTTCATTCAAATATGCAAACATCTGATCAAAAGAAAGTATTAAAAAACCCACCTGCTGGCGTTCGAAAAATAGTAAGCTTCATAAACTTTTCTTTTGTCCATTTCAGTAGTCATTGGTCCTGTGCTCCTATTAACTGTAACGAACATCCCCTTGCAGATTCTTTCCACCAACATTGCTGAAACCAGCATCACAGTCAACGATGTTGTCTTTGTTATTGATTCTGGTAAGGTGAAAGAGGTATGTATGGATAAGTTGTATTTTGTTTAGATGAAGAGCGTTAGGTTACATTCCAATAAGTGCTTTTATAATTCACTTTAGTGGGAAGATTTCTGGTTCTGCATGAATTTAACATAGTAATTGTTGATTTCTTTAAAGTGAATATTTTACCCTAAGCAGTTCAGAATGTAGGATCTAGTTATTGTAACAGATTATACAAAAAAACTAGCTTCTGCTGATTAAATACTAGGAAGAAAGTAAAGCGTTGGCTAGTTACACTGTGAAAGTTTTGACACAGTGTGGGAATTGGATTACATATTTTGTATGCCGTCCTTTCCTACTACATGTGGGCACGCACCATGTCCCGCTTGTTCAGTGTTAATCTCCAGGGCTCCACATGTACTAGGTTTTCAAAAGATATTTCGTTCAAGAGAACCATCCTGAGACAGTGTGAGTGGTCAGAACCAGAGTTCAGCAAAGGCCAGTTAGCAGCCGCACGGTCCCAGCACTTGCTTTTGTAAAAATAAATTTCACCGGAACACTGCCCTGTTCACTCTTTTGCCTGTTGTCTGTGGTAGCTTTCACACTGCAACTGGAATAGTTGTAAAATAGACCCTCTACAAAGGCTAAAATATTTACTGCCAACCCTGATATGAAGAAAAGACAGCGCTTATTTTCTTTCAGCATTGAAATGCTCAGCAGTTCTCTATCCCCTTCACTTTGGCGGATCCTTTCACTGAAAGGATGGAAAGTGATAGAGGTGGTTGATTTTCAAGGAAAGATACTATCTGTGTTGTGGAAAGCAAATGTTGTCTGTTCTAGTGGATAGAAATGCTCATGTTTTAACGTGGAAAAAATTTGTTAATTGCTTTATAATATTTTCAATGTAATTTTTAGGAGTATCTTACAGAAAATAAAATTTTAGTATAAAATTTGGACATTTCAGTATAGTTGGATACTATAAAGAAAGGGATACATTTTATTTGTTTTGTAAGAGGATAATGATGAATATTATCACTTAAAGTCTGAATGGTGAGTCAGTGAAAATTCAGGTTTTATTGCCCTGAAATTATCTAAAGCTGATGAAGTGGATTTTGAAATTTCTCTGTGTGTCATTCATCAGGTAAACCCCGGTTTAGAACATGATGGTAGTGTCAGAAGTTAATTTACATACAAAATTGACAAATGTGACATTTTATTAAAAACTACTTAAGTAGCATCTTTTCTTAAAATCCCGTAATTAAACTGTTATGAGACCACATTTGTATTTGCTCTATATAGTTATTTTATGAAAGGGAAAGTATAAGTCATTGAATGATTAAGTATATATTCCAGTTAGGAATGCATTCTTTTAAAATCTTTCTCTACAGTAAATCTTGGCTTTAGATGTTTAGGGAATATGAGGTAATAATGGTTCCTTTTTATTCTCTCTTTTGTAACATCCTGGATAGGCTAACTGCGTTCATAGCTCAGTAGGGGTAAAATGGAACAGATTACAAATTCTTCACTTTGGAGATAGGATTGGTTCAGTCATTATTGTTATTATTCCTCCAGATCAGCTCTCCGGCATGCATTTTAGAAACTGTCTTTCCCTGATCACTCCTATCCCTTGTGGTGCTAGCAATCTGATAGGAAATGACCTCAAGAGAATAGATTGGTTTTCTTCAGTCTTGATGTCCATGAGTACTGACTGCTCTTATCCAACTGTAGCAGAGAGAAACAATAACTAAGCAAGGCACGGAATGAGGACGTTTTTACAGCTCTTCTGAGTTTATTTTTCATTCTTTTTCCTTAGAATGTTTGTAACCGGAGATCTGGATGTTTTTTTTCTTTAATCCATGCCCCATCCTAATTATCTAATCAAGAGGGGCCTTGAATGAAGCTTGGCATGTTAAAATATATTCATAATATTTCTTGCTATTTCTTCTTAAACACCTTTTATAAAAGTTTTAATATGAAGATAACTTAAATATTACAGAAATCCTTTGATGCACTGAATTTTGTTACAATGTTAAAAATGGTGTGGATTTCCAAAGCTAGTGCCATACAACGAAAAGGCAGGTAATGTATATTTAATGTACATTCATTCATTCAGTTGCCTATAAAATGGAAACATTTTGATATGTATTACATATTTAACGTATATTCTGCTTTCTATATAGAATGTTAAAATTTTCATGTGAGTCTTAATTCTTATATTGTTTCTGCAAAGCAAGCCATTTTAATACTTTCTTTAAAAGTTGAATTCAGGTTATGTTAGAAATTTTTGACTAGTATAATCTGTCCTCAGAAGATGTAAGAAACTTAAAAAACAAAATTAAAAGGAAAATATTTTAACCATTTGCAATATAGGACAAAGGGCTAATTTCTGTATCAGGCAAAAAACTCTTTAAAAATCAGTTCATAAAGACCAAGACATTAACCTCACATACACCTCATATATGCCAGAATAAGTGCAAATTAATGAGGAAATTTTTTTGCTTATCACCAGATTGGCATTGATGAAAATGTTTAACAGTACCTACAACGGAGTTGGCAAAAGCGTGGGCCAGTAAGCTTTCCTAGTTTGCTGATGGGAGTGTCAATTGCTGTGACTTCTTCAGAGGACAGTTTGAAACTGTTTGTCCAAATCTACCCTTGACCGGTGGATTCCACTTCTCATAATTTATCCTGAGTGGACCTGTGCATGTGTGCAGAGACGTGTTGAAGAATGTTTTCCGCAGCACAGTTTGTATAGTGAAAACTCTGGAAGTATTGTAGATAAATAAATTATGCTGTAGCTGTACAATGGTATAGTAGATAACTGTTCGAGGAAAGATGTGGATGTATGTAATGTTATGCGGAATGAGTTCTTAGAATATATTATTGGTTGAAAAAAGTAAGGTGTAGAACATGTGTCTATAGTATTTGTGCTAAATATATATATATATATAGAGAGAGAGAGAGAGAGAGAGAACTAAATAAATATATATATAATGCTAAATATATATAAAATAAATATATATTTGTATGTATATATTTAGGGCAGAAATGCATTGTCAGATTTGAGAGAAACATTAAAAAACAGTTGTTGACTCTGAGAAGGAGGATTTTTGGGGCTCTTTGAAGGAAGGAGATTTAATTTTCATTTTATTTTTTTGTAGCTTGGTTATTTTAGTACGTGCTTGCATTGCTTTTTCTTTTTTAAAAAAGGGAAGATTAAAAAGTATCCTATTTTTCAGTAATTATTTGACTAATTTTTTTTGCATTTTTACTAATGGGAAAACATCACACACTGAGTTTAAAGCAGTGCCTCATATGCTGAAGATGGGATACATTATTTCTGTACTTTATAATCTCATAGAATGTTCTTGAGGGCTTGTTGCTGTTACCATACCAGTTGTTTTCTTATGACAGTGGCTTGATACACTAGCTAGGTTTATAGGTGGCTAATTGTATGTTATCTAGGAGGAAAATCAGAAATTGTAGGAATTTTCCTTGTCATCTTTTTCAACCAATTTTTTTGACAGCCATCACTGTGCAAGGGTTAGGGATGCGATGGTGAATAAACTATAGTCTGATGAGTAAAGTTTGAGGTGGGGGGGGAATGGTGCAGTCCATCCTGGAATCCAGTGAAGTGAGCAATTTTAATACCATGTGATTTGTGCTATGACTGGATAATGCCTCTAGGGGAGTGAAGGTAGAATCTGAGATAAATACGAATAAAGAGGTGTTGTGGAAAGACTGTTCTAGCAGAGGCAAGGCATGCACAAAGGCCTACAGGCAAGAGTGAGCAACAGAGTTGTTTGGATGGAGTTTAGCTTAGAGGAGAATAGTGAAAAATGAGCAGAAAGAGGTAAGTTGTGGATATGTCCTTAAGGGTCATTTTGTGTCTCCTCTCTTTTTTCTTAATAAGCCAAAGGATGGCACGATTTTAGAATTCTTTCAGCTCTTTGAAGAATGAATTGGTAGAGACAAAGCTGATGGCAGGAGGACCCAGGAGGAGGCTCTTTTCATTAATACTTGCATTTACAGTAAGGGAGAGATGACAATTGTCTGGATTGCGAGAGCGTTGGTAGAAGATATTAAGGAGAGCAGTATTGGTGATCATATGTCCAGGGCTGCGGAATAGTGTGGAGTCAAGGACGTCATACAGGTGTCTGTCTTGGAGACTTGTGTGGATGGTGGTGCCATCGTCAGGGAAAATGGGAATAGTGATTACGTTGGTGAGAAGAATTAACTTCTGGTTGTGTTGAGTTTGGGTCGGCTGGAAAATCCAAGTGGAGCTAAGAGGCTGCTGAAGTATAGGTGTAGAGTTAGGATGAAGGGATCCCCGTGGATGGAAATTGAAGTCAGGAGGATAATTACGATCCCCTTGGGAGAGAGGCTACAATAGGAGAGCAGAGGGCTGAGGTCCAGCCTCACAGGAACACAACATTTAAGGATTGGCAAAGGATAGAAATGTCTCAGAGGAGGAATGCCGATGGGTTGATAGTGAGGACAGTGCTTGACGAAGGAAGCATGGTCCAATGTCTCATTTTGTAGCTCGTATCAGTGTGTTGTAGCTTTGAGAGGGTAGGGATATTTCTGGATCTCTATCACTTAGCGTGTTCAGCCTGGCCATTAGCTGATACAGTGACTCTGGGGGAAATGACGAGAAGCTGCTTTTCTTCAAGGTATTTTTCTCCTACTTCCCAGAAAATGATACAAGTCTCTCTGGTGACAGGCAGTGCCACTCCCGCGGAGTTGTGTCATGCTTACTTTACCCAGCTCTGAACAGCCGGCTTGAGCACGGTGCTTGTGTCAGTTGAGTAAAGCTGATGAAATGTATATCACCAGGGATTTTTTCATTAGTTTTACCCACTTTCATATGTATGTCACTTACAAATTTGTTTTGAATCATTACCCTAGTAGGTGTATCAGGTAGGTGTCATTCATGAGTTTTTACGAATGAGTCCCAGATGAATGAGTGCCTTCTGGAAAGATTCTGAGGGGAGCAATACCACAGTAGGGAATCACACTCAGATGTCCTGACACTGGTCCATGGCTCTGTCTCCTGAAGCACACTGCTTTTAGAGTTGCCTTGGTCTAGTCTTTATTCCTTGTTTGAATCTTAATTTTTTATTTCACTTTTAAGGGCAGGGAGATGCAGACCTGGAATTTGTTTCCGGCTGTTCAGTAGACTCCGATTCCAGAATATGTTGGAATTTCAGACTCCAGAACTTTTGAGAATGCCATTACAGGTAGAAATTTACTAAACTCAAAAGGGCTATTTTTATGGGTGAGGGAGGAGAAGGGACCATTTCAGCTTAATACCAGTTGGACTTTTAAATGATCAATTCCTAAAACATAATTATAAAATGTATATGATGGGAGGTGGTTATGTATCTAATATTTATTTCTAGACAAAATTTAATCCGTAAACCTCCGAAATTTTAAAGAATTACTTGAGTGCACTTAAATTATGGTACAGTTTATAGATACATTGTTGTTTTTTTTTTAAATCAACATTTTAGAAGTCTGACAACCATATAGTGTTCACCTTTCACATTCTTATTGAGGATTAGAAAACATTATTTAGGTGCCTGGGTGGCGCAGTCGTTAGGCGTCTGCCTTCGGCTCAGGGCGTGATCCCTGCGTTCTGGGATCGAGCCCCACATCAGGCTCCTCCACTGGGAGCCTGCTTCTTCCTCTCCCACTCCCCCTGCTTTTGTTCCCTCTCTAGCTGGCTCTCTGTCAAATAAATAAATAAAATCTTAAAAAAAAAATAAAAGAAAACAGATTATTTAAATTCCAAAAGATAATAGCAAAATCTCAGTTTAAGATGCTGAAATTAACCTTGGTAGTTTGGAAATGGGTCCACTGAGATTTCCTGGCCTTTATTAATTGCATGCTTTAAGTTTTCTGACCTCACGGAAGAGCCAGACATTGTAGTTTCTAGGGAAAACTACCGGAAATACATTAATTTGATTCTCTGGTGTGCTGAACTAGATGCTGGCTTCCAAACTTCTAAAGATTTTATTTCTTCATTTGAGAGAGAGTGAGCATCAGCAGGGAGAGGGGCAGAGGGAGAGGGAGGAGAGCTGAAGGCAGATGCTTAACTGACTGAGCCACCCAGGTGCCTCTCCCATGATTTCTTTGAAAGTCAGCATCAACATAAATTTCCAACATTTCAAAATTATTTGCTGTTCTCATTTACAGGAACTTTGTTTGCATACTAAGCTGTTAGCCCCTGTGAATTGTCCTATTGCTGATTTCCTAATGAAAGCTCCTGAGCCTCCACCAGCTTTAATTGTAAGAAATGCTGTACAAATGCTGAAGGTTGGTGTCTTCATAGTTTTATTTTACCTATTTTACTTGAAATTTAAACACAGTGAGGATACATCTTACCTACTTTTGTACTTAAAAATATTATCTCGAACAATTATGTACTTTGAATAATGCTGTCATGGTAATTACAGTTCTTTTTTATATAAAATATTGGAAGCAAACTATGTTGTTTTTAGAAGATGTGGCAAAGGAAAATTTACATTTTCCTTTCTTGATGATTTTTAGGCATGTGACTTGATTAAACCTAGGTTTCTGGTCGTGTCAAGTTCTGTTCTGTGTTCTTTTGTTTAGACAATAGATGCGATGGATACGTGGGAGGACCTCACTGAGCTGGGCTATCATTTGGCTGACTTGCCCGTAGAACCACATCTTGGGAAAATGGTCCTGTGCGCTGTTGTTTTAAAGTGCCTGGACCCCATCCTCACCATTGCCTGCACGCTAGCCTATCGAGATCCTTTTGTCCTGCCTACCCAGGCCTCTCAGAAACGGGCAGCTATGCTTTGTAGGAAACGCTTCACTGCGGGAACTTTCAGTGACCACATGGCCCTTCTCAGAGCGTTCCAGGTACTGTTTAATATTGTCATCTCCTTTCTGAACATGTGGCTGCTTTTAAACACATATCTGGGGCAAGTGTAACGAATTACAAAAGAGATACGATTCCGTTAATTTTGTTTCATTATAAAGTCACATTTTATTGCTAGCTTAGAGAAATAACTTTCCTACTGTTCATGTGTTGGAATTATCACCATTTGTTTCTACTTTTTTTTCTTTTGTTTTCTCAGTTTTTTCCATGTAGGAATATGTGTATACGTATATTTATGTTTATTTACTTGTATTCATTTTCTAATACCCAGGTTCCTTATCTTTTAATCATATCTTGGGCAGGGAATGCTCTAAAATTTTAGTTAAGAAGCAATCAATGTATATATTATTCAAAGTATGTAGAACGAAACTTGGAATAAAATTATCTTGAATTTAGTATCTATTTATTGACTTTTTTAGAGTACATCTTTTTCTTGTGTGCTCATGACATTGTGCTAAGAAGTTAATTTTATAAAGTAAAATCGAAATATCACTTAAAACTTTTCAAGATAATGGTAGTGAGAAACTGAGGAGTGTGATAAATGGGAAAGAAAAGATAAGGAAAATGGGATTCTGAGGAAAGGAAATGATACGTAATTTAGAATTTCAAATAATGTGGAGAAGGTGATGTTATTTCCTGAAAAGGTAGACATGTTATTTATCATTAAATTCTCTCGAATGTAGACTGTACATTTTTTAAAAAATTTCATTTTGTTTATGCAGAAAGTACTCTTTTCCAGGCATTCAGGATTTTTCCATTATATATAGTTAAAAAAAATAATGGCAAGCTCTTTTGTGAGCATTATTGAACAATGGGTAATGCAGTGCTATTAAGTTTATTAGATACCATATGTTATAGTAGATTAGTTGAGTGGATAATAGAGGGAGATTTGGTGTAGAATTTCTGTGTATTCTTTGTTTTTCCCCCAGCTCCTTCAGAAGCAGAGAGGATAAATTACTGCCTTGGTCTTTTAGTTATATTCCAAAGCAAGAAAAGTTGTTTTCAAAGAGGAGCTTTTTTATACTGCATAAAGATGGTTTCTAGAAATCCCACTTCCTGTTCTCAGATAAATTAAGAGGTTGATATAGAGGTTATTTTTGGAGGACTGGAGTGGTAGAATCCTTACATATAAACAGTGTTATGATGGCTTAGTTAAAAACCTCTGACACTTCAGTGGAAGAAAATTAGCAGACACATCTGAAAAGGTAGATATTTTTACATAGTTGGTCATTTAGGTTAATGGATACTTAGTTCTCATTGTAATTTTATAAACTCAGTGGCTTTCATAGCATTTGAGTGTAAATTAATGATAAATTTTGTTTGATCATAAAACCTTAGATTTTATTTTTTTATATTTGATTTAAAAATTTATATTTTTTAAAAATTGAGATGTCATTGACGTATAACATTTGTTCTAGGTGTAAAACATAATAATACTATCATTGTATAAATTGGGAAATGATCTCCACAATAAGTCTAGTTAACATGCATTATTGCACATAACTTGAAAATTTTTTTCTGTTGGGATGAGAATTTTTAAGATTTACTCTCTGGTATGTTAACAAGATTTATTGTGGTGATCATTTCACAATATATACAGATACTGAATGAGTGTTTTGTATACCTGAAATGAATATAATGTTAAATGTCAGTGATATCTCAATTAAAAAAATAGTCTACCAAAAAAATCTACTCTTGGGGCCCCTGAGTTGCACAGTAGGTTGAGCATCCAAATCTTTCTTTTCAGGTGATGAGGTTGAGCCCCGTGTTGGGCTCCACACTCAGCATGGAGCTTGCCTGAGACTCCCTCTCCCTCTGCCCTCTCCTCTGTGCACTCTCTCTTTCTCTAAAATAAATAAATAAATCTCTAAAAAAAATCTACACTCTTAGCAACTTTCAAATATATACTACAGTGTTATTAGCTATGGTCATGCTGTAAGTTACCTCCCCAGGACTTACTTATTTTATAACTTTAAGCTTGTATCTTTTGACCCCCTTTACCCATTTCACTCTCTCTCCTCCCCTGCCTCTGGCAACTACCAGTCTGATCTCTCTGTCTTTGAGTTTTTTGGTTTTAAATGAAGGCCTAGATTTTCTCAAATAATTAGAAGGAAAATTGACCTTGAGTAGCTAAGTAGTGGTTTTCAGTTACTTTGCTGCCTAACTAAAGAGTTTAGTAAATGTATCTTGTTATATAATTATATTTTCATAGGCGTGGCAGAAAGCACGAAGTGATGGGTGGGAGCGAGCCTTTTGTGAGAAGAATTTTCTTTCACAAGCTACCATGGAAATAATCATTGGCATGAGAACTCAGTTGCTTGGTCAACTTAGAGCATCAGGTAAAATTTTCCCCAGAGAACTTATTTAGACCACTGAGAGTACCTTACCTATACCTCGTAGTATTTTTAGTGTTAACTGATGCCATCTTATATTATTTTTATGACATTTTCACATTATATATCTTATATATATGAACTGGTTTGTAGACTCCTATGTGATCTCAGCTTTTGTTGGTTAAAAAAATGATAGTTGTAGAAGCTGTAGCTGAGAAACATATGAATACCTTTTGATACTGTCGGCAATGAGCAAGTTATAATATCTTTGTTGGCAAAAAGCAATTTAGGTCTTGTAGTTCTGTTTTATCACTACTAATAAACAGTTGCTTGGCTCTATAATAGGTTTAAATATGTAAGTTGGTTGATACAAATGCTGGTCTTCATATTTGTGGAACATAAAACAGCTAGTAAATCTCTTTAAGGCACGTAATTTTTTTTTAAGAGAATGCCAGTATTGTTATGTCATTTTAGAATTCTTTCTTTAAATTTCCTTTTGAGTAGGATAGTACATTGAGAAAATAGTCGAGGAAGAGTGCCGGAGCCTGGATACATGGATGAGCTCAAGTGCCAAAGTACTATGAGGAGCGAAGGAAAAGGATTTAGAGTTGTCTCAAATGCTGGGAAATATGAAGGGCTTTGGAAACTCAAGCAAGAATATATTTATTGAGTTCACTCTAGAATTCCTGTCTGTCATAACCAAAATGTTATCGCTACCAGTCAGAGGAATGGTTTAGATTTTCAGCTGTGATTTTAGTACATTTCTTTTTTTGACTTTTGTACATTTCTGATAGCAGCTTATGAAGAACTTTATAGCAAGAATGTGTATTTTTTAAAAGTCCCCAAGTCCCCAATAAATCTTCTGTTTCCTTTAGCCTGAGCAAACCTAAACTTTCTTAGAACATTGATTGTGTATTTTAAACTTTACAGAGGAGATTTTATTAATTATTGTGGAGTTTGAATATCATTACACTTCTATGGGTTATTACAATTTTTGTAAAAAACGCACATGTTTAAAAGTATATTTTGCACCATAGAAAAAGTTGGTGTGGTTTTTTTCCTCCTTCTAGGTTTTGTTAGAGCACGAGGTGGTGGTGACATTCGAGATGTTAACACAAATTCCGAGAACTGGGCTGTTGTTAAAGCTGCATTGGTGGCAGGCATGTATCCTAATTTAGTCCATGTGGACAGAGAGAATGTAGTATTGACAGGGCCAAAGGAGAAAAAAGTTCGGTTTCATCCCACTTCAGTTCTCAGTCAGCCTCAATACAAAAAGGTAAAACATTTTTAATGCTCTTAGGCCTTGAGGTGAAACTAATCTAATTTACATAGTTGAAGATCAGCAAAAAGATGCGTCAGATACCAACCTGCTTTAAGAAAGTAATTGGTTATATATGTATAATCCAACACCGGAACAAAATTTTGGTGAAATCTTAGAGTTGGAAGAGGTAATGTGTTAGGTAATGAGGACTTGCGTTCCAGCTGCACGAGCAGTGACTTGCTTGAATGTTTGCCGGCTGCTAATATCCATCGTCTGTTGCACTGAGGGACTTTTTAGTTTAAAAGTATGGCCAGTAAACTAGGTGGTAAATACAGTTAACGAGGTTTTGATTTATTTTTCTGATAGATTCCTCCAGCCAATGGTCAGGCTGCTGCGATTCAGGCACTGCCCACAGATTGGCTTATCTATGATGAGATGACCAGAGCCCACAGAATAGCTAATATTAGATGTTGCTCGGCAGTGACCCCCGTCACCGTGTTGGTCTTCTGTGGCCCCGCGAGGTTGGCAAGTAATGCTCTTCAGGAGCCTTCATCGTTTCGAGGTAAATCTATCACAAGGAAATAAAAATCTATTTGAAGTGATTTTTTTTTTTTTTACTAGACCAAATAAAATTTGAAATTCCAAAAATTGATGTAGTAATTTTGGTATATTAAGACTAATTAGAAATTACTAAAGTATACCTCAGTTCTTAAAATTGATTTCTAAGGTAACTTGTTACTGAGTTGTGCATTTTTGATTGATCTCGCCGATAAGAAGTTTACTTTTCTCTCGCGCTTGACATTAAATAATAGTTTAGCATAAAGGTAATTGTTTAAGGGAAATAATAATAGTGACGCGGGACCCCATTTCCCTCATGCAAACACTTTTTTGTATTATTTTACATTCTCCTGTTTTCATTGTGCAGAATATAAATTTTCAAAAATACTTTATATTAATGGCTGCAAAATATTCTATCACTTAAAAGTGGCCTAATGCATTTAAAGTGTTCCTTTACACTTGCTTATTTTCAATTTTTTGCTATTCAGTGATTCAGCAAGTATTTATTGGTCAACTCCTATATGTCAAGGATGCTAGGCATCGAAGATGTAGCAGAAAACAGGATAGACTAGGTGTTTTGGTCCTTAGGCGTTTACACGGTAGTGGGGGTAGACAGCAAAGAAGTAAATACTCTGCATGCGACTATGAAGGAAATAAAGAGGACTGCCTTAGGATGACCTACTTCAGAAAGAGACCCTGGAACAAATATCTCTGAGGAGGTGTGATTTGAGTATAAGACCTAAAGGATGAGAAGCCGCCAGTCATGTGAAGATAAACCAGTAGGCAGGAGAAGACGGCACAGAGGGCCACGATTCTCCACTAGGGAATGTTCTAGGCACTGACAGAAAAGTTATGGGATTGGGAGCGTGATGATCAAGGGGAGAGAAGGGTGGGGTAAGATAAGGTTGAAAGAAAGGCATGGACTTGTAAGCCATGGTAAATGCAAGGGAAGACATTGAAGGATTTTAAGTGAGGGAGCAATGTGGTGTTATTTATGTTCAAAAAGATCATTGTGGCTGTGAGGATGGGTTGTTGAAGGAGGAAGAATGGAAGGGAGGATGCAGCTAGGAGTGTGCAGTGTGTGGTCTTAATGATAGATAATGATGGCTCAGAACTACAGTGGTGGCAGCTGATAGGAAGAGAAGTAGATTCAGAATTACTTTGGAGGTACTAGTAACTGCTGGATTGAATGGGTGGTGAGTGAAAGGGAGGAGTCAGTAACTTCCAGGATTTTGGCCGTGGTAGCTTGCTGAATAATTTTTTAAAATACTTTTCTCTTTTTGATGTTCAGCTTGGGTGATTTCTACCACCCTGTCTTCCAGATCCCGGACCCATTCTACTCATCTAATCTGATGTTGATTCCTTTCAGTTTATATTGCATTTCAGTTATTATATTTCTCAGCTTTCCCCTCATATGTACCATTTCTTAAGTTATCTTTATGCTGTTTTAGAAAGCTTACATGATTGTATATTACATTTGGCATCTTTATTTATTTATTTATTTATTTATTTTTAAAGATTTTATTTATTTATTTGACAGAGAGAGAGACAGCCAGCGAGAGAGGGAACACAAGCAGGGGGAGTGGGAGAGGAAGAAGCAGGCTCCCAGCGGAGGAGCCTGATGTGGGGCTCGATCCCAGGACCCCGGGATCACGCCCTGAGCCAAAGGCAGACGCTCAACGACTGAGCCACCCAGGCGCCCCTATTTTTTTTAAAGTTATTTGTTTATTTAAATAATCACTACACCCAACACGGGGCCCGAACTCACGAGCCCGAGATCAAGACCTGAGATGAGATCAAGAGTCAGCCACTTAACTGACTGAGCCACCCAGGCGCTAAATCTCCATTTCTTCTTTTAAATTGAAACCTGTGAATTTACATGAGCATTTCTTGATTTATAGTGTTTTCATTCCCTTCTTTATGTCCTTAGTTTTCTTCTTCATCCAGTTATTATATTTAAAGATTGTGTTTTGATTTTTAAGTTCTTGTCTTTTTTTAAAAGATTTTATTTATTTATTTGAGAGAGAGAGAAAGAGAACACAGGTGGGGGGGGTGAGGAGGGGTAGAGGGTGAAGGAGAAGCAGACTTCCCGCTGAGCAGGGAGCCCAATGTGGGATTCGATCCTGGGACCCTGACATCATGACCTGAGCTGAAGGCAGGAGCTTAACCGACTGAGCCACCCAGGTGTCCCATTTTTGTCTTTTTTTTTTTTATTTCGTTGCATTTTGATTAGAGATTGTAGTCTTTAAAATGCCTTTCCCCCCCTTTTTAGAGACTTAATTTGTGAGACTGTTGGATTTGAAGAGCTCCCGACCCAAACTGTTAGTATATCAGGGCAGATTTGTGTAAATACAGTGTGTGTGTGTTTACTTACTTCTGCTATAAGATGGTAAAAGTGAAATATTTTCCCTTCAATGTGTGTTTGGACAGCGGATGGTATTCCTAATGACAGTAGTGACAGTGAAATGGAAGATAGAACGACTGCTAATTTAGCAGCTTTGAAACTTGATGAGTGGCTCAATTTCAAACTAGAGCCTGAGGTAAGTTGCTTTTCGGTAGTATGGTAAGTTTCTTTCATTCAGTGAGTATGAATTGACATACAGTATGTTGAAAATTATACCTTTACCATTGAGCCCTTAGTATTAGAGAATATAGTTTGTATTTCAGTTTTCACAGGGCTCTTATGCATTCTCTGACATATTGGGGTTTATTTAAGTAGAGGATTTCAAAAGCCTCGGTATGGCTCGTATTTAAGCACAGTGATGTCTGAGTATTTCTGTGTATATAAGAAAATGCCAAGTATTGGGTGGTACATAAGAACTCCCTTTATTTCGTATAACTCTGTTTCTGAAAAAAAGATACGAGTTTCTTCTGTCTTCTCTTTTTGTATATCTCTGAATTGGGGCAGATGAATTCTTTTTTCAAATTAAAAATGTTCTTGACAAAGCTTTCCCTTCATTCCATCTCCACCTTTATTTTTTTCCAAGGTATTCAAATCTATATTGTTATTGTCCCCCTTTATCTTTCTATATAGTTTTCTCCTTTTGGAACAGGAATAAAAGGGGCAGTACATTATTTTCTAACCTTATGCCATCAAATCAATTAGTACAGATGCTCAACACATTACAAAATTGATGTTAATATGTAATTAATGAAAAATAAGATGTTAAAAAGATAACTATATGAATACCCAGATATATGCTGTATTCCCATTTATATGGATCTGATCCATAAAACATCAACACATTCATTCGGATACTAATTTAGTCCATGGATGAGGGCTATATTTTCAAAGTATTTTAAGGATGCCAGGACACTACAAGAGCTGGAGAAAAGAGCTGAGGAACAGTATATGCTTGCTAAACAAGAACTATGTTTATTTGGCTAGTGAATACCTAGAGTAATAAATTTTTACCTCATAGCAATCAGACTTGCAAACATGCAGAAATAGGAATTAAGGGTTTTTTGTTTTAAAGGTTTATTTATTTGAGAGAGTGTGCATCAGCGAGGGGAGGGGCAGAGGGAGAAGGAGAGAGAGAATCTCAGGCGGACTCCCCATTGGGGGCAGAGCCCAATGGGGGGCTTGATCTCATGATCCTGAGATCACAGTCTGAGCCAAAATCAAGAGTCAGATGCTTAACTGAGTCACCCAGGTGCCCCAGGAATTAAGGGTTTTAAGTGTAGTTATAAAGTTCATAAAAAAATCTGAGTAGCCTGAGGTACATTTACTTAAAGCTTTGAGATTCATTAAGTTGTAGCAAACAAAATAATTCCTCAGACAAATGCACATTTTCCAGTATACATATTATTGGGGGAAGGAAGGGAGAAGATGTGCAGTAAGTGGTGAAATCCACCGAGCTATATGTTGTTGCACCAAATAGTTTGGAGACAAGGGAAATGTTCTAATGTAATTTCAGATTATGTTTCACTTGGCTAAAATAGAGCTTAAGGTTGCTTTGCCATATTAAAAATTTGCTACATTAATTTTTCACAGGTTTAGACTTGAACTCCAGTAGTAAATATGGCATGATTATTTTGCTTTCAATCTGTCAAATAGCTAAAAATCGATAATTTTAAAAACTACAACAAAGAAAAAGTTGAAGCGATGTGACTCATATCATTGAACCACTCCTAATGGTCAACTGTTAGTATGTAACAAATTCAGAGAGTTAATGAATCCTTGCATTCATTCAGTCTTCTGTGCCTTAGCTAGGACGCATAATTACAAAAGATAGAAAAAGCTCTCTCTCTGTGTTTAAGAGATCCTACTATATATATATATATATTTTTTGAGGGGTCAGGTGGTCAGCAAAGCTGTCAATAGTCTACAAATGGCTAGGTTTACTTTTTTACTCTCTGTTCACTCATCGCTTCAGCCTCCGGGAGCCCCACTTTCATTTGCACCAGCCCTTCCTTCCCTGAAACTGTCCTTGCCAAGGTCAGCATGTCCCCCACGTTGTCCAAGGCTAGCCCACTGTCCTTGAATTCACCCTTTCTCTCATGTTTGGCACTGTTGTCCATACCCTTCCTTGTGTAATTCTGCCCTTCCCCATTTTTCCTCCTCACCCCTGTCCTAACAAGTTACTCTGACATTAATCTTTCCTGATTCTTCTTCTTTCTTAAAAAGTCATTCCTTCTTAGGTTCTTTCACTGACTCTGCTGTATGTGTTTGTGCCTTAAATGTTAGATACTCTCCAGTACTCAGGGCTTTACTCTGCTCTTTTCATGTCTCTGCACAATCCCTAGGGACCTCACCTCTGTGCGTAGATTTAGTAACCATTAATGCACGGATGGCTCCCAAGTCTGTCTGTATTTCTAGCTCCGGCCTTTCTCTGCACCTGTGAGTCTGGCTGCCCTCTGGATCACCATGTGGATGTTCTACAGGCACTAAAATAAAATATGAAAGGAACTAAATGTATTTTTCTTTATTTGCTCTGCTGTTACTCTTCCAGTTTTAATCACACTCTACCCACACATTATTTGCCATCTCTTCCATTGGACTGTTCCATGTGATTTTGTGTCTCTAGTCCTCAGATATGGTAAAGCAGCAATTTGATCTCATTCTTGCAACAAAAAGAATGAAATGCATTACTTCCTGACAAGTGGCCAAGTGTCCTTTGCAGACAGCTGCAGACCTTCACTAGTGAGTGGGTGTCTTGCAGGTGGGGCCTCCATCTTGCTGGGACCGGCGTGGCTGAGGGGGGTGTTCTGTTGCAGGCGGCCAGTCTGCTGCTGCAGCTCAGGCACAAGTGGCACAGCTTGTTTTTACGCCGGATGAGAGCTCCGTCCAAACCCTGGTCTCAAGTTGATGAAGCCACCATAAGAGCCATCATAGCTGTTCTCAGCACTGAAGAACAGTCCGCGGGCTTACAGCAGCCATCCGGAATCGGCCAGAGGCCGAGGCCTATGTCTTCAGAAGAACTTCCTCTGGCATCGTCTTGGAGGTCAAATAATAGTAGGAAAACTTCAGCAGATACTGACTTTTCGGACGAGTCTGCTACTGCCGAAAGGTAAATTGATACCATTTCATCAAAACGGGAGACATTTTTTCCCAGGAAAATGAATTATTTATCATAGAATCATGTGCTTTTGTAATATTTAAAAATTACTTGTAATCTAAAATATACAAAAAGGGTACAAGAAATGGGAAGAGTTTTTTACTTTTTTTTTTTTTAAAGATTTGTTTATTTGAGGTGGGGAGGGGCAGAGGGAGAGGGAGAGAGAGTCTTAAGCAGACTCCCTGCTGAGTGCAGAGCCCATCACCCGGCTTGATCTCACGACCCTGAGATCACAACCCGAGCCAAAACCAGGAGTTGGGCACTTAACCGACTGTGCCACCCAGGAGCCCCAAATTTTTTACTTTTAAGACATAGTTCTTACAAGTATTAAGATAATATGAAGGATTTTAAGCTACTGATATCTATGAGTCATTTAATAAGGAAATTTTTTTATCAGGAAAAACTCAAAATGTTTAATTTCAAGAATTCTCAAATTTAGGATCTGTTAAAAAGCTACCAATATTTTAAAATCACGTATTTTCATTGATGCATGTCAAGTAATATCTTTCCCAGATATGCTACAGCAAGAAGTGTGGGCTGTGGCCATTTAAAAGAACTACCTCCTCACAAGTCTTACCTAGGTATCAATATTGCTGACTAGTATTCCTACAGGAGATCAATTATTCATTCATTTATTCAGTGACACATTAAACGCGTGTTGTTCTTGGTGTAAGAGATACAGCAGTGTACCAAACAGACACGATCTCTTCCTTCATAGAGTTCATCTTTTATCCAAGGGAGGCAGATAATAAGTAAACAAATTTACTGTAAGGGGAAAATCTGTTAGACTTTAGCCAAATTCTTCTTTTCTTTCCAGCATTTAGCAATTAGAAATAAGAGAGCTTTTAGGGCGCCTGGGTGGCACAGTGGTTAAGCGTCTGCCTTCAGCTCAGGGCGTGATCCCGGCGTTATGGGATCGAGCCCCACATCAGGCTCCTCTGCTATGAGCCTGCTTCTTCCTCTCCCACTCCCCCTGCTTGTGTTCCCTCTCTCGCTGGCTGTCTCTACCTCTGTCAAATAAATAAATAAAATCTTAAAAAAAAAAAGAAATAAGAGAGCTTTTATATTGAATTATTTATCCAAAAATGTGTTTTGATTATATAATAGTGGTTGTAATGAATCATTGACCATGATTCAAAAATATTTGTTGTGAAAGAATATTTGTTAGAACCAAATTTAAGTTTCTTTGTATCAGTTAAAATATTTTTTCCCTGTTAAAATTGATAACAAAAACAATATTCTTGTCCATAATGCTAGTTTTGGCAATATTGGTAGAAAGTCTGTGTGGTAAGAATATTTCAGCGTTAGAAAAACTGAAAATAGAAACGGTGAAAACATAAGAGATATGTGATGTTTACTGTTCTTTAAGGATCAGATGGGACTGTTAGTGTCTTCTTTTGGGCAGATTGGCATGTTTGAATGAAGCATACGGCTTTCTCAGGTCAGACTTCAGTTATAGGGGACTAATCCATACTGGTTTCCAAGTTCTTCAGATATTACATTTGAGGAATAATGCAGTGATTTCCCAAGAAAATCTTCTCATAATGTGTGTTCCTGAATGTTTCTCTCTGATGTAGGTTCTGCCGGGCAATAGAAGAGTAAAATGCACATTTTCTTCTTAGCTACTACCCACTTTTTGAAAGATGGTTCTAAAAGCTTACTTGAATAATGGTTTAGAATGTGGGACTAGATTTCCATAGAAATTGTTATGTGGTAATGTTATTCCTAGGCCATCTATAAAAACCCGTTAGGTTCATAGAGACTCTGTGTGTTGTGTGTATGTGTATGTGTGTGTATCAATGCAAATGTATATGTGTGTGTGCATATATTTGCACACACACATTTTTGGGAAAAAACTTCCTTTCCTCTTAAAGTAATACATGCCTATTTTTTTATTTAAAGATTTTATTTATTTATTTGACAGAGATAGAGACAGCCAGCGAGAGAGGGAACACAAGCAGGGGGAGTGGGAAAGGAAGAAGCAGGCTCCCATCGGAGAAGCCTGATGTGAGGCTCAATCCCATAATGCCTGGATCACGCCCTGAGCCGAAGGCAGACGCTTAACTACTGTGCCACCCAGGCGCCCCAATACATGCCTATTTAATAAAAGTTAGAAATTTAATACAATTAAGAAAATCAAAATTATAAAATGTAATATTAGTTATAATTCAGATATAGATTGTTTTATAAATTTAGTTTTTCACCTGTGATACTGGGATCCAGCATTTTCATTTTCTTACAAGTTGTAGCCTGGCACTCTTCATTTTCTGGTATACCTGTTGAACAGTGAGTTCTGGAATTTCATCTACCTTCAGACTTTTGGTAGTATTAATAGATAAGGCCTGGAGTTGATGGACTTGGTGGAGAAGAGAATGAGGACTCTTAGGAAGGTTTATTTTTGAAGGGAGAAATTAACAGTCTTTGTGAGATTACTTCTTGGAGAGAAAGTATTTATAGTTACAGTTTTCACTCTACAGTGATAAGATGTATAGATTAAATAATTTTATTTTTATTTTTTATTTTTTAATTTTTAAAAGATTTTATTTATTTATTTGACAGAGAGAAAGACAGCCAGTGAGAGAGGGAACACAGGCAGGGGGAGCAGGAGAGGAAGAAGCAGGCTCCCAGTGGATGAGCCTGATGTAGGGCTCAATCCCAGGACTCTGGGATCACACCCTGAGCCGAAGGCAGACACTTAACAACTGAGCCACTCAGGCACCCCTAATAAAAACATCTTATTGAAACTATTTTAAAATAGTTTAAGAAACTATTAAAATAATAGAAATTGCTTGCCAATGTTCCATCTTAAACCAATGTGTTTTTTGCTTGTCATTTTCTAAATAATAATTTGATGGCAGAGGACAAGTGCATCTTTTCTATGAAAGAAATGAGGTAAAATGAATTCCGTGTCAGAACTTCTTAAATGAAAATTTAGGTTGAGGGGCTCACAGAAGGCTTTGTTTCCAACTTAATAGAATTTTCCAGGGAAGCCAAATACGAGAGAGAGAAGCTAGAATGGAGCTCAGATTAAAAGATCAGTTTGAAAACCAAAAGGTAGACAGGAAAATACATTTTTATTTTAATAAGATTTTACTCGCATTAAGTTCTGTTGCCTAATTTTCAGGTCACCGAGTTGCCAGGGTAAGAACGATGTGATTTTAGGGGGGTTGAATTTACATAATGCACTGAACATCAATTCACGAGAGGAAAAAACCCCTGAAAGGTTTTTTATACTTCTTAGCAGGTTGTTGATGTTTCAGATGTGCGTTCATTAGATAGTCTTTTGTTAATATCTTTAAATTAGCTATTTTATTTCATTTGTGAAAGAAATAATCCTGGATCTGAGGTAGTTATTCTTGAAGGAAGAGTAATTATGATTGCAGGAGTCTATGGAAGTTTTTGAATTATTAAACACATCTTTTTTTGTTTTAAACTTGTTTATTATAAATATTGTTAAACACAGCAAACTGAATGATATGCCATAATGAACTCCATAGCCCACATTCAGCAGTTACCAAGATTTTTACCTGCTTGCTGTATCTAACCAAATTTTCTTCATTTGCTCTTGGCTTTCTTTTTTGGTTTCCATATTTCAAAATAAATCCCACACATCATGTCATTTTACCCTTCCATATTTAAATATGCATCTCTTAAAAATAGAGGAATTTTGGGGTGACTAGATGGCTCAGCCGGTTAGGCATCTGACTCTTGATCTTGGTTCAGGTCTTGAATTCAGGTTTGTGAGTTCAAGCCCGGTGTTGGGCTCCATATTGGGCATGGAGCCTACTTAAAAAAAATTGAGGTAATTTTCCTACATAATCAAAATCCAGTTATCAATCCCAGTAAAATGATAATTTCCCCAGTTGTCATACTACACATTTATTTGAATTAGCATCCAGGGAAGACTCATCAGGTCGTCACGTTTTTGAGGCTTTTGTAATCTAGAGTAGTTCCTCTGTTAACCTTTTTTTTTTTTTTTTTTAAGATTTTATTTATTAGAGAGAGAGCATGAGCGGGGCAGGGGGAAGGGAGGGGGAGAGAGAGGGGGACAAACAGATTCCCCTGCTGAGCAGGGAGCCCAACGCGGGCCTTAATCCCAGGACACCTCAGGATCATGACGTGAGCCGAAGGCAATGCTCAACCGACTGGGCCATTCAGACACCCCCTCTGTTCACTTTTTTGAAGAAAGTGGGTTGGTGGTACTGTGGAGATAATACCACATTCTGGATTTGTCTGTTTCTTCTTGGTCTTATTTGTTGCCATACCATGTGTATTTCGTCTAAACTGGTAGTTAGCTCTCAGGGCTTGATGAGAGCTAATATTTTGGCAAGTGTATTTTATAGGTGGTGCTGTGAACTTTGTATTGCATGACTTCAGGAAGTACTCAATGTCTTTTTCTTTTCTTAATGTCTTTTAGAAAAATTATAAAATTCCTGACTGCCAACTTTGCTGCATTTATTCACAGAATTTTAGAATAGAAGAACCTTACAGTTTATCTAGTAAATCCTTAAAAGGATTACTTTTAACACATAAGTAAATTAAAGCTCAGATAAGTTAAGAGACTTGCCCAGGATCACATAACTTAGGTAGTTGTAAATTTAGTACTGTCCTAGAAGTCTTCTCTCCTGACTCTAGTCCAGCAGTATTTTAATACTTTATCATACCATAATTTTTTGGTATGCTTTTAAAATGTATTTTACTTGGCTCTAAGATGTTCTGTGAAAGTGGAAGGGAAGTAGAGTGGGTGATATTCTAGCAAGGGCCATTAGCATAGATGTATTTAAATAATTATATAATGTTGAAGACCTCTCCGATAGCATCATACAAGAGGTTAGTAATTTTGTAAGGGAAATAATACTTTGAGTCTTTGTTAACATTAAGTTAAGAACTTCTGTAGACTGTTAAAAATATTTTTTTACCTATTGTTTGTGTAAGGGCACCCTAATATCTCAGATGTTTTTTAACTTCTAAATGTGAGAGAAGAATGAAATTCCCTTTTTAAATATTATTTCGTATATCATAATGCCACTGGAACTTTGGTTTGAAATGGAATCTGCTTTGTGTTCTGAAGTTGTGTGTCACTGGTCTCTGTTTCCTCCTTCCCACTCAAGAGTACTGATGAAATCTCCATCTCCAGCACTGCACCCACCTCAGAAGTACAAAGATAGAGGAATTTTACATCCTAAGCGAAGCACTGATGACCGATCGGATCAATCTTCTGTGAAATCTACAGACAGCAGTAGCTACCCAAGTCCTTGTGCTAGCCCTTCTCCTCCATCCTCAGGAAAGGTAGAGTATCTACAAGTTCCCGTAGCAAGGAACAGATTGCTAGCACATTTCACATTACATACGGAAGCAAGATGACAAAACAGTTCTACTTGCGGTTACTAATCGTGGTCTTTGTTCTCGTTATAAGTTGAATCTGGCAGACTTGAGACACCTTGCATAAATTCTTTAATTTTTCCTGCTTGCCAGAGATTCCTGGTTAGCACCATCTTGGGATGTTTTCAAACTAACAGATGGTTTACCGATAGCACGTAACTCAGCTGTCCACCCTTTCCTTTCTGTATCATTAGAACCTTTTTTTGTTAAATAACAAGATGATCTCAAATTAGTTTTGGTTTGTGATTTCAGAATTGAAAACACTGGTTTCTTTGAATTACTAATTGATTTCTCCAATTCAGTGGTTATATTAAAAAGTACAAGATAGGGTGGGTTAGGAAGATAGGAAGTGTTGGTAGGGAATTGAGAACTATGTGTCTTTGAAAAAATTTGTAATACGAATGATTTCAAATGTTGAGAGTATGTTTACTTTTAATTTCCTGTGTTGTTGGTACTGAGTAAGTATTCGATTAAGGTTATTTAAGTACATGTTGTGTTCTGGGAAAAGTGTCTGCTGAAACACTCTTGTTAAATAAGAGAAAAATAAATGTTTCTTGTGGATTTGCATTCTTAGGTTTTAGGGTGTTTTATATTTAAATATATTTAGGTATATACACAATAAAATTCACCAGTTTAAACTGTACAAATCAGTGAATTTTGACAAATGTATACAATTATGTAAACGTATCACAGCCACGTACAGGACCCTCCCACCAGCCCTGAATCATGATGACCACTGAACTGCTCTCTGTCTCTAGAATTTTGCTTTTTCTGCAGTTTGCTCTGAATGGAATCATATGTATGTAGTTTTTTGTGACTGGCTTATTTCACTTTTGAAATTCATCCAAATTATTCAGTGTGTTATTAGTTCATTACTTTTTATTGCTGGATAGTATGGCTAATAACCATAGAATGTTTATCTGTTCACCAGTTGATGGACATTTGGGTTGTTTCCACTTTTTGGCTGTTATGAATAAAGCTGGGTAATATTCAAGGACAAGTCTGTGTGTGTACGTATGGTTTCTATTCTTGGGTAAACACCCAGGAGTAGAATTGTGGGATTGTATGGTTAAGTGTAGGTTTAACTTTACAAGAAACTATCCATATTTTCCAAAATGGCTGTACTTTTTTCCATTCCCTTCAGTCATCTATGAGGGTCCCATATGCTCCATATTCTTGACAATACTTGACATTATCAATCTCTTTAATGTTAGCCATTCTGGTGGGTACATAAGTGAATACCCCATTGTAGTTTTAATTTGCGTTTCCCCAGTGACTAATGAAGTCGGGCATCTTTTCATGTGCGTATTTGCCGTTCCTGGATTTTCTTTGGTGTGAAGTTATCTGTTCAAATTTTTGTTAAGCTTTTTTTGATTACTGGTTGTTTGTCCTTTTTATTTAATAGTAAGATTTAAAAAAATATATTCTAGATACAGATCTTAATTATATATGCTTTGCAGCTTTTTCTTACAGTCTGTGCCTGCATATTCATTTTCTTAACAAGTGTTTTTTGAAGAGCAGTGCTTTTAATTTTGTTGAAGTCCATTGTAGCTATTTTTTTCTATTTTGGTTTCATCTATTTTTCTGTTATGGTTCATGTGTTTTGTGTCCTAAGAAGTCTTTATGCCTGGGTGGCTTAGTCAGTTGAGCATCTAACTCTTGGTTTTGGCTCAGGTCATGATCTCAGGGTCTTGAGATCGAGATGCCCCCACCATGGGGCTCTACTCCCAGCGGGGAGTTTGCCTGACGATCCTCTCCCTCTGCCCCCTCCCCTCTTATGCGTGCGTGTGCGCAGGCTCACTCTCTCAAATAAGTAAATCTTAAAAAAAGATAAATCTTTGTTTAACTCAGGATTACAAAGATTTTCCCCCAAGTTTTCTTCTAGAAATGTCGCAGCGAGAGCTCTTATATTTGGCTATATGCTCTTCAGTTTTGTTTATAGTATGAGTGGGTCACAATGTTTTGGCATTTGCCTGTGCAGTTGTTCTAGCACCATTTGTTGAAAAGATTACCTTTTCTGTTCAATTATCTTGGCACCTTTGTCGGAAATCGATTGACCATAAATAATGTGGTCTGTTTATTGGACTATATTCTGTTGCATTGATCTGTATACCTCTCGTTTCGCCTCTGTTACAGCGAGTTGATTATAGTAGCTTTATATTAAGTCTTGAAACCAGTACATTTTTTTTGTCCAACTTTGTCCAATTGTTTTGGTATTCTAGGTGTTCTAGTGTTCTAGGTGTTCATATAAACTTTAGAAAATGCTTGTTAATTGCTTCAGAAACATTTTTTGGTATTAAGTGGAATTGCATTGAATCTGTAGGTCAGTTGGAAGAAAACCGAAAACAGTTGTTAGTTTCCTAATCCATAAGCATGGTATACATCTGCATTTCTTTTGATATTCTTTGATTTTTCACAAGAGCGTTTTGTAAATTTCAGAGCTCAGGTATTACACATTTTTTTGTTAAGGTGATCTCTAAGTATTTTATATTTTTGATGCTGTTCTTTAAAATTTTTAACTTCCAGTTGTTCCTTGCTAGCATATAGAGATACATTTGACTTTTGTGTATTTACCCTGCATGCCATGATCTTATTCCATTTATTGTTAGCTTTTTATGTAGATTTCTCAGGATTCTCTACATGCATAATCCTTTCATCTGTTAATAAAGGTAGTTTTTCTTTTTTCTCTCTAGTATTGATTCTGTTTATTTCTTTTCTTGCCTGTTCTCTCTGATTAGAACCTCCAGCAAAATGTCGAATACAAAGTGTTGAGAGTAGACATCTTTGCCTTGACCTTAGAGGAAAAGGTAGTCCCTAGTTACATGTCACCGTTTATGATAACATAACTGTGGGACATTTCCTTTTGGAGTTAGTTTGCTGAGAGGGTTTATTAGGAATAAATGTTGAAGTATGTTCAGTGCTCTTTTTTTTTTTTTTTTTTACATCTACTGAAATGATAACACAATTCTCTTTTTTCTTCTATTAATAAAGTGGATTTCATTGACTGATTTTTAAATTTTTATGCCTCAGTTGGTCATGATGATTATTTTAAATATTATTGGGTTTGATTTTGCTTAATCAAAACTTCTGTCGAGTTTGGGATCTTTGTTCATGAGGGCTATTCTGTAGTTCTCTTCTCTTGTGTGATTTTTGCATAGTTTTAGTATCAGGGTAATGCTGGCCTCATAAGATTAGTTGGGAAGTCTTCCTTTCACTTAAGGTTTTTGGAAGAGGTGCCTAGAATTGATACGATTTTTTTTCCTTAAATGTTTGCTAGAATTCACTCCTGAAGCTCTTTTTAACTTTCCTTGGCATATCTCGGATCAGTATTATGCCTCTTCAGGTATAGTTTGAGAAGCTTGCAACAGTGTATTTTTATTTTACCCCTCAGTCCTTTGTGTTATTGGTCTCATGCATTTTATTTCTACATATGTTAAAAATGTCACAGTGTACTACAATGTACACAGACGACTATTTTTTATTACTTCATAGTAAATTACAAAGAGTTAGAAAAAGAGTCAAATGTCTTCCATATTTATTCAATATTTACCATTTCTTGTGCTCTTTATTCTTTTGTGTTGATGTGAATTTCTATCTTGGATCATACACTTCTTTTTTTTTTTTTAATAATAATGTTTTTTTATTATATTATGTTGGTCACCATACAGTACATCCCCAGTTTTTGATGTAAAGTTCCATGATTCATTACTTGCGTATAACACCCAGTGCACCATGCAATACGTGCCCTCCTTAATACACTTCTCTCTAGAAACCTTTTTTTTTTTTTAAGATTTTATTTATTTATTTGACAAAGAGAGAACATAAGCAAGGGGAGTGGGAGAGGGAGAAGCAGACTCCCCACTGAGCAGGGAGCCCGATGCAGGCTCAATCCCAGGACCCTGAGATCACCTGAGCTGAAGGCAGACGCTTAATGGCTGAGCCACCCAGGTGCCTCCTATCTAGAAATCTTTTAACATTTCTTTTAGTACAGATATTCTGGAAATGAATTCTTTAAGCTTTCGTCTGGAAAACCTTTTTCACTTTTATTTTTGGAAGATGTTTTTACTGTGTATATAATTCTAGGTTGACAGTGGTTTTCTTTATGCAGAGATGTCATTCCTTTATCTTTTCATTTACAGTTTCTGAGGGAGGCTTCCTGTCATTGTTATGTTTATTTCCCTGTATATAATGTTTGGTTTTTTTTCCTCTAGCTGCATTTAAGCTTTTCTTTTTATCACTGATTTTCAGCAATTTGATTTTGGTATGTTACTATTTGTAGTTCTTATTTAATCTATGTATTTATAGTTTGCATCAATTCTGGAAAATTTAGGACCATTATTTCCTCACATTTTTTTTTTTTTTTTAATCTCACCACTTCCCCCTCCTTTTTGGGACTTTGGATACTATTCCACAGGTCACTGAAGCTTTCTTCACTTTTTTCAGTTGTTTTTGTCTCTTCGTTTCATTTGAGATGGTTTCTCTGTCAATGTCTGTGGGTTCACTGAGGTTTTTATCTGTACTGTCTCATCGGCTGTGTATTCTTTCTACTGTATTTGTCACTGCAAGTATCATATTTTCATCTCCAGAGTGCCCTTTCGGTCTTTCAAAAAATACCTTCCATTTCTCCTTTCAAAAAGCATGTTCAAGTTCACGTTACTTTCTCGAACACAGTGCCTGGATTTATAATAGCTGCTCTGACATTCTTGTCTCCTATTCCATCATCTGCCAGATCTGAATCTTTCGCTGTTTGTTCATTTTTTTCCTGGTTATGGGTCACGTTCTCCTGTTTCTTTGCATTCCTTCTAGTTTTGTTTGGCTGCTGGATTTTTGTTGTGTTCCTTTAAGTACTGTCAGACATCATTCTGGTACATAGCTTAAGTTAGTTGGAATCCGTTTAATCATGTCGAGATCTACTTTTTAGCAATGTTACGGCAGGTCCAGAGCAGTTTTCATTCTGGTACTAATTTAGTTTCAGTACTAAGGTGTGAGGCTTCTGTGGGCTAATGCTCTCTGTATTAGCAGTTCTTTGCGCTCTAGCTGGGGATAACGTGGGATACTTCCAACCCTGTGTGAGCCCCGGGCAATGGTGGAGTCTCCTGCTTTCCACTGGATCTCCCTGGCGTTAGGTCATGTTTTCTGACTCCTGTACAGGTCACTAACTACGTAGTCAGAAACTTGTGGGGACCCCTCTGCAGTTCCTCGGAACTCTATTTCTATGCAACTCTCTTCTATCCAGCACGCTGCTGTGCAAACTGACTGACTACCTGGGCCTCTTGACTCCAGGCTCCATCTCTGCAGTGCAGGGAGACCGGGGTTCTGTTTGTCCCTGCACTGTTGCCTGGAAACTGTACCCAGGCTGTACGTAAGCTGGAGCAATTTTTGTTTTGTTTTCAGCCTTTGCAAGTTTATTAAAATATTTTCTGAAAGTACGTTTGGAGCATAAATCAAAGTTTGTAATCCAGGATCCTTTCCTGATAAGGGATTTCGAATGCTCTTGAAAATGAGTGCTTGGTTTTGGCTCTTTAACCTCATTTTGATGGAGTCTTCTGTAGCTTTTCAGGCGTGACGGAGCTATTTGCATTTGTTGAACATTTGGTAAAATATTTTGGTTTATATGTTTATGAAGATGTTATTTAATGGAGCCTATTGATTTCGAAAGGTCAAATTACCTTTCAAGAACTTATGCATTCTTTTATAGGGCTCAAAATCTCCTTCACCAAGACCAAACATGCCTATTCGATACTTCATAATGAAGAGTAGCAATTTGAGAAACCTTGAAATTTCTCAACAGAAGGGTATCTGGTCTACAACCCCTAGTAATGAGCGGAAGCTAAATCGAGCGTTTTGGGAAAGCAGCATGGTTTACTTGGTATTTTCTGTTCAAGGATCTGGACATTTCCAGGTGAGCCATCCTGAACCAGTAAAATGGGGTTGTTCTGGCTGCAGGTTAGACCACGCAGATTAAAACAAAACCCCAAAATCACCCTGGCTTTTTATTGTATCGGGATGCAAGAACACATTTCGCTTGACTGCGCATGAGGGAGGTAGCGTTACCTCTTCAAGGGAACGATTCTAGGGATCCCGTTGTTTTCCTCGTCTTACCAGAACCTCTCTAGATAAGATATTTCTCCTTCTGAGGACAACTTTAGATTTACTATTTCAGGTGGATTAAGAGTAAGGAGAAGCTTGACTTTTTGGTAAAATATTTATTTAAATAGGCAAGGAAGTTAGAATTGATAATCCAGAAACTGAGTGTGTTTCTTAACTCCTCTTGACTCGATGTCTATCTGAATTTAGAAACTAAGGAATTTATTATTTGATATTATTATAATTTTTGGAAGTAAAAACTTACAGGTTAGAGTGTATCTGTTTATCATGGAATAAATGTGGGTTTAGGGCTGTTAATACATTATTTAGAAAGTATCTGTTCATATTGAAATTATGTTAGAGGGCTGGAATCAGTCTTCCCTCTAAAATTTGCTAATACGTCTTTTTATAAAAAGCAATAAGTAACTCGTTTTTGTGAGATATCTATTATTTTTGTATTACATTTTTACCTTGAAATTTAAAAAACCTCAGAGCTTTCTCAGATAAATTGAATTCAGACAATTTTAATATCATCCTCACCTTTCCCCTTGCCCTCATTATACCCACAGGGATTTTCTAGGATGTCTTCTGAGATAGGAAGGGAGAAGAGCCAGGACTGGGGCTCAGCTGGACTGGGAGGAGTATTCAAGGTGGAGTGGGTCCGGAAGGAAAGTCTTCCCTTTCAGTTTGCTCACCACTTACTCAATCCCTGGAACGACAACAAGAAAGTCCAGATCAGCAGAGACGGCCAGGTATACAGTGGCATTTGATATTTGTCTTCTGCTTTTCTTTTTGTTTCGTTTTGCTGTTATTTGGTGGTTTGAGGAGGAAATGTGAGAGTACAGATCGTAGGTTCCATTGCACACGGGAGATGGTGGGTCACCTTTGTGAAAGAGCTGGTGAAAACCTGCTTGCACCATGTTTGACAGAGCGCATGGCTTTCTGACACTTTGTAACTTTGGCTTCCCTCTGTCATTACATACACATAAAATCTTTCATGAGTTACTTCATGGAGGCTCCTGGTGTCTTACTAATGGAAGATATGCTCAAAACTGAGCGTGCTTCTGAAGTAATTTCACCAAAGTCTTAGGATAACAATGGTACCTGACTTCTTTGTGCCTTTAACTAATTATGTAACATAAATAACAGCCTTTTTATATTTTTGTGGCTTGTTTTATTTCTGTTACGTTTGCTTTTGCCTTTATCATGCTGCTGACATGCATTTTGAACTAGTTAAGGGGATGGAAATAACCATATATATGGACCATGGTGCTAGCTGCTTTATACGAAGTAATTTAATTTAATGCATATCGAGTTATTAGCCCAGTTTTAGTTAGGAGAAATAGACAGGAGAAATTATTCTAAGGTCACACAGCTAATAATTTATTTAAACCAGTGTGACTCACTTTAAATCACCATATGAAAAGTGTTCGGATTCTTTTTAAATGTACATTGTGTCACAAGAGGACTATAAATGACATTCTTTTCAATTGTATTGGAATATTTTAATTTTTGTTCTATCATAAGGATTTTGAAAAAAATCTAATTCCTAAGGTAAGAATATCATATACTCTCGATAATTTCTTTAAAACCCCCAAACGTCTAATAAGCTAGGTTTCATAGTGAACCTTTGAAAGCTGAAGCTGAGTGCTGTTGGTAAATCTCCATTAAAAAGGAAATCCATTATTTCCAGATGGAAGTTCTGGGAGAACTCCATGGAAATTACCATTTTGCCGCAAATAGTTGCTATATCCGCAGGCTAGCTCTGATCTTGAAGTCTGCAAGGGAACGTCACAAACCCCAACGCAGAGAGTTAGAGCAGTGTGTGCCATATGATTTTATCACGTTCTGGTAGAAAAATGAAATGCAGTGGACTTTTCTTAGATTCTTAACCGCATAGGTTTTGGGATTTAAAAAAGTTCAGTCCAGACCCTTGCGTGTTTATTCTGCCTTCTGCTTCGTGCAGGAGTTGGAGCCCCAGGTCGGCGAGCAGCTGCTGCAGTTATGGGAGCGCCTTCCGCTGGGGGACAAAGCCGCAGCCGACTGAACGCAGGTCACGCTCTCCTCGCCTCCGAGAACTGGCACTGTTTGTGGTCCCTAAGGACACCCATCACATTACTTATCTTTTTTTTTTTTTTTTTTTTTTTTTTTTTTTAACCTCCTTCAGAGCCCTTAGCTACAGAAGAACATCGTACCTATTTAAAACCACCGAAGCGCTGACTTCCAGAAACCGAGGTGGACGTGTGTGTTATGAGTGAATGGGCTTTTCTGGTCGAGAGTGTCCCTTAAGACCCACCATCTTCATATAAAAGAGAAAAGGGTAATTTAAATTTTTATAGTGATTGTAAAGAATGATTATGTAATGTTCGTTAATTATATGTTTATAATTGAATAAAATAGTAGTAGTTTCATTATCTGGCACAACAGCAGTTATTTGAAACATACTCGATTTGAAGTTAAATGTTTCATTTGTTGAGAACACTGACTTATAACTCTTACTGAGGATTTTTTTTCTAGTGCAAAGGAAATGGTTTCCTTGTAAGAAAAGCCTGAGTGTATCCGTACATCTGAGCACCATTTTAGAACAGTCAGCGCTTAAGATTTGCTGGGAAAAAACAAGCAAACAACCCAATTCTAAAAATGCCCCTTTTGAAAATAGTGTGTGCTGATTAAGGACTATTCATGCTGCCATTTTAAACCTGAGATGCATTAAGAAGAAAAGGAGAGATGTTCTTTATCTTTGATTATGAAGTGCAGTAAAATCTGAAGGAAACCCTGGGTGTCCCTCCCTGTCTTTGATCAGATCGGATTTGTGCTTGTCTTACTCCTGGCCCTGCCTCTTAATCCGGTGTGTGCCCCACCCCTCCCTTCCTTCCGTGGTGCAGCCTTCACACCTCTCTAACGTGAGCGCAGTCATTACGTCCCCTTCGTTTTGGCTAGAGAAACTTGATTTAAACAAGTTAAAAATGGAAACGAATTAAACGCGTTAAAAAATAAGTGCCCAGCAGTTTACTGAGAGCTTGGTTGGTGTCTGTCTTTCACACTAAAGCCCACAGCACCACAATTTAAATGCCTCCTGTTTGTTTTCTAGGACTTTCCGTCCTACTTAGATTTTTGGATTTCTTTTTTTTTTTTTTTTTTTTTTTTGCATTTATGGCTTAATAAATGGGAGGTAATTTTTTATAAACCTGTGTTAGTGCCAACTCTCCTATTTCTTTCTCATCTCAGCTTTATTTGATATCTTTACCACCCCTGTCTAGAAAGTTTTCCCTGAGGCTTTTTGAAGGGACGTAGAGGTACAGGGAAAAATGAAAGAAATGTCTTAGTTCCTAAGTCTAAAGAGAACAGCTTTGATAGCACTTCTCATGATATATTTGGGTTATTGCTATGTGAAGAAAAACCAACCTGAATCTAATTTAAAGGCAGGAAGACAGCTCGTCTAAGTTTTTCGCTTCTGCATTTGAGAACAAAGAAGTGAAAAGTCATGGGTCAGCGTAAGATCTTGAGAACGCTTCTTTCTCTTGGAAAGCACTGTCTGTTAGCACAGTAGTTTAGAATGGCAGCTGTGCTGTTTGCCTACATTTGCAGTTATTGGTTTTTTGTTTGTTTGTTTGATACTCTGAGAGATATACCTGTAAATGGAGCCTATGTGAATTATGTTCTGCTGTATGCGTACTACAGTTCTTTTCCTCTTAGAGCAACTTGTGTTTTTTCTGATAATGTATATACATTTTGTCGAGGTATATATTTAGCAGTTTACGGTGTTCGAAATTTGGAAGTGAGGACTTTGAACAAAATAAAACTTGTTTTACTTTCCTTCTGTTTTCTAATATCTAGCTCTGTATGTAAATGATGAGTTTGTTGATATTTAAAATGAACACAATTTGAATGTAATTAAAATGCTGTTTTTGGAAGAGATGAACTTTAAATATACTTATTAAATGAAATTCTGTTAAAAATATCTAGATCTTGTTATTCCGACACTGTATAATAGGGCTAAGGTAACAATGATCAACAGTATCCCTTGAGATACTCGTGAATTTCAAACACCTTGAAGAATACTAAATTGATACAGAAGGTGGTGATTTCATATCAGTATCTCCTCCTTGAAAAAAATTGCCTTATTACCATCAGGGGAAGGAAAAAAAGCTCAAGGCATGTGTTCAATATAAAATCTTTTGAATGTGTCCTCCATCAGGACACTGCATCTTGGTAACGTGCCCTTGTATCCACTGTACACCCAGCCTCACTCTACCAATTACAGCAAAGCTTGGCAGCCAGAAAAGCAAAATCTCAAGTGCGTACTTCAAGAAAAGACCGATTCATTTAAGACTGAGCTCAGAGGCTCCTTCTTCACCATCTAAGGCCTTATTTTCGGCAACAAGGAGAGTCTGGAGGACCAAGTCAAACGAGCTTCACCCTGAATCAACACCGGGGCACACATCCTGCCTCTGAACACATCAGTGACAGGTGATGACGCCTTCCAGTCTGTGAGCTTCCCGCAGTACACGTGCTCTCCGTGCTCCAGAACTTTCCACAGCTGCTCTCCAGACAAAGGCCTACCACACACAGTGCACTCACTTCTGCCCAGGGCCCCTGGGCGTGCCTCGGTCTTTGCAGCCAAGAGTGAAATTTCCACTTGGCTGTCTCATAAAATCACAAACGCTGCGTATTGAAAATGGAACTACTGTGCTTTCCTACAGCCTGCTCCGCCTAAAGCTGCTCGCTCTTCAGCTGCCGCCAGATCCATCCTTGAGGTCGCTCAAGGCCAGAAACCTTGCAGTCATCCTTGACGTCTTCACTTCTCTCAGTCTCACCCAGCAGAAAATTTTCTTGGGTCTACCTTCAAAATAGACCTAAACCCCGACCGTTTCTCCCCACATCTGTCCCAGCCACCCTGGACTGAGCCCTAGTCCTCCTCGCCTGGGTTACTGTAATCGCTTCCTCAGGGGCATCCCCTCTTCAACCTCTCCCCCCTGCCACCAGTCTGTTCTCCACACAGAAACCGATGATCCTTTCAGAAGAGTCAGTTTGCGTTCCTCGACTGCTCAAAACCCTGCAGTGGCTCCCCATTTCTCTCAGGAGCCAAAGTCCTTACAGTGGCCCTCCGTTCTATCTCTGGCCGTCTCTCCCCTCCTCTGCGTCCTCCACTCCAGCCACACCGGCCTCCCCACTGGTGCTTGATCATACTGGGCCTGTTCCAGCCCAGAGACCTGTGTGAGCTGTTGACTCTGCCTGGAATGCTCTTCCCAGAATATCTGTTTGGCCAACTGGTTGTCACCATGTAGTTGTTAGGTTTGCTGTAAAGTTTTCTGTAAAGCTTATTTAACTTTTAGAAGTAACGTACAGTAAAGCCAACTTTTCTTTAGATGTGCAGCTCTGAATTTTTTTTTTAATGTTTTTTTATTATGTTAGTCACCATACAGTACATCCCCGGTTTCTGATGTAAAGTTTGATGATTCATTAGTTGCGTATAACACCCAGTGCACCATGCAATACGTGCCCTCCTTACTACCCATCACCAGCCTATCCCCTTCCCCCACCCCCTCCCCTCTGAGGCCCTCAGTCTGTTTCTCAGAGTCCATAGTCTCTCATGCTTCATTCCCCCTTCTGATTACCCCCCCTTTCTTTATCCCTTTCTTCCCCTACCGATCTTCCTAGTTCTTATGTTCCATAGATGAGAGAAATCATATAATTGTCTTTCTCTGCTTGACTTATTTCACTTAGCATTATCTCCTCCAGTGCCGTCCATGTTGCAGCAAATGTTGAGAACTCGTTCTTTCTGATAGCTGAGTAATATTCCATCGTATATATGGACCACAACTTCCAGTCATCTGTTGAAGGGCATCTCGGTTCCTTCCACGATTTAGCTATTGTGGACAATGCGGCACAAACACAGATTTATGGAACTTTCACCTCAATTAGGATACGGTCCCTTCACCCCCAAAACTTCCTCATGCCAACCCTTTGAGTTACAGCTTCCTGTCACCACTCATGCCATCCAACCATAGATCTGCTCCCTGTTCTAGTTTTCTCCTTTCGAGAACATCATACAGGTAGAATCTTACAGGATGTAACCTTGTGGGACTGGCTTCTGTCACTCAGCATAAGGCCTTGGAGATTGATCCAGATTGTGTTTATCAAAGTTCATTTTCTATTCCTGCCCCGTAGTATTCCGTTGTATAGAATGTGCCACATTTTTTTGAAGCCATTTACCTGTCAATCATACCCACGTGATGATATCTAGAACAGCTAACCATGTGTGCACAGGTTTTTGTGTGGAAACAGGTTTCCATTTGTTGAGTAAATACCTGGGACTGGGATCGCCGAATCAACGATGGTAAGTGTGTTTTATGAGAAACTGCCAGACTGTTTTCCAGAGTGGCTACACCAGTCTGCATTCCTACCAGCAATGCTTTAGAGTTCCAGGTGCTCCGTATGCTCGACAGCACTTACTATGGTCAGTATTTTTTTTCTCTTTAAGTTGAAAATACACATCAATTTTATGAAATCGTTGCTAAATTCCACTGAAGAAGAATATAACTATCACTACAAAATGCCTGTTCTGCATGTGATTTTGTCATATTTGGTACCGTAACTTCATAAATATAAATACACTGTCATTGATCAGTTTAAACCGAGACACCTGCTGAGGTAATCCAGTGTATCTATCTAAGAAGGATATGTTCATAACCTCTCTTCGTTTCTTTTTATTTATTTGATCATGATAAAGTGTATTCCTTAATCCCCATCACCTGTTTCCCCCTTTCCCCACCACTTCCCTGCTGGTAACCATCAGTGTGTTGTCTATAGTTTAAGAGTCTGTTTCTTGGTTTGTCTCTCTCTTTTTCCTTTGCTTGTTTGTCTTATTTCTTAAATTCCACATATGAGTGAGTATGCTATTTGCCTTTCTCTGGCTTATTTTGCTGGACATTATACTCATTAGCTCTATCCACGTTGTTGCAAATGGCAAGATTTCATTCTTTTTTATGTCTGAATAGTGTTCCCTTGTATATATGTACCACTTCATCTTTACCCATTCATCAATTGTTGGACACTTGGGCTGCTTCCATAATTTGGCTATTATAAATAATGCTGCAATAAACATAGGGGTGATATATCCCTTTGAATTAGTGTTGTTGTATTTTTTGGTTAAATACCCAATAGTGCAATTACTGGATCATAGGGTAGTTCTATTTTTAATTTTTTGAGGAACCTCCATACTGTCTTCCAGAGTGGCCGCACCAGTTTGCATTCCCAGCAACAGTGCATGAGGGTTCCTTGTTCTCCACATCCTCACCAACATTTGTTGTTTCCTGTGTTTTTGATTTTAGCCGTTCTATTGTCAATATCTCTTGCGTTTATCATTCTTTTAGATGTGCAGTGGTACCCGATCATGGTTGTAGGTTGTGTCTCTCTAACGGCTCCTAATGTTGAGCATCCGTCCATGTGCTTATTCTGTCATTCAGCGTGTTCGGGCTGTTCTAACGAACTACCACAGACGGTGTGGCTTACAGACCTCAGAAATCTATTTCTCACAGCTCTGGAGTCTGGAAGTCCAAGATCAGGGTGTTGGCATGGTCAGGCTCCGGGTGAAGCTCTCTTCTCAGCTGCAGACTGCTGGCTGCTCCTTGTGTCCTCACATGGTGGAAGGGGACACAAACATTCAGCGTATAGCAGTCACCCATTTATCCCCTTCGGTGAAGTGTCTCTCCAAGTGATCTGACCATTTTAAAATCAAATCCATTGTTCTCTTACTGTTGAGTTTTAAGAGTTCATTATATAGAGTACTCCCCCTTTACGTACAGGGCTACATTTCTATATATACACAGCCATGATAAAGTTTAATAAATTAGGCATAGTAAGAGATTAACAACAACTAATAAAACAATCTTTCACAATAAAAGTGCTCCACAAAGTAGGATAAAGGGTAACTTCTTCAATTCGATAAAGCATACCTGCAAAAAATCGACAGCCACAAAATGGTAAAAAACTGAATGATTCATGGGGCGCCTGGGTGGCTCAGGCGTTAAGCGTCTGTCTTCGGGTCAGGGCGTGATCCCAGGGTCCTGGGATCGAGCCCCACATCGGGCTCCCTGCTCCGCTGGAAGCCTGCCACTCCCCCTCTCTCTCCCCCTCTCCCACTCCCCCCGCTTGTGTTCCCTCTCTCGCTGGCTGTCTCTCTGTCAAATAAATACATAAAATCTTTAAAAAAAAACCCCAAAAACTAACAAGTCTCATTGAATATCAGGAACAAGCCAAGAATACCCAGTTATGACAATATACTGTATCAAAGGTTATGTGAATGTGGTCTCTCTCGAAATACCGTACTGTGCTGTACTCACCCTTCTTGTGATCATGTGAGATGATACAATGCTTACGTGATGAGATGAAGGGAAGGGAATGATGTAGGCATTGTGTTGTAGTGTTGGGTCCTACTCTCCTGATGGTACGTACCCGAGAAGGAGGACCGTCTCCTGGATTGAGAGTGGCGGTGGGTACCTGAAACCTTGGGTAGGGAGGGCTGCTGTATTCGGAGTACAAGTGTTTTGTCAGTTATGTGATTTGCAAATATTTTTTCTCTGCCTGTAGCTTGTCTTGTCATTCTCTTCACAGTAATTTTTTGTAGGTTTACGGTATTTTTTTGTAGTTTTAAATTTTGACGAACTACAATTTACCAATTTTTTCCTTTTATGGATTGTGATTTTGATGTCATGTCTAAAGAACTCTTTGCTTTACCCCCAGTCATGAAGGTTTTCTTCTATGTTTCTTCCTAAAAGTTTTTTAATATAAAATATAATATAAATAGAAATAAATAGAACTATCAAATACAAATATAGTATATTTATGATATATATAATTATAAAGGTAATTTTATATTGTTAGATTCATGACCCATTTTGAGTTAATTTTTGTCCAAGTTGTGATATTTAGGTTAAGCTTCATTTTTATGCATGTGGCCGTTCAATGGGTCCGACACCGTTGTTGAAAAGACTGCTCCTTATTGAATTGTTTTTGTACCTTTGTAAAAAATCAGTTTGCCATGTTTGTTTGGCTCTATTTCTGGGCTCTATTATGTTCCATTGATCTATGTATTCGTCCCTTCACCAATACTGTAGTCTTGATTATTGGTGCTTTAGAGCAATTTTTAAAAATTGGGTAGGGAAGACTTGCACTTAAAAAATTATGTAAAGTAATCTCTACACCCAACATGGGACTTAACTCATGACCCCAAGATCAAGAGTCACATGCTCTCTGGCTGAGCCAGCCAGGAGCCCCAAGGACTTGCACTTCTAACTAAAAGGAAGTAACATGGGCCAGATTTACTTTCTTGCCTGAAAGAAAATATACATAAATACATGAAACAATGGTTTCCAAGACACTGGACATCAGGCAGTGAAGGACAGTAATCCCCAAGAGATGAGAAAAAAAGAGACCTGCCCGAACTTACTGCCTTGTGAGATTTCCAGGCCATGGAATAGGGAGAGGGAGTTGAAGCAGAGTTTGACAGTCCTGAGCTGAGGCAATAGAGTTGAGAGTGGGGAAACCAAACAGCTAGAGTTCACAGAACAGAATACCAGAGGGAGAACTGCATACAGAGAGAACCCCAGAGATGCGTAGACAGTCCCCCTGGAATATTCAGCAGAGTGCTGACCCATGCATGTGTGTGCAGAAATGGTCAGGAAAAGAATCATTTGAAAGGATTAAAGGGAATAGTACCTGTTCCCACGAGCCAGACTTGTAAAAATCGAAAAGAAGGCAGAAAAGAGGAAAAAAGCAACAAATGGAAATAACAAAAAGAAACAAAAATAACGAACAAAAATAAAACAAGTAGCAAGATGATAGACTCACACCTAACAAAATCAATAATCATATTAAAAGTCTAAAAATCCCAATTAAAGGGCACCTGGCTAGCTCAGTCAGTGGAGTGTGCAACTCTTGATCTCTGGGTTGTGGGTTCGAGCCCCACATTGGGTGTATAGATTTCTTTTTTTTTTTTTTAAGATTTTATTTTATTAATTTGACAGAGAGAGACAGCCAGCGAGAGAGGGAACACAAGCAGGGGGAGTGTGAGAGGAAGAAGCAGGCTCCCAGCGGAGGAGCCTGATGTGGGGCTGGATCCCAGAACTCTGGGATCACACCCTGAGCCGAAGGCAGACGCTTAACGACTGTGCCACCCAGGTGCCCCAGGGGTGTATAGATTTCTTAAATAAATTATAAAAAATTTAAAAATCCCAATTAAAAGGGAGACAACTTGTTAGGTAGAATAAAAAAATCAAGACACAATTACATGATGCCTATAAGAAGTGTACTTAAATATAAAGACACAAAAGTTAAAAAAAATAGAAGTTATCCCCTGCTAGCATTAATGAAAAAAAAGCCTCTATAATTAATATCTATATTAATATCAGGCAAAAGAGAATTCAGAGCAAAGAATATAATCAGGGATAAAAGCAGTCATTTAGTCATGATAAAAGGGTCAATGCATATAATAATCCTAAACACATAGGCACCTATAAAAGAGCTTCAAAATACTTAAGTAAAAATTGATAGAACTGAAAGGGAAAATATACATAAGTTCACAATTATTGTCAGAGATTTCAATACCCCTCTCTCAATAATTGATAGAAGAAATAAGCAGTGCATCAGAAAAGATACAGTGGGCTGGAAGAATACTATCAACCAACTTGATCTAATTAACATTTACAGACCATACCACCCAACAGCAGCAGGATACACGTTCTTTAAGTGCACACAGAACATTTAGCATGATAGACCATTTTGTGGGTCACAGAACAAATTTCAAATTTATTTATTATCGTGTAAGAGCACTTAACATAAGATCTACCCTCTTAAATTTTTAAGTGCAAAATAATGTTAACTGCAGGCACAATGCAGTACAGCACATCTCTAGAATGCGGTCATCTGTATAACGGAAACTTTCCGCCCTTTGAACAGCAGCCCTTCATTCCCTTCTCTGCCTATTTCCTGGCAACTGCTATTCTCTGTTTCTATGATTTGGACTATACCTCATGTAAGTGGCATGATTCAGTATTCGTCTCTCTGTGCCTGGCTTATTTCAATTCACATAATGTTCTCCAACTTCATTCACATTGTGGTGTGTGGCAGGGTTTCTTTCTTTTTTAAGACTGCATAATATTCCAATGTACGTATATACCACATTTTTTTTAAAGATTTTTTTTATTTATTTGACAGAGAGAGAGACAGCCAGCGAGAGAGGGAACACAAGCAGGAGGAGTGGGAGAGGAAGAAGCAGGCTCATAGCGGAGGAGCCTGATGTGGGGCTCGATCCCGTAACGCCGGGATCACGCCCTGAGCCGAAGGCAGGCGCTTAACTGCTGTGCCACCCAGGCGCCCCATATACCACGTTTTCTTGACCATTCATTCGTTGATAGGCATTTAGGTTGTTTCAATGTCTTGGCTATTTTGAAGAACCCTGCAATGAACGTGGAATGCATGTATCTTCCGGAGATCCTGATTTCAATTTTCTTGTATATATACTCAGAAGTGGGATTGCTGAATCAATATGGTAATTTTGTTTTTAAAAATGGCAATATGGGGTGCCTGGGTGACGCAGTCTTTAAGCGTCTGCCTTCGGCTCAGGGCGTGATCCCAGTGTTCTGGGATCGAGCCCCACATCAGGCTTCTCCGCTGGGAGACTGCTTCTTCCTCTCCCACTCCCCCTGCCTGTGTTCCCTCTCTCGCTGGCTGTCTCTGTCAAATAAATAAATAAAATCTTAAAAAAAAAATCGCAATAATTTTGGGGCCCCTGTGTGGCTCAGTTGGTTAAGCTTCTGACTCTTGATTTCAGCTCAGGTCACGATCTCAGGGTCATGGGATCCCCGTGTCGTGCTCTTCACTCAGCGTGGAGTCTGCTTGAGATTCTCTCTCTCTCTCTCTCTCTGTGCCTCCCCCCATTTGTGTGTGCTCTCTCTCTCAAAATAAGTAAAATCTTTTAAAAAATTCTCAATAAATTTAAAAAGCTTCAAGTGCTACAAAGTGTGTTCTCTGGCCACAATGGTCTTAAATTATAAATGAGTAATGTCTGACTTCAAACTAGCTAGAAAACGCAATGTTTTCCCATAAGTTCCAGGATTGACTCTCATTGGATCAAATGGTCATGTGCTTATCTCCACACCACTCCACAGTCACTATGGTAATTGGCTAAATGTATAACAAATGCTCACCCCAAACACATGGACCAAGAATAGGAGAGAAATTGTTCTCTAAAGGAATATCAAATATTACCAGAATGAAAATTCTGAGGCTGGCAAAATTATTAGCTATCCAATACCCAAACTAGAACTTTTTTTTCTAGAAAACTGTCTAGAACTAATTAGTGAGTTTATCAAGATTGCAGTCTACAAGGTCAAAATACCCCAAAATATATTTTAAGATTTTATTTATTTATTTGACAGAAAGCTCAAGCAGGGGGAGCAACAGGCAGAGGGAGAGGGAGAAGCAGACTCCCCGCTGAGCAGAGAGCATGATGCAGGGCTTGATCTCAGGACTCTGGGATCATGACCTGAGCCAAAGGCAGACGCTTCACCGACTAGGCCATGGAGGCACCGCTGTACCCCAAAATATTTTAAAATTTCTATGTAATTGCAACAAACAATTGGAAGTTAAAAGAGAACAATACCATTTATAATAACATAAAATACATCGAATACCTGGGAATAATAGCTGACAAAACATTTAAAAGACTTACAGGCCGACAGATACAAAATATTGCTGAGAGAAATTAGAGAAGACCTAAAAAACAAATACAGATTTACCTCGTTCATGGGTTGGAAGACTCAGTATTGTTAGGATGTAAATTCTCTCCAAAATCTATAGGTTTAACCCAATCCCAATCAAAACCCCAGCAGCCTTTTTTTGTAGACACTGACGAACTGATTCCAAAATTCATATGGAAACGCAGAGGATCTAGGCTAGCCAAAACACCTCTGAAAAAGAACCTCTTTGGAGGGCTCACACTACCTGATTTCAAGACTTACAAGGCTATAGTATACAAAACAACTTGATATTGGCATAAAGATAGACAGATCGATGGAACATAATGGAGAGTCCAGAAGTGAACCCAACATCTATGGACAATTGAATTTTTTTTTTTAAAACAAAGACATAAAGGCAATGTGATGGAGGAAGTATAGTCCTTCCAACAGATGGTGATGGAACAATTGGCTATCCCTATGCCAAATAATGAACTTAGATCTCTGTCTCACGTAATATACTAACATTAACTCCTAATACATCATAGGCTTAAAGGTAAGAGCTACAACTAGGGAACTTCTGGTAGAAACCAGGAGAAAATCTTATCTTGGCTTATGCAGAGATTTCTTAGATCTGCTATCTCTAAAAGAACAAAAAGATAAATTTGGCTACATCAAATTCTAAAACTTCTGCTCTTCAAAAGACACTGTTAAGAGAAAGAGAACACAAGCCATACACTGCAGGAGAATATTTGGAAGACATATATTTAATAAAGGCCTTGCGTCCAGATAACCTAAAAAAAATTCTCAAAACTCTACAGTTCAGAAAAAAACAACCCGATTAAAAATTTGGGCCATTTAAACAGATACTTCACCGAAGAAGATAGAAGACAAATAAGTACATGAAATAATGCTCAACACCATTAGTCACTGGGAACATGCAAGCTAAAACGCGCCGTGAGTTACCATCCAGCATCGATGAGAGCCGCTAGCATGAAAAAGACTCTCCCTGCCCAGTGCTGACAAGGATGTGCGGGACTGGACTTCTCACCCACTGATGGTGGGAATGTAAAATGATACAGCCATTTTAGAAAGTAGCTGGACATTTTCTGAAAAGGTTAAACATGTCCTTAACCACATTCCACTCCTAGGTACTGATTTAGTTTTTTCCCGATTTGCATATTTTCGTTACAGTAATTGTATTCCTTGTTTTCATGTCCTGCCTCCTTCCGCACAGACTCTACACTCCTTGGAGTTGGAGAATCTTTCCATTTTATAGACTGAGTCTCTGGCACAATATCTAGCAGGCATTTGATACATAATTGTTTAAGAAATTACTTAGAGGAATAAAGAAAATAAGAAAAAGTCATTATTCCATATGACTTTTACTTAGTCTCTTTTTAGTATGGTGTAATATTGTATTCTATTTGTTTTCATTTAACATTATAGGATGATGTTTCCCCCATGCTATTGCAGACTTCTGTTTCATTCATAGTAATGGGTATACGATATTTAATACATTTCATTTATTATAATAAAATCCATTATTTTATTTTTTTTCCTATTATAAATAGTATTATTGCAAACATTTTCTTGTTTTAAATAATTTCATTAGGACAGGTACCCAGGAATGGTATTACTAGATGAAACGGTATGAGCAATTATATTACATTATTTTAAAGTATACTTGACTACCCATGGAGCATATAGTTCTGTAAGCAGGATGATTTGGGTCTAGAAATGGTTGTAGCTATAGCTGAGTAAATTTTTTAAAACTTATTTATTTTTTAGAAGTTTTTTTTAGCATTATTTATTTTAATTTTAACTTTATTTTTTAGAGAGAGAGCACGCACAGGGGGTGGGGAAAGGGCGGAGGGAGGGAGAGAATCGCAAGCAAGCTCCACTCTCAGTGTGAGCCTGGCACGGGGCTTGATCCCACGACTCTGAAATCATGACCTGAGCCAAAATCGAGTCGGATGCTGAATCAACTGAGTCACCCAGGCACCCCCAAATGTATTTTTAAATCAAGAAAATAATCTTTATTTTTTCTAATTTTTTAATTTTTTTTTTTTTTAAGTAGGTTCCATGCTGTGTGGGGAGCTCCAATGCAGGGCTCAAACTCACGACCCTGAGTTCAAGACTGGAGCTGAGAGCAAGAGTCAGGTGCTTAACTGACTGAACCACCCAGGTGCCCCAGAAAATAATCTTTAAAAAAAGTTGGGCCTATAATCTTTGGGTTTAAAAAAACAAACACCTGTTTTTACTGTTGGTGGTTCTTTCTCTTCCATGTGGCAATAATTTCTTTTAAAACAATTCTATAGTTACAATTTATTTTTTCTAAGAACATGTTTCATCCACTCTTAATTTATCCTGGCTAACTATCAGAAACCCTTATGTGAGTATGTAAATATGTAAAATACTGTCTTGTTCCAAAAAGGATTTGAGATTGTCTTAAATTCTGGTGTGACATGTTGGGGAAAATAACAACACAAGAAATGATTTCTTGGAGGACTGTCTAAACAGCATAGTGTAGGGTTGGTCGTCCAGTGAGGAAGGGCACCTATAATGTGCCAATACTTGGATCACCTTTAGAGAAAATGTGGCTCCTGGAATTTTAAAAAAAAAATTTTTTTTTGAGAGAGAGAGAGAAGGGGCAGAGAGAGAATCTTAAGCAGACTCCACACTCAGCACGGGACTCGATCTCACATCCCTGAGATCATGACCTGAGCCAATATCAAAAGTGGGTTGCTTAACCAACTGAGCCACCCAGGTGCCCCAACTTCTGGAAATTTTAATTAGCTTTTGGTCTTTTGCTTTAAGTGAAAGTGCTATTAAGTACATAATAAAATATGTTGCATTGAGGAAGAGTTACTTTTCTGGTCACCCTTATGAATTTGGTGTGTGTATCAATCACAAACTTTGGTGTTACTTAATTCTAAGTAACACGTTCTGACTTAAAGTGGTAAAGGGATTTATTGGAAGGGTGTCAGACAGTTCCCAGAATTGATGGGATTGAAGAATCAGGTATGGAAATGGGCAGGGGGGGGGGATGGAATTAGCCATCCATTAGCCGGGGAAAGGCTGGGTCAGGACCTCACCCCTGACTTTGCTGCTACTGGACACTACCAATGCTAGATTCTCATTTCTTTTTCAGTGGTTTTCCAGCCTCCCCTGTATTTTTGTTACACTCTCTGAAGAATCAAGGTTGGCGGGAGCAAATGAGTGGCCAAATGGGTACCTTCCTGCGAAACAGTAGGAGAGAGAAGGTTCCGGGGCAGGAAAGGGGAGGAGCTCCTGGCTGGCTCAGTTGGGAGAGGGTGTGACTCTTGATCTCCAGGTTGTGAGTTCAAGTCCCACTTTGGGCATGGAGCCTACTTTAAAAAAAAAAAAAGGATCTGGCCTCTTCTGCCTGCCACCAGTTGTAAAACAAGAAACTATACCCTCAAATAGAAAGGAGGTTTGGGTTATAGTTAGGTTAAAAAAAAAGTCATGGATCTGTTACATTTGTTGATTCCTGATGATTACAGGATCATTTTTCATTTTCCTAATAACATGTACAGTGGAGGTTCTTAAACTGTGAGCCATGGATGATTGGGGAGGACTGCGGAAGGCCACGTCTTCCCTGAAATTATACACAGAATTTTGGTATGAGTGCCTTTTGCATTGTTGGGTGACAGGAGGGTCCATAACATTTGTTAGCTTCTCCAGGAGGCCCACAATCTACAAAAAGTTAAGAGATCCTCCCTGGAATGTTCTACTTTCTCATTGTGAGATTTCAGTTCATTTGTATTCATTGTCGCTGGTATTACTACCTTCTGCCGCTAGATGGTGCTGTTGTGCGCATTTTCAAACACCAATCACAAGGTTCATTGATTTAATTGAGTGAAAAAGCATCGTGGTTTAAATGGCAAGTCCTCAAGTTCATTGTAGGTTGGAAGGAACTCCTGAAATCACCTAGTTCCATCTCGTTTTACAGATAGACAACCTGATGCCCAAAAGGTTAAGGAAGAGCTTTGACCGACACCAGAGCTTTGGAAAAGTCAGAAGGATGCGCTGAGGGGAAGAACAGCGCGGGAGCTGGGGCTCTCCTACCAAACTGTCCTTGAAGGCTGCGCCTCTGGCCGCGCAAGGACCGGGGGTGGTACTGCTTGTGGACTTTAGATTCTTTGGTTCTGAGACATTTGTATATTTCGGTTACAGTCATGACCTGAAGGGTGGTCCCTCTCCCCTGCCCGATGGTGGTGGTGTTGAGGAGGGCTTTATTTAGTTAAGGAGGGCAGTTCCTCCTTGTGACTAACCCCCTCCCACGCCCTTCCCTGGTTGGCTTTAGACATAGCTCACAATTGTGTGCATTGTGTTCTTTGCAGAGCCCACGGTGACCCTATAAACACATGTATAAGCAGTATGGATGGCACATAAGGGACATGCCACGTTGAATGGAGGCTTTTATAGTTGACAGCTTTTAGGCATTTACATAATAGTTGAGCATTGACGTTTTTGTTGTATATGTACTTTTTTTTTTTTTTTTTTAGATTTTTAAAATTTATTTGTCAGAGTGTGTGAGCACAAGCAAGGGGAGTGGCAGGCAGAGGGAGAAGCAGGCTCCCCGCTGAGCAGGGAGCCTGATGCGGGACTTCATCCCAGGACCCTGAGATCGTGACCTGAGCCGAAGGCAGACGCTTCACCGAATGAGCCCCCCAGGTGCGCCCTGTGTGTGTCTTAAAACATTCTCATAAGAATGCATTACGTCCTGCTAGTCATAGTTTCTGTGATGAACACCGTGATTGGTTACTCGGTGCCCCACTGGGAAGGAAGAACTTACTCCCCAGTACTGGGTGGGCTGCGGGCAGAGGCCCTTAGATGTCAGAGCCTCACAGGTGTTGCTCCGCCTGAAGAGAGTGGCGTTGCCGGAGTCACGTCCCCTTTCCGGGGTGACCCATCTCCAGTGGCTGATTGATGCTTGGGGCGTAAAGGCTCGGCCCTCTTGTCCCAACTCCGGACAACTCCGAAGAGTCATCCCAGCCTCAAGACTTCCCGTGGGGAGGACAGGGACCACCAGAGAGACTGTCTGGTGTCTCGTCTTCCTCTGACCAGCTCTGCTTCTTTGCCTCCCCCTTCCTGGTGTCTGTCACTAAACACCCCTGCGTGCCATTCTCCTCCTCAGAGTCAGACCCGACCTGTGACGGTTGGTGCCAGAAGTAATCCCAACATGCAGATGATGGGATAGGATTTTGGATCTGGATTATGGCTTGACAATGACGACTCCCATCAGCAGTGGTGAGTCGGGTGCCGACAGCCTCTGGCACAAGATAGCAATGCGGTTGTTGAAATTTTTGACCTTGTGTGGGTCACGTGATCACTTCCTCACTGAGAAGGGGCCTGATGTGGGTCCTGTACTTGCATCCAGGGATCGGGCAGGGTATCGTGATGGAGATTCCACGGAACCACATGGAGGAGGGTGGGAATTCACCAAAGAAAAGGAAGATGAGGGGTCCAGTGCAGTTGGTACAGTCCTTATCATGGCCTACAAAGCTCTGCTCGACATGGCCTTTGTAAACTTCACGTCCTTCCACTGTGCCCACCCCCCAGGGTAGTGCTAGCCTTCTAACTGTTCCTAAAGAAGTCGAGTGTTTAGTTCCTGCCTTGGGGTCTTTGCAAGGCCTTTCTCTCTACTTGGGAAGCTCTCTACTCACCTTAGCGTGATCACTCCCGCACTCCATTTAGTCTCTGCTCAAATGTCACTTACTCAACAGAGGTCTTCCTAGACCCCTTCCAGGGTCATGCTGTTCATCTTACCCTCTACCTAGCTTAATTTTGCTTCACACCATCAAATTGCACTTGACGTGAGATTGTTTTTGACTGTTGGTTTGTATCATCCACTTGAAGACGAGCTCCCAGAGCAAGAATTGTGCCTTTTTCAGCACTGTAGCCATACTCCTTAGAATAGGGCTTGGCCTATACAGTGGGTGCTGAGTAATCATTACGGAATGGATGGAGAAATAGGGCAGATGGTAGCATGGAGATGCAAAGTAGGGAAATCAACCCATTTTGACTGGAGAGAGTGATGATAAGGGCTTCCTGCAGGGGAAAGAATTTGGGTTGGATGTGGAGGGATAGGATAACATCGACAGGCAGAAATGGAAAAGTTCAGGGAGAAGGTTGTTTGTGGGCCAGATAGAGGAGCGAGTAGCCCATTGTGTCAAGGCTTGTGATGTGGTCTGGTGACCCAGGCCACGTGGTCTTGGCGCCGGTTCATACTGTGGTCCAGGTTCAGTTGATAAGCAGGGTCTAACTATGGAATCCACGCCCTGAAATTCATTGCTGCTGCTTCTCATGTAATTCCTTAGTAGATGGCGTGCAAACCAGTCATTTGTGGTTCCTTCTTAGAGTTCAAACCGATTTACTTACTTACCTGTTGACCACACCATCGCTGATTCGTACGTATAGTATGTGCAAGCGGACTAGTCATCCTCCTGCTATCTCTGTGTTCCTGCAAGGTCCTAGCACAGTGTAGACAAGACCAGTGCTCCTGGCAAGCCAGTGGTTAAGAGGGAGGAGTGACGTGATTTCCCAAGCCCGTGTCAGAGGTTCCCACTTGAACAAAGCTTAGGTAAGTCCTCTCCACAATGACTATCAGAAGAGGTTGCAGGTGTTTGCATGTTTGGTGTCTTTTCTTGATATTTAAAATCAATTAAATATCTGCCTTTTAAAATATACAATATTTAATCAATATTTTGATGGCTAGTCAATTATTTTATTAGATATTTAAATATTCAAATTAGAGAAATTTCTAGAAAGATGATAAAATAAGAGCAAGCTTACATTATTCCTCTCGCCGAAAACTACAGAAATGTACAGAAAGAATCAAATATGGGGAGAAAATATCTATAATGAAACTAGGAAACAGCTAAATACCACACCACAGGTTAAAGAATATCTTCTTCGTTTGAAGCCAGTTGAAGAGGTCTACTCAGAGCTGACTCCCGTGTCCTCTGATACTGGGAAGGGATTAATCTCATGGGTACATCAGGGAGAATTAGGGAGGACCTTGGGCACATTTCTATTCCAGAAGGTATCAAGGGAGATGATGTTGAAAGGGATCATGTGGCCACCCGATCTTGTCTGAGCCCTGTCCCCAGAACAAGATAACTTTCAGAGTTGCCGAGACCCTGAGAGAGCACCCTCACAGAACCAGTATGGTTACATAATAGAGGATTCTTCCGTTTTGTAAGAAAAGATTTTATATGAAGCCACGGTTTCAGTGGAAAGCACCCCCCCCCAACCAAAATTTAAACATCCAGAAACTAAGAACGAAAATGAAGGTTGTGGCAGAGATATTCTAAAGCAAGTGGTTTTGACAATCCAATGATCGAGAAAGAAAGTCATTGTGAAGATGTGGTGCTATTCAATGCTCTTCTGTTTTGAGGAAATGTCTAATTCCTGGTTTGGACATAGAGAAAGAGGGAGATTAGAATACTTTTGAAGTCATTTGCTTACATGCACCGTTGACTCCAATTCTATTTGACTATTATTTCCCTGTAACTCAAGTTAATGTTAGATCTTGGTGCTTTCGTTCTTTGCAACCTAATGTAACCTCTTTTACACCAAATAAGAAAAGGAATCGGTAAAGCAAATTTGGAGATTTTCCCAGGATTTCCATGGTTTAGAGCTTTTCTGATTTCTGTATCCTGAGATGATCAAGAATCGATTGAGGTGAAAAAACAATTGAAAAAAATTTTTTTTTAAAGATTTTTATTTATTTATTTGACAGAGATAGAGACAGCCAGCGAGAGAGGGAACACAAGCAGGGGGAGTGGGAGAGGAAGAAGCAGGCTCATAGCGGAGGAGCCTGATGTGGGGCTCGATCCCAGAACGCCGGGATCACGTCCTGAGCCGAAGGCAGACGCTTAACCGCTGTGCCACCCAGGCGCCCCAAACAATTGAAAATTTTTGTCATTGGGTGTTTTCTTTTTCTCTCTCTAAGATTTCTAATATATGCAGGTTACCAGTTGTTCCTTATCATTATTTCCTATAGAGGTTCTGTAGTCCAAAGACAGGGCATTAATTTACGGCTCTGCTGTTTACTTATCAGCTTGACTTGGGGCAAGTTTCTTAATGTGTTCGGGGTTTGCCTTTGTAAAACGCAGGTCATATGTGCCTCAGAAGGTGTTGTGAGGATTAAGCAAGATATCATGGAAAATACCTGGCTCAGAGTCTGGGACGAAGAGGGCATTCCAATAATGCACTGTTGTTTCTTATTCGATAATGAGAGCTCATAACTCATGAAACATGATAATGGCAAAAAGAATGCTTCCTTCACTGAAGGATTTTGTCCCTCCCAGGTAGTAGCCCACCCATGACATCTGTTACATTACTCTATATTCTTAAAATTAGCACAGCCTAGTGTTCGGCTGGACATTTTATAGATGGAAATAATTAGAAATTTTATTTTTGGTTCAGATAATGGCCTCTGAGCATATGGAAGCCAACTAATTCATTGGCAACGAGTTCATAAACTCTGTTGGGTCTGCAGCTGTGAACCTATAGGACCCGTCCTCTGGGTATTTTTAACAGATTTTTACTCGGTGATAATTAATAAATTAATACTTTGGTGCTAAGAGAATTTAATGTATCATGCAAGGAGAAACAGAAACAGCAAGTAAGAAATGATTGTTTCTATAAGGGACATGCTATTAGAACAAAAGGAAAGCTTGAAGGGTGGCTTGACCTTGGCCAACATGCCGGCCGGGTAGATTGCTTACCCGCCATCCCCTTGTGATGGTAGAATGAATGTTCATCTTTCAGACACTGATCACTGATGCTATGGAAGTCCTCAAACTTTGTTAGACTAATGGTATGAGGGGAACTCTTGAATTATTAACGATCAGTACGTATTACGTTCACATGGAATACATTTGCAGCTTTTTAAGGAAAAGTGATGCACGTGTTGTCTTTGGTATAGAAAGTCACATTCTTCTACATAATTGCTCTCTTTTAGTAAGAAAACTCTGTGTACAGTCTCATCGCCATTCCCACTGAGTACCCATGTTTAATATGATTACAGGCGGGGCGCCTGGGTGGCTCAGTTGGTTAAGCGTCTGCCTTCTGCTCAGGTCATGATCTCAGAGTCCTGGGATCGAGGAGCCCCACGTCGGGTTTCCTGCTCAGCAGGGAGCCTGCTTCTCTCTCTTCCCTCTGCCCCTCCCCCTGCTTGCGCGCACTCTCTCTCTCTCTCAAATCAATGAATAAAATCTTCATTGATTTGAGAGAGAGAGAGACAGCCAGCGAGAGAGGGAACACAAGCAGGGGGAGTGGGAGAGGAAGAAGCAGGCTTCCAGTGGAGGAGCCTGATGTGGGGCTCGATCCCAGGACTCTGGGATCACGCCCTGAGCCGAAGGCAGACGCCTAAGGACTGCGCCACCCAGGTGCCCCCAATGAATAAAATCTTAAAAATATATATTCAATATGATTATAAGGACCCAATAATAAGAGATCAGAACCTATACAATGCTCTTTAAAGAGCTCCCTCAAGTCATTTTGAATTAAATCCATTCTTTTTTTTTTTAGTAGTATTAGTGTTATTTAATGTCCAGGGATTGGGAATATTTATGCAGACATTACAGGCTGCAGTGCCCTTCAGATGGAGTCATGGCCTGGGAAAAAGACTGTCTAGTAAGAATAGTGCCTGTGCCTTCAATAATTTCCTTAGAAACTGGAGGAAGGAGTAAGAAAGGTGCATGAAGAGAATATTGTGTCTGTGCCTTTTCTTTTTTCAAAATGACGAACAACTAAGTGTGATCAGAAGCCACATGAGAGGTCCACACTGCCTGCTCAACGTCTCCATCGGATGTCTTGAAGGAAAGCTAAATCACCATGTCAAAAACTGAACCAAGCTCATTATTGCCCCCCCCCCATGTTCCCCCTTTTGGGTTTCCTAGCTCAGCGGATGGCACCACAGCTCCCCCAGATGGGTATGTCAGGAACTGGGCATTGTTCTTAATCCAGATACATTCTTTGGCTTCAACCTCTGTAAATATCAAGATATTTATTTCTCAATATCTTCCAAATCTGTCTATCTCTCCACCTTCATTGCCACTGCCCTAGACGAGCCATCAGCATATCTCACCTGGAGTACTGCAGTGGCCACGTAATGGGTCTCTCCCTTTCTACTTTTCCCGGCCAGCATATTCTCTTACAATTCAAGTAACCATTTAAAACAGAATTGGATCCCATCATTGACCTATCTTAAATCTTTACAGTTGGGATAAAGCCTGTATGGTCTGGACCCTGCTTATCTCTCCAGGGTTGTCTGATGGCTACCCGTGCTGTCTTCTTAGAATCCTTCAGCTGTGACGTGCTCCTTCCAAAAGCAGGGATCTCACCTCGGTTAACTCCTTCAGACCGCAGAGCCGAAGTTACTCTTGGGAAGATCTCAGATACTTCAGGCTCAGGCAGATCCCCATGATCTGCTTTTGGGGCACCGGGTTCTTTTTCCTCGAACATTTATCACACACATTCATTGTGTGATCGCCTTGCTCAATACTGCTTGTGCGAGTACCCTATTAGGTGCACCATCGTGACATGCTGTTTGGGATATTGTCGCCTTCCTGTCCCCTTCTTTTTATATTAATTCCTTAGCTCCGTTCATGGCTCTTTTCAATATATCATCGTCAGGGTTGGTTGGGGGGAGGAAGCAAGAGCCTATGATAATTAGCCATCTTGTCAGGTTTTCCATTCCCTATCATTTTCACAAATAGTATTTTAGTGGCTTCTGTCATCGTAATGGTGTACCACAATATGAGATGTGCAGTAAGGCAGAGAAAACCCAACTGTAGTACCGAGGATCATACACAGGTCATAAAGCAATGAGGTAGTTACCATAAAAGTCGGGATAGATCTTATCTTCATGGGGAGAAAAGGGATTGTAGCTGGGAAGGGGCAAGCTGGGGGCTTCTGAAGTATGACAGTTGTTTATTTCTTGACGTGGACAGTGATCAGGGTGAACTACACAAATTGTGGCGTCTGTACAACAGGGAAATGTGGGGCCCCTTGTTTTTAAAATTATTAGAAATACCAAGACAGCGACAGCAGGTCATCAGACCAAGCATGGCACCCTTCTAAGTGGGGGTCCCTGTGTGACTGCACAGGTTTCATGCCTGTGAAGTCAGTCTTGGGGGGGTGAGCGTACGAGTATTCACTCTGTAATAATCTGTTAAGCTTGTTACACTATATACTTATATTTACGTATTTTCCTCTGTGTTTGCTGTGTTTCACAACCAAAGAGATGAAAATAATTGTATATAATGAGAACTCCAAAATATAATAATTTGGGGCGCCTGGGTGGCACGGCAGTTAAGCGTCTGCCTTCGGCTCAGGGCGTGATCCCGGCGTTATGGGATCGAGCCCCACATCAGGCTCCTCCGCTATGAGCCTGCTTCTTCCTCTCCCACTCCCCCGTTTAAAGCCTTCTCTCGCTGGCTGTCTCTCATTTCTGTCAAATAAATAAATAAATAAAAATTCATATTATAATAAATATAATAATATATATATATATAAATTAGAACCCTATATGATTACTTGGAGGAACTTCCACTGATTAGGAAAAGGTAAAAAGGTAGAAAATATGAACAAAAAGTCCAGAGATATAAATAGTAAAAGGAACTGTATTAGCATCTCCATAAAAATAGGAAGCTTCAAAGGAGAAGAAAAAATAGGCAGAGAAGTAAATATTTTAAGGAATAAACTGAGAACTTTCCAGAAGGAGTGAAAGCAGAAAGAATTCATCGAGTACAAAATAGGAAGATAAGAAGAAGCCTATACCTATGTGTACTGTCATAAAATTTAAGAACTAAAAACCACTTAAAATTCTAAAAGTTCCCAGGAAGAAAGAACATATAGGAATATGAAAGGAAAGAACATAAAGGAACAAGAATAAAATGGATGCTCACTTCTCTTCAATGACATGGAATACAGAAACAGAATGTAGAACGGTTTTTGAAGTGTTAAAAATCCATTAAGCTTAGAATCTTACTTTTAGCTAAACCGATAGTTTGAAAAGTTTTTGATATCAGAACTCCTTAACATTCTTAAAAATCACTGAGGACTCAAAAGAGATGTTGTTTATGTGGATGATGTCTATCAATGTATCCATGTTTAATGTATTCAATATTTATTTCATTTAAAAAGTCACTAGTTACATTTTAACATAAACAGCATACTTTTAATGAAGAATAACTGTATATTTTGAAACAAAATACAATTAGTCAGAGGAACAGCACTGTAATTACATGACCTCTCTCAAAACTGTGGGAAAAGCTCTTATCTCCAAGGCGTTTGTCAAGAACAGTAAACAGCAATTGTTTGACATCTTTGCTTCTGGAAGCTGTGATACCAGTTGGGGCAAACAAACCTGGCCAGAAACTTAAAATGAAAATCTGGGAAAGAAGATATACACAGGGGGCTTTGAAAAGCTCTGACTTATTCCTGGAAATCTAGAAGGCCATGTGCATCTATGGGATTGTGAGCACACCCGGAAAAGACTTGAGAAGGCCTCCGTCTCTCACCTTTGGTTGGCCTTGAGGCCCTAGGCAAGCAAGAGGTGAAGGCTAAGGCAGAATTGTAAGGTCTTGAGTGTTGAAGTTGTGCACCAGCCCAAACCCAGAGCCTCTCATCAAAGCTTTCAATCTCTTCTAAAAATGGTTCTGGGGCGCCTGGGTGGCACAGCAGTTAAGCGTCTGCCTTCGGCTCAGGGTGTGATCCCGGCATTCTGGGATCGAGCCCCACATCAGGCTCCTCTGCTAGGACCCTGCTTCTTCCTCTCCCACTCCCCCTGCTTGTGTTCCCTCTCTGGCTGGCTGTCTCTGTCAAATAAATAAATAAAATCTTTAAAAAAAAATGGTTCTGAGAGGGGAAGACACGGTTGTGGGCTCAAGAAAGATACCTTATACCCAGAAAATTCGTGTTCTTTTCGTGATCAAGAGAGAAGGTCTGAACATATTCAGATATTTCTGTCTTCTCTACAAACCCTGCACCAGGCATGGCTTCATTGCAGTTTCTCTCTTCTCTGCCTGCACATTCTCTAAGGTCATTCTAGAAGCTTCTGAAATAAGAATGTGGATAATACGAGGACACTGGCATACCCTATAACATGAGGCTTCATACCCACTCAACATAAAAATCAGGAAACAACAACAAAGGAAAGAAACCACCATCAGTTTTCAAGCATAAAAATGGGCTCCAGGGTGGATTAGAATCTAGGACAACAGTGTTTTAGAAAATAAGACCAAGTAAAATAAATAATGCTGAAAGCACCCAGGAAATGCAGGCTGGGCTAGTGCTCAAAGCCAAAGGGCTACATCAAAAGTGAAAACTTTCAGGTGGCTCGGGTGATATAAGAAACAGGCCATTGGGGCGCCTGGTGGCACAGCAGTTAAGCGTTTGCCTTCGGCTCAGGGCGTGATCCCGGCGTTGTGGGATCGAGCCCCACATCAGACTCCTCTGCTATGAGCCTGCTTCTTCCTCTCCACTCCCCCTGCTTGTGTTCCCTCTCTCGCTGGCTGTCTCTATCTCTGTCAAATAAATAAATAAAATCTTAAAAAAAAAAAAAGGAAACAGGCCATTAAGCTGAGCAAGTTATGAATAAGGAGGAATTCAATATCTGCTGTGGAAGCTTTTCCCATTTAGGCTCATAAAACTAAGCCCTGTCATGTTAAGTGTCATCCTTTGGGAAAACAAGCCTTCATCGGTACAGTTGACTTGGCCTGGCAATTCTCTTTCACTCTTGAGAGGGCCGATGATGTGCAAGGAGCCTGTAGCTCNNGTCCATAAGATAAATTAGTCATGTTTCCATGGGGTCTACTGTACGCTTAGCATTTTTAATCCTAGTATGCATAAGCTTGGGGAAGAGGGAGAATGGATTCACGTGATGTTTTTCATCCAGTTGCTCCATCTTAGACTTGTCCCATTCCTGAAGCATTGTGATTTTTGGAGATTAGGAGAGAGAGTTGAGTTGAACCCTCTAGGTTTGCTTCCTGCTAAGTGGGGGGGTGTAGGGGCCCTGTGCGTGCCTTCCGTCACAGGCCCAGGAGTTCCATGTGTTTGAGACTGAAGCAACCAACAGACAGATTAACATCCCCATTCAACACTGCTATTAAGTGTTGACAGGAAAATGCTTTATCACTGGTTGAATGAAAGAAATTAGAACTGTTTTTCAAATTCAACCAGGTGCTGACATTGTACCAGGCACTGAGCTAGGTGCTTACACATCTATTATTTCATTTTATTCTTAGCATCATTATTTCCTCTAAAGTTCCAATGGGAAATTAAGTGACGCTGTAAGCCATTTGTGGGTGAAATTGCTACCAAATGCCTAGAGGAAATTCAGAGCTTTATTGAATGGTTTAATTTAAGCCTGAGCTGAACCAATCCCAAGTGCTTTCCTGTCCCCGTTCAGATTGTGTTGTTTTTGCCTCTTGCCTTGAATCTCCCGCAAAAGGTCTCAGGTCCCAGACCTTGTCACTGTGAGCACTGGAACACGCAGACAGATTTGAGATGAATGAGCTCTGCAAAGACACCAAGACTGACCGAGTCTTGTCAAAAGGCATATTTATATATATTTTAAAAAGTCCGTTTATTACATTGATCCAGCTAGGAAGTTCACGTCTGATACTTGGAGTCCCCCATTTGGATGAGATGTTGACAGAGGGGCCAGGATGAAGCCCAGGGCAATGGGGCTGTCTGGATGGCAGGACCTCAGCATATGTTTCTAGTCATAGTCCAATTCCAGATAGAAGGCACGTTCTTAAGGCCGCATACTGCCTAGTGTTTCTAGTCATAGTCCAATTCCAGATAGAAGGCACGTTCTAAAGGCTGCATACTGCCTATGTTGTAACCCTTGCTCCTCCATTATGTGGCGGGCATTTGAGTGTAGGGGTAATAGGGTACTTCCATGCAGGTCAGGGTCCACCTAGAGGGCATTCATATGGTCTTGTGCAAGCTCAGGAGGAAGGGGAACTAGAGAATTCTCTAACTTCCCCATCAGGACCCTTCCCCTTCCTTCCTCAGTCAGGAGCGAGGGTGAGACCCGGGAGGTCCTGGCTGTCGTCCTTCCCTGCTTCTCACTGTAAAGTTTCAAGCTGTTCTGAATCTTTAATGCACTTTCAGAGTGATACCTGTCACTGTCAGGCTGTTTTCTGAGCAGGCAAGGAGCCCTCTGAGGTCAGCTGTCACCAAGAGTGGTAGCTGTCACCTGGGGGAAGCAGGGAGGTGACACAGGTGAAGGAAGATGCTTTAGCCTGAGAGACTGAGGTCCCGGGGTCGTCCTCCTCCTCCGATCCAACGTGCGTGGGCTGAGAGCTTGCCCCTGAGGCAGAAGAAGTGGGTTTACTACTGGTGAAAGTGTGCTTTCCACGATTGGGACCTTGGAAAGAAAAGGAAATCCTCAGTCGTACATAAGCAAATATAAGAGCATGGCGGAGGAACGTTTTACATCAGTGCCAGGACACAGCTTTGGGATGCGTGTCTGTGTTTATGTGGTGGTAAAATATATATAATATAACATCTTCCCTTTTAACAATATTTAAATGTACAGCTCAGTGGCACTAAGTACATTCACACTGTTGTGCAACCATCGCCCCCATCCGTCCCCAGAAATTTTCCCTGACCCCAAACTGAAACTCCCTACCCACTGAACACTGAGTCCCTATTCTTCTCTCTCCCCAGCTCTGGCAATCTCAATTCCTTCTGACTCTGTGAATTTGAATATTTAGGTACCCCATGTAAGTAGAATCATACAATATTTGTCCCTTCGTGACTGGCTTACGTCACTTACTACGTCATCAAGTTTCATTCGTTTTGTAGCATGCGTCACAGTCTCCTTTCTTCTGAAGTCTGAAGAATATTCTGTTGTGTGGATAGCATACTTTGCTTATCCATCCACTTGTCGATACCCATGTGGGTTGTTTCCACCATTCAGCTGTTGTGAATAATGCTGCCCAGACACGGGGGAACCGCTATCTGTTCAGACGCTTAGCGTTTTCACCTTGAAAAATGACATGATATCTGCAGTTTGTGGGGCTGGAGCATTATTCTCATTTGGGTTAATGTCTTCATCCTTGAACAGCGTCCCAGCATAAGAGCAGGGGGATCTTCTCAAGCCCTTGGACACAGTCTGGTAGTCTGCTGTGCAGAGCCTGGACATTAACGCTAGTTGAACAATTTTTTCCTGATGACAACATCTTTCTCAGATTAGTCTGCTGCCGATCCACTTTATTTTTTTTTCCTGTTTTTTTTTTAAAGATTTTATTTATTTATTTGACAGAGATAGAGACAGCCAGCGAGAGAGGGAACACAAGCAGGGGGAGTGGGAGAGGAAGAAGCAGGCTCCCAGCGGAGGAGCCTGATGTGGGGCTCGATCCCATAACGCCGGGATCACGCCCTGAGCCGAAGGCAGACGCTCCACCGCTGTGCCACCCAGGTGCCCCCCGATCCACTTTAGAGAGTGTTGGTCAGTCTGACTTCCCAAATCCTAATGTTCTTCTTGGCTTTAGCTGCGTGTTTCCTGAGGCAGCTCAGGGCTCTGAGCCCGAGTGTGAGCGCCCAGCGGTTCCTGGCTGGAGCCTGCCCCCAGCCAGTGTTGGGAAGTGAGAACTGTGTATTTCTTCCCCCCACACAGAAGCCACCATCGTTTCTGTGCTTTCTCTACAAGTTCTTAGAGCAACTCACGCTGCTTCTCTTTGGTGCCGAAGAGTTAAGCTCATAGGCATTTGCTTCTGCCTTCCTATTTTTTAAAAAATATTTTATTTATTTATTTGTGAGAGAGAGTGTGCACACAAGCAGGGGGAAGAGCAGGCAGAGGGAGAAGCAGACTCCCCACTAAGCCAGGAGCCCGACATGGGACTCGATCCCAGGACCCCAGGATCATGACCTGAGCCGATGGCAGATGCTTAACCGACTGAGCCACCCGGGTGTCCCCACTGCCTTCCTATTGCTGCTGTTTGATACGGAGAGAAACTGTGGAGGTAAGTTCCTCACCTACGAAAATCCACACCCACTGAATACACTGTGAATCAGACCATCAGAATCACAGTAACTGGGATCAAAATGGCTCAGAAATGAAACAATACCTAAAGCAAAGTGTTGCTAAATGATGAGAAGATGAAGAACACTTTCTGGCATTAATTTAATTATTCCCAGGAGTTTTATCTCAATAGTAAAGACTTAAATGCACCTTCTTGCTCTACGAAAAGCTCGTAAGAGGCACGGGTGAGAAAAGAATGACTCCAAAGTTGAATAGGGAAACGTTTTAAAGAAAAAATAAAAGGAATAGTATTTACATATAAGAGTCATGGAAAATATGCACACACTTACAGCTGTCAAGTGTGAGTGCAACCGGGCCATTTCTGGGAGGCGTGGGACCAAGTGGCCAATGACCTGCAGAGCAACATGCATAAGTTTTACTGTGAGCACTGCCACCCATACCTCACCCGTGACTCTCTCCTTTGGGGAGACAGACACACTGCAGTGGTAGGAAACACAAAGAGAATGTGAAGGTTACTACCAGAAACAGATGGAAAAGCGGGCTCAGAGCCTGATCAACACAGCCACCATTGCATTTCAACAAGGAAAGATGTCTCCCACTCCATTCCCTGCTCCTCCTCCTGCAGGGGCAATGATCCTGCCTCCCCCCAGTCTCCTGGGTCCTTCTCGCCCAGATACGATGCCAGCACCCCATATAGGGGCCCTCCCATGATACCAACAATGGGCCCTCCTCCTCCTGGAATGAGGCTGCTCAACACAACCACCATTGCATTTCAACAAGGAAAGATGTCTCCCACTCCATTCCCTGCTCCTCCTCCTGCAGGGACAATGATCCTGCCTCCCCCCCAGTCTCCTGGGTCCTTCTTGCCCGGATAGGATGCCAGCACCCCATATAGGGGCCCTCCCATGATACCAGCTTGTACACCTTGAGGGATTCATACGGCTGAGGTGAGGTATTCATAGGCTGTTGTGACAGCAGGCATATAAAGAATATACGGAAAGCATTACCATTCAATTTCTGCCATTGCAGACAGAATTTTGAAGGAAATAGGCAAGATAGACTTTATTGAGGAAGAGACAATTTTCTCAAATTTTAAGCGTATCAAGAACCAAACAGGGAGAACTGGACCAGGGTGTCAGAGTTTCTTCCATAAAATTCTCCCATCTACCTATGATGCCTATTTCATGAGACTTGGTGCTCTAAGGATGGAATGAAATCCTATTTCCTGAGGGACTATGGAGAAAGGAGGGACAAGAGACACAGGGTAGGTAGGGAGTGAGAGACATCCCAATCTTTCCTCTCTGGGCTGAAATACATTAAATAATATGAAAAGAATGCCAAGGGCAGGGAGGTGCATCCTTGATTGGTATTTTGGTGTTGAGGGTAGGGGATTGTTTGTACTTTCCCTCCTAATTTGTGGCAGAAGCCATATCAAATTAAACTTGGTGACTCAGTGATGTTAGGCATAAAAAAGGGACCAAAGCTTAGTTTTCCCACTCACTTTTCGTTAGTGGGAGGCCTTAGAGAAGATCTAGAAGCCTCCAAAATTCTCTAGGAAGGACACAAAATTTTGCTCTAGGTTGGGGCAGAGAGTGGGGGACTTTCCATGTAGCTGAAGGCTGCAAGGCAGAGTCCCTGGGCCAGGACGCAGGAGACACATATTGGGGAGGAAAAAATTTCCCCTACCCTTCAAAATTCTTCTGGCTGGTCTAAGAATTAAGTTGACATTAGTAAGTTAATTTTGTACTTATAGGAAATCCACATAAACTTGAGATTTCAAAGACAGTGAGACAGAATGAGATATATATATATATCTATATATAGATATAGATATCATCCTGAACTAAGGAGAAGGGGTAGGGATCTGGGACTTCGAAGGGAGGGAATGCAATTCACAGGGAGATAAAAGAAATAAATGTTTGACAAACAAATGTTTGCTGGGCCACTCAGAAACAATGGGACAGAGAGAGGACTTTGGTCAAACAGGCCTTGGTAGGTTCCTCCCTGTCTATCACGCCTACAAAATTTTGCTCTAGGTTGGGGCAGAGAGTGGGGGACTTTCCATGTAGCTGAAGGCTGCAAGGCAGAGTCCCTGGGCCAGGACGCAGGAGACACATATTGGGGAGGAAAAAATTTCCCCTACCCTTCAAAATTCTTCTGGCTGGTCTAAGAATCAAGTTGACATTAGTAAGTTAATTTTGTACTTATAGGAAATCCACATAAACTTGAGATTTCAAAGACAGTGAGACAGAATGAGATATCTATATCTATATCTAGATATAGATATAGATATCATCCTGAACTAAGGAGAAGTGGTAGGGATCTGGGACTTCAAAGGGAGGGAATGCAATTCACAGGAAGATAAAAGAAGTAAATGTTTGATAAACAAATGTTTGCTGGGCCACTCAGAAACAATGGGACAGAGAGAGGACTTTGGTCAAACATTGGTAGGTTCCTCCCTGTCTATCACGCCTAGTTCCTATTATAATGTAGTGATCTATGG
>NW_024426663.1:76176342-76210235 GCF_017311325.1 Ursus maritimus | reverse complement strand
TCTATGCCTAAATTCTTTTAGGTGGTTAAGGAAGGTCAGGGTTTCTTCTGGAGTCTTTTGGGCCTTAATCGTTTCAGCTTGAAATAATCGGCATGCCAAAGTGGCTTATCTTGGGGTGCCTTACCCTTGGCCCCTACACACGCAAGTCTTCCAGGGTCCAAGTAAGCCAATGAACACTGCTAGGCCCAGAGCAAGCCCAAGAGACCAAACCACAAATTATACCAGGTACCATAACTGTAAGTGTAAATTTATGCTATAAATGTCAGCATAGGGAGAAGTGACCAGTCCAACTTGGGTGGTTGATGTAGAGATCATAGAAGCAAAATGATACCACCTAGATCAGAGATCTCTTCTCCACTGCCATGAGTGAGTGCCCCCATCTGAGGGCAGGGGTGGCAGATGGGAGGCTTTCTGAAAGCCTGGCCTTTTTCCAGCCCGGGAGTCCGCAGCAGAAATCTGGCTCTATCTCCTGTGTGATCCTGGCCGGGGGCTCTGCCTTGCAGTCTTCAAAAGAGATACTACTTCAAGAAATACCTCAAAGTCCCAGACAGATTTGCTAGATTGCACTAAAAATTTTCCCTCTGCTACTAGCTGGTGGGTGCTTGTGAGCACTATCGGAAGAATTAAAGTCATGATAAAAAAAAAATGTACATTTTCTCTGCCCATCTGAGCGAAGGGTGAGAAATTTACAGCTCCAAGAAATCAATAAAACACTTAAAAAACCCAAACTAGATAGCGTGCCAAATGATAGTCACAACATTTAGGGAAAGAAAACCCTTGGGACAGTTTTAGACATTTTTTAAAATTCTAGAAACGTGTTGAGAAAATGGTATATACCCTGGGGTGTTGATTCTCACTGGTATCTTACCAGGTAGGGAGTAATAAGTACGATTCCTAAGGCAGGTGCATGCAGAGGTGAGAGCATAGGCACTGGGCTTCACTCCTTGCTCCCCCACTCTCTGCCCTGGAGCTCGGGCTAGACGCTGGACGCTTCAGTGTCCTCCTCGGAAGGTGGGAGGATCTAACAGCTCCTCTGGGTGGTTTTAATATGCATAAACGGTTTAGTAAGTGCTCATAAATATTCACTCTCATTAAAAAATGTGAACTATCTATTGCCTTGTGTGAGGTCACACAAGGGAACCGCCGGGGAGTAGGTAGACGGCGGGTGTCCTGAGAGAGGGGCTTCTCTGTGAGAGTCCTAGGACTGTGTACTTGCCGTACTTTATTCTGAATGTGCACATTCTTCAGTAGATGGTGAATCATGATTTCACCTGGTTAGGAACGAGCCAAAAAAAAAAAAAAAAAGACAATGCTATGAATGGGTCATTAACATGAATGGGTCATTAACGAGAATCCCATTGCATTTGATCATATTAAATGCCACTTTCAGAGGTCAGAATAAGATCATGAAACATAATAAACCAGTTACGGAGTAGCTTAGTATTTATGTTTTTAATGTCACGGTAGAGCTCATCTCGCGGCTAGGTATAGTTGCCTCCAATATTTAAGTATTCCCTGTAAGCTGGTTTCCATCTCTCACACAGAAATGTGTCTGAATCTTTGAAAAAAAATCCACTGGCCTGATCTTTTTAAAAACCATTCACTTATTTATTTTTAAAATTCCAGTATAAATGTACAGTGTTATATTAGTTTCAGGAGTACACAAAAATATGGGATACTTCACAATTTATGTACCATCCTTGCACATCCTTGCTAATCTTCTGTGTATTGTTCTAGTTTTTAAGAATTTTAAGAAAAGATTTATTTGAGAGAGAGAGAGAGAGACAGAGCACGAGTGCTAGGGACAAAGGAAGAGGGAGAGAGAATCTCAAGCAGACTCCATGCTGAGCATGGAGCCTGATGCGAGGCTCCGTCTCATGACCCTGAGATCCTGAACTAAGCCAAACCCAAGAGTCGGATGCTTAACCCACTGGGCCACCCAGGTGCCCCTACTTTCCAATTTTAGATTCTGTGGCCCTCAAGCAAGCACACTGGCATGATCTCTTCAAGGTCATGGTCTCCCTCAGTTTTTGCTTACGGTTTTTCGTTAAGAAAAAAACCCCTCCTTTTATTTGTAATAAAACCACCTCTTTCAAGCACAGGTGTTTTCCTTTGTTATTTTACCAACAATGAAATGAGAAAAGACATATTTTTATTTCAATGATGCAGACTCATCTTGAAAATGAGATCTTTTGATCGTAACCTAGCAAATGAAATCAACTATTTACAGAAACACAGAAGACACTCTTCTTTCTACCCCAGTGAAACAACATAGATGATTTCTTAAAATGATTGCATGCCGTCTCTCCCTGTGAAACCCAGAGCCCTGTCTCAGGAGCTAAAGTCTGGGGATCGTCGTCTGGGACAAAATTTCCCAGCAAGGCTTCTGCGCTTTTCTGAGATGTGGTTAAGCATAGCGCTGAATATAGATATTCTGGTCCTTACTTTTCCCCGGTGAATTAAGGAAACAAGCTCTAGATGATGAGTCATTTTTTTTTTAAAGATTTCATTTATCTATTTGACAGAGACAGCCAGCGAGAGAGGGAACACAAGCAGGGGGAGTGGGAGAGGAAGAAGCAGGCTCATAGCGGAGGAGCCTGATGCAGGGCTCGATCCTATAACGCCGGGATCACGCCCTGAGCCGAAGGCAGACGCTTAACCGCTGCGCCACCCAGGCGCCCGACGAGTCATTTTTAATTGAGCGCTTGTATACGCAGCACCCTTCCTGGGAAGAAGGAAAGAAAGAAAAAGAGAAACAGGCAGACAATATTGCCGGACAATTTTTCCCGTGTCTCTTGCGTTTCTGCCCGTCTTGTGAGCAGAGCCACCAAGTGACTTTGTTTTGGGCTATCTTTTCGGTGATGTTTGGATACCAACAGCCTTGGAAGACAGAAGCAGGGTCTCCCTCTGGAACAGAGTTGGCAGGTGAAAGGCCCTTATAAAAAGCTGGGTTCCTGCAAACACACCTGTTCACCTGAAAATAAAGAGTGACAACAAGGCACAAATGTGTGCGTATTTGGGATAAGAATTGCAGTTTGTGGAGCATAGATTCAGGTAGAATAGTGTCCAAATAGTGTCCCACTTGCAGGGTGAAAGAAGAGGTTTTTAAAAAAGATTCATTTATTTCAGAGAGGAGGAGGGGAGAAAGGAAAGGGAGAGAGAATCCTCAAGCAGACTGTTCTCTGAGCATGGAGCCCGACTCAGGGCTCAATCTCAAGACCCTGAGCTGAAACCAAGAGTCGGAAGCTTAGCTGACAAAGCCACCCAGGTGCCCTGAAAGCAAGAGGTTTTTATGAGGAGAAGGTAAGGGGGCAGCTACATGAGTTGAAGAAAAGGAAGAAAGAAAAAAGCTTCCTATGGGTATTAACAAGCTAAGCGACTCTGGGTTAGACATTGGCTACTGATTTTATCTTCGAAAAGTCGAAAACTCTCAGTCTTGGCATCAGGACGTCCTTTCTTTTGCTGACTTTCCCGGCAATTGCTTGAAACAATTGCCCTTCTGCCCACTCCAAAGGTGGGAAAGGCAATCTCTCTGCAATACCAGCTCTGGCTCTATTTTAAAATGGCTGCAGTCATGTCAACTTTTCACACACTTCCCTGTGTGCAGGTGTCCCCTGAGTCCCTCTGCATTGCCCTCTGGGAACTGGGGCTCAGGGAATTGGCATAAGAAAATGCAAATAATGGGGCATCTGAGTGGCTCAGTCATTTGAGCAACCAACTCTTGATTTGGGCTCAGGTCATGACCTCAGGATTGTGAGATTGAGCCCCAAGTTGGCTCCGACTGGAGCCTGCTTAGGATTCTCTCTCTCCCTCTTCCTCTGACCCTTCTCGTGTCTCCCCATCGCCCCCCCCCCCGCTAAAAATAAATAAATAAATGAAATGCAAATATTTTGGCAATTGCCATTGCTGTGAGTAACCAAGTGTTTTGACTCTGACCCGGGAGTTTTGCGTCTTCTTGCTACTGGTGGGAGAGTCTGTGTCGGGCAAATAGAGGTCTTGGTTCTTGGATTCCCCACGAAAGATTCACGTGAGGATCCCGGTTCAAATGAAGGCAGCCAGAAGGAAGCCAGCAAGCACAAAGGAGTGAATTAAGGACAGTACACTCTCAAGAAGGGACAGTGGGCAGAGGGGGCAACTGCACCAAGGTTAGGGGTGTTTTCTCTTTTTATGTTTGCAGGGGTGTGGATTATAGTTAGGGCGGTCTCCCACTCAGGTGGTTTCCAGTCGTCTCAAGGGCTCCCCCTGCTGGTCGGGAGGGGGAGTTTTTGTCCCTACCATGTTCTTCCCGGAACTGTCATGGCCATCTTCCCCCCCAGAGGGGGCTGAGACCACAATGTAAATGTATTCTAATGCAGCTATAGGTTCCCCTGGGGCACAGATGGAAGAGGAGAGCGTGTGTTCTGCACCCCTGGCTCTTGGTCTGTCAGCCGGGTAGCTGGACGGAAACCGTAAGGTCAGGATGTTAAAAGCCACAAAATCCGGATGCTGTGCCCGGATCGGGCTGCTTCTGGGTCACCTGTTTGTCACCGCCTTTGCCTCCAGCTCCTGTCTAACGACCTACCTACTCTATCACTCTGTCACCATCCGTAACTGTGGCCCCTGAGAGTGGATCTTCCAAGGGACGTTGTATGCAGTTTCCTGAAAAGGATGTTGTGGACGAGGGGCAAACAATAACCAGACGTCTGCTCCCAGGACGTGTAGCTCCGTATCTGTGGCTTTTACTCTCCTACTGATTTTCTTGCTTAGCTGCTCTTCTTATCTGAGTCCTCGTTGTCAGTCATGGACCGGCAGATCTCTCCCACCTGGACGTGGGGGGGGGGAGGGGCATTGGACTTCTTGGTATCTCACTCCTGGAAAAATGCATTGCATACAGTAAGCACTCAAGAAATAATGGCTCTTGTTGACTTTACTCTGAGTTCTCCTGCGTCCTCTGGCTATACGACTTTGGAAGACAGAGAGTGCGATATCTGGGATTTTATTCAAGTCTTTAGCGAATATTAAAGTATGATGTAAAAGTCTTCTTAATCTAGTCAATACATAGTAAAGTGAACAGTGTCAGTAACTCGTTTGTTACTGGTGTCAAATTTCTAATGTGGGGAAAATCACTCAGTAATATAAAATAGCTAAAAAAATAGATACAAAGTCCTTCTTTTGGTAAATATAAACGGTGTTCCAGTCGGTTCTGGGCCTTTGGATCATGCAACAACTTTTGGTTATATCTTTCCTGAGAACTTCCAGATTTAGTGTGAGCAGAGAGACGTATACTGGGAAATATTTTTGCCTAAAATATTTGACTAGAATGATGGCAAATTTCATTAAAAAATTAACGAGGAGAAAGGGAAAAGATGGGTGACATGAGACTAGCTTAACTACATGCGTCTCAAGGTAGACTTCTATTTTTTTTCAGATTTTATTTATTTATTTGAGAGAGAGAGAGAGAGTGAGTGGGGGAGAGAGAGAGCACAAGCAGGGGAGGGGCAGAGGGAGACTGAGAAGCAGACTCCCCACTGAGCAGGGAGCGCAACTTGGGGCTCGATCCCAGGAGCCCGGAATCATGACCTGAGCTGAAGGCAGACACTTAACTGACTGAGCCACCCAGGCGCCCCGTAAATTTCTATTTGTACAAAGAGGCAAGGTATCTACCTGAATGCCCTCAGTCTCAGGACCAGTGCTGCGCCCTACACTTCTCTTGAAGATCAGAGACCTCATTTGAAAACATTCCAAACCACCTCTCTAGAAATAGAAGGAATAAGAGTATCTCTTTTCCACACTCATATCAAGATTCCTGCAAAACCCCATCCCTTGCTTTTCTTCTCTGGGGTTTGTATTTTACAGACATTAAATGTTTAATCATTCCTTTTAGGATTTAGAGCAATTCTTTGAAAATGGCATGTAATTCAAATGGGTACAAAGCTTCACTCAAAGGAATTCAATCCAAAGCAACTTGCCTTTGCCTTTGACAGAGATGTGTCTACTCGAGGCAGAGGGAAGGGCAGATGTATGGGTCTCTAGGGTGAAAGCTCTTCTTAGTTCTTAGAAACACCACCACGGGGGGGGGGGGGACATAACCAAATAGCCAAGAAGATATTCTTTTGTTTTGCTTTTGTAAAATGACTTCATTTGAATATGAGAAACCACAAGGAAAACATTTAAGAGTCTTAATAAACAAACAGAAAAAGTAGATTGGAGCATTTTGAACTCGAAGAGGAGTGAAAAAACACAGAAACAAGGAGCCGTTAAGAAAGCAAGGGCTGGGGAGCCTGGGTGGCGCAGCGGTTGAGCGTCTGCCTTCGGCTCAGGGCGTGATCCCGGCGTTATGGGATCGAGCCCCACATCAGGCTCCTCCGCTGGGAGCCTGCTTCTTCCTCTCCCACTCCCCCTGCTGTGTTCCCTCTCTTGCTGGCTGTCTCTATTGCTGTCGAATAAATAAATAAAATCTTTAAAAAAAAAAAAAAAGGAAGCAAGGGCTCCCAAAGTTTGTTGTGTGTCAGAATGACTTGGAAAATCTTAAAAAACTCCCGGGTTCTCACTTTCAGACATTGTAATGTAGTCGGCATGGGGTGCCGCCAGGCCAGCACCCTGCCCGAGAGTGTTTCCTCAAGCAGACACTTCATGATCTGTGACAGATTTGCCAGGACATTAATTACCTGTCGTGGGCTCACTGATGGCACCGCCAAAGATATGTCCATGTCCTCTGTTACCTTATTTGGAAAAAGGGTCTTTGCGGAGATGTGATTAAATGAAGGATCTTGAGTGAGGAGATCATCTTGGATTATCTGAGTGGGCCTGAAACCCAGGGACAGGTGTCTTCATACGAGGGAGGCAGAGGGCCATAAGTCAGAGAGAAGAGGAGAAGGCCACGTGACCACGGAGGCAGAGGTTGGAATGGTGTGCCAAGTCCAGGAATGGAAGAGGCAAGGAATAGGATCTCCCCTAGTGCCTCTGGAGGGAGGGGGGCCCCCCCGCCAGCATCTTGGTTGCAGACTTCTGGCCCGCAGAGCCTTGAGAGAATACATTGCCAGTGTTTAAAGCCGCCCTATTTTGGGCGATTTATCATGGCAGCGACAGAAAACTAACCTATTACCTAATGCTGGTGGAGCAGCAGAGCAGATGCTAGCATGAGGGATAAAGCTGATAAATGAGGCTTCTCGCCACACTTGCATCATAACTAGAGGCAGCTTTGGAATCCCAGGTTCAGAAGTCTCCCCTGTGGGGAGCTGGGCTGGAGTAACAGCGTGGCAGGCCATCGTCTGCTGAAGGGAAATCTCCTCTATCCTTTTATTTATATTTTTAAAAAAGATTTTTATTTTATTTATTTGAGAGAGAGAGCGAGCGAGTGAGCATGAGTGGGGGGAGGGGCAGAGGGAGAAGCAGACTCCCTGCTTGGGGCTCGATCCCAGGACCCAGGGATCATGACCTGAGCCGAAGGAGATGCTTAACCGACTGAGCCACCCAAGCACCCCTCAAGTATCCTGTTATTTTTGTATCATTTAGGACTTTTTCAGTTGTGGCCAAAAGGAAAAAAAAAGAGTCCAACTGGCCTCCCCCAAACTGGTAGTTCGATGACTGACTGAGGAATCCTAGGGGAAGGCACAGTGGCTTAGTTAGGGGGTCAGACAACAGAAATGGGGTAGAATTTCTTTTCATCTGCCAGCTCTGTCCTCTGGGGGCAGCTACAGATCTTCAGTCCTCACAACCATATCGTCTCTGACTCCTGGCATTCCACGGTGGTGGGGGCGGGGGGCGGGCAGAGGTTAATCGCTGGCGGATGGCCGTGGTCAGCAGGATACCAGGTATGGATGGCTTTAGGCTGGTGTGGGGAGTCCGTGTATCTAGATATGCTCCTGAGTGTTTGATTCTGTCTCAAAGACAAATTTCCATGATTAGGGGTTCTGATTCATTATAATGTCTTCTAACAGAGAGAATACCCTGTATTTTAGTTTTGCTGATCTCTGATTGGCATTCGGAAACTCTCTTTTGGGCATGAATTTGGGTTTTTTTGGGCTTTGTTCTCGGATTCCACGTATAAGTGAGTTGGTACAGTATTTGTCTTTTGCTGTCTGACTTAATTCACGAAGCATGATGCCCTCGAGATCCATCCGTGTTGTCAAAAATGGCAGATTTTTTTTTATGACCAAATAATGCTCCCCTTAATATTTTGAAGGCATCGTTCAATTGTCACGAAGCCTCCAGTGTTCCTGGGAAGTTACGATGACATCTGGACTCCTCATCCTTTGTTTATGACATTTTTCCTCTCTAGAGGCTAATCCTTGTGTGAGTCCATTCTACATGGAAATTCATGTCACTTAGCTCTGGGAAAGCTTTATTTTGAATTATTTCTTTAATAATTTCGTCTCTTATATTTTCTGTTTCTTTTGCTTTGTTTATCGGTCTGTGTTTTGTTCTTCAAGTCAGACGCTGCACCTTTTAAACCAGGCCTCCAGCTGCCTTTCCTTTCCCTGGTTCCCATGTTTTTCTGTTTTTGCTCCATTTTCTAGGACATTTTTCTCAACTTGGTTTTCCAAACTTCCATTGATCTTTCACAAATTTGTTTTACATTCCCAAGGTCTCTGTTTCGTGAAGCGACCCTTCCTTGTTGCTTGAAGTCGTCTCTTGCTTGGGATGTCAATGATCATTTTGTTTTTTAAGTTTCTCTTTTAAGTTTTTCTTTTCTTTTCTCCGTGGCCTTTCTCTTGTCTGGTTGGCCTGTCTTGATCTTATCGCTCACATTGGAAGCTTTCCCCAAGTTGTCCATTTGTTTCTAAGTCAGGCATTAACAAGCTGACATAGGCTCTGTGCCTATTGGTAGCTTCATTATAGGATGATCCTAGGGGTCCGGGGTTATTTATTAGGGAACTAGGAACTCCCACATGTCAGGCTTTCCCCCTTACTTGGCTGGTTTCTCCAGAAAAGAATTCCACCTCCTGCCTGGGGTGAGGAGATAGAATCCCAGATTCCTGGGTGCTGAATGGAGGAAGGGGTAGAGAGGTTCTGTAGGTCAGTACGTGGGCTCTTCAGACGTTTGTTGTTGTTTTGTGCCTCATTTTTGTCTTCTGCTTTTCAGGATGACCCCACATCCAGAGTCTTTCCAGTTTGATTCTCCGGCGTAGGGGCTTTCGAAGTCTTTGCTTTCAAAATCTCTCTACGTGATCTTTTTAAACATTATGGAGACCTCCAGAGAGTGTCTGTTTACGTCGACTAAATATCAATTGATATTTAACCATGTTAGAATTTAAAACAGAGAGTTAAAGAGTAGTTACTAATTCATTAAAAATAACTATAATAAGCACATTGTAGTCTAATAAAAACACATGTTTATGAAAAACAGTTAAAATTTTCAGAACAAGCAAACAATTTAGTGAGAAGGGTAGCATTGTTTTATGTTTTTGCAAATTGTTTAAGTGCCTAGTTTAAATAGAAGAGAGCTGGATTATATCTGCTCTGCTTATATTCTCTGGAAAACTGTACTCTTGACGAATGAGAGTAAAAAAGGCAAATAATATTCTGGCATTATTGTAAAGATAGCTTTGACCTTGTAGACCCCCAAAAATGTCTTGGGGACACCACACTTTGAGAGCTGCTCATGGAAGCATACTTCCCTCCTCCTGCTGGGGATGGGAATGGGTTGGTAGTCTGTTTTGCAGGTTGGGGAAAGGATCTGGGGGTCCAAGTGCTCCTTATGCAGAGGTTCCCCAAGTCCTCCTGTTCCAAGCTTCACCCTCATCCGTCCCTTCTGTCCCCTCATGTTGGTATCTGGTGTATTTAATTCCTGAGACTTAGTGGGATTCTGCAGGATTGATTGCCTTGTTTTTATTGGTGTCCCCCTTTACAAACTCGAAAGTTCCAGGCTTTTCCACTCTGCTAAGTCAATGTGGTGCTTTTAAAGATTTTGTTTATTATTTTTTTAAAAAGTAATCTCTACACCCGACACAGGGCTTGAACCTACAACCCCGAGATCAAGAGTCACATGTTCCACCGATGGAGCCAGCCAGGTGCCCCAACATGGTGTTTTTAAAAGCTGTCTGCAAATACCTTGACATTCCTACCAATGAAAAGTGGTAGCAGCGAGGTCTATGTTTTCTCTTCTTAAATATGGGCCAACCTCCATGACTGGTTAACCAGTAGAGTGCAGTGAAACAGTGCGAAGTGTTAGATCAGAAAAGATAGACCTTCTGCTTGGTTCTCTTGAGACACTCATCTTTGGGTCTCTGAGTTGCCATGTGAGAAGTCCTGTGCTGCCATGTTCTGAAGAAGCCCAGACCACATAGACATGTCCTATGCAGGCATTCCCCCAACAGCTCAAACTGAGATCCCTGCTGGCAGTCAGGGTTCACCCCCCCAGACATGAGTCACAAAGCCTCCAGATAGTTCCAGACCCCAGTTGTCAAATAACCCCAACTTCTGAGTCTTCCCAGCTGCCGCCTCTGACATTATGGTGGAATGACAAGCTGTCCCTTTCCCTGCCAGGTCCTTTCCAGATTCCTGACTTGCATAATTGGTAAGCACACAAGAAATAGTTTTTTTTTTTTTTTTAAGATTTTATTTATTTATTTGACAGAGAGAGAGAGACAGCCAGAGAGAGAGGGAACACAAGCAGGGAGAGTGGGAGAGGAAGAAGCAGGCTCCCAGCGGAGCAGGGAGCCCCATGCGGGGCTCCATCCCAGGACCCTGAGATCACGCCCTGAGCCGAAGGCAGACGCTTAACGACGGAGCCACCCAGGCGTCCCAAGAAATAGTTGTTTTAAGTTACTAAGTCTTGGGGTAATTTGTTATCCACCCATAGTTAACCAGAGTAGTCAAAGACCATTCATTCCTCTGTTCTCCATCTTCTAGAATTTTCTTGTCATGGCTCATCCATCGTCTTCCTATGTTCTGTCCTTTAGTTCTTTTAACCCCTTTATTCTTTAATGTTATTTTGGGGATTTTGGCAGGTAGTGGAGAAGAACACCTGTTCAATTTGCAGTGTTTTGACGGATGAGTCTTCCAAGTGTCTTTTACCCCATGGAAGTACAGTTCGAGAGTGTTTCCCTTTTAACTGTAGTCTGGCTGTAAATTAGTATCTCTGAGTGGGTATGGCTGTGTACTCATGGAATATATTTATTTGACCTTCTTGAGGAAAAGTTAGAAGAGGAGTGATGACCACATAAGAACAGTATGCTACTGTCAAACATGCCCATGGTACTCCTCCAAAGCTGAGGTGCTTTAGACAAAACATGTTTCCTCTCACCCTTGGTCCTGGAGGATGGTGTATTCTGGAGTTGTTACACAAACAGTTACAGAACTCCTCAAAACCTCTGACAGGAAGTAATTAGTCAATAACATTTTCTATAAAGATTTTATTTATTTATTTATTTATTTATTTATTTATTTATTTGAGAGAGAGAGAGACAGAGAAAGTGAGAGAGAGCACAAGAGGGGAGGAGAGGGAGAAGCAGGCTGTGGGGCTTGATCCCAGGACCCTGGGATTATGCCCCGAGCTGAAGACAGATGCTTAAGTGACTGAGCCACCCAGGCACCCCGGTCAATAACATTTTTATGCACCAAACTGTGCCTCCTCAAAATGCCTTTGTTGAAGTCCGACATCTCCAGTTTAGGAAGACACGAACACCCACGTGGACTCCATAAGCAGATCAGTTTCACTTTCTCTAGTTAGTATCCAAAGCTCTTCCTTTAAATTTTTAATTCCATCAAGGTTTTGCTTCTCTAGAGCCAGAGTGTACTCTCGGAGGAGCTAGGACTTCTGAATTAAAGGAAGAACGCCACACAGTCGGACCAGAGTGTCAATAAGCAAAACCCAAGGAAGGAGAAGGGTGGGAATGATCTAAGGAGCCCAGGTCATGTCTCCCACAAGGGCAATTCCCTCCATCTTGGAGGTACCACCCCTTCCACGTCCGAGGACCCTCCGCCAAGAACGTCTTCCTGTGACTCCATCTCGTCAGCAAGGTAGACTTTTAGTCGGTCCTCGTCCTTGGATCTGAGGCCGCTTTGTGAAGCCTCCTCAGCCCAGCCACGCCATCCCCTCCTCAAGCCTTTTCGCAAAAGGATCAGGCACTTACTTCCTCACCGTTGGCATGGTGTAGTTTTTAAAGACACTATATATAAAAAATATAACTGTGTTTTTTAAAAAACAGAATTGAACATTTAACTTGAGCCCCATTCAGTGAATTCTGAGTCATCCTGCTTCTTTTTATAGGGAGGGAAAGGCAAATCCTATTCTTGGGTCATCGGTCCTATTGGCACGTGACCATGTCAGTCACAATGGCTCCTTCCTGCCCGTCTTGGTCATCAGCTTCCATCCTTGCTGGCCTCTGCAAAACATGGGCTTTCGCAAATGGATTCAAGTGCAAGTTCTAGAAGATACTCTCTGCTTCTTCAGTCTGACTCACCTCAAGACTTCTTTAGGTTCTTGGGCTTTCTCTGCTACATGGGGTCTCCACGGGATCAGGTGAAGGAGGCTTGTGATGCTCTTCCAAGCCACAGCGGGTCATGAGACCTCAGTGGGGGCTGTCTTAAGTTCCCTCTGGCCGGTCACCATCTCTGTTCCACCACTGCAGAGTGTGGGTGAATTCTAGGATTTCATTTAGGAAGCAAAGTTCAGATTTTGTCTGATCACACATCCCCAAACTCAACATTGGATCCTTTCAGCTGAAGAGGGCACAGGTGGTCACCAGGGACACAATTAATCAGGACCAGCCTCTGGTCCTCTTGTTTCCCTTCTGACTATACTCTGCAGCTGAGACAGCCCCCGTCGTGGGTGGGAAAGTCTCGCTGGAAGTAGTCATCTGTGAGTTTCATATCTGGACTTGGAAGCACCAAAGCCAATAATTTGAATCCTTTGTTCTCCAGGTTGCCTGTGACAGTCTCCCTCGTGTCCCTTCACTCCCCGAAACAACGGGCACAAATTGTGACTTCTATTTCTGTCGAGTATATTGTGTGTGTAGGTGTGTGTGGCTTGTTTTCCTCAGTTTTTGAGGTTTTATTTTTGGAGATATAGGTGTACTATTTTTGCTCCTTTTCCTGTTTTCTCTTTCTGGCTGACTATAATTCATACGCGACAATGGGGGCAGCTGCAAGATGTCCTTGACCGTGTAAGTCAGATTCTGGGGCTGGCAAGGCAGGAGACGAAGAGGAGCCTGGGTCTCTGAGAACTTCCTGGAGCAAAAATCCCTGCCCTGGGCTGCCTACCCTTAGCAAACAGCCCTATGCTCAGCTCATCTTTTGTGATACCATCCTCCCTTTTTTGTGTTTAAGCTTCTAGTCTTTTGTCTTTAAGTAAGGCTAAACCTGCTTCTAACTGACACCTGCTATCCTAATCATTTCAAACTCGAGTCTCTAAGTACGGGGTAGACACAAAGGGAAACAGGACCTCATCGCTACTCACGTGGAGCCCACAAGCCAATTCGCACCAGCACAAGGTCAAGCTGGAGAAATGCAGAAGGATTGCAAAATGCCGTAGGAGTTTTGAGGTGAAGGACATACAAGTGCAGCATGGAGAAAAGAAACAGGAAGCCTCGGCAGATGGGTCTTGACGGAAAAGGAAAGATTGGTTTTGGTTTTGGTTTTTGGCTGGAGACAGGAAGGGAAGGGTTTTCCAGGCAAAGGGGGATTGTACTGTACCTGTTCCAGAAATGCCCTGTTGTCTAGTTTGGGGACATTCCAGGGTGCAGAAGGGCAGGGAGAGATGAGGGTGGAGACCGAGGCTGAGGTTCGTGGAATACCCGAGCAGCAGGGTCAGCCGAAAAAGAGTGATGAGCTTTTCCCTTTCTTATCCCCACGTTCTTGATGTTCCCTGCGCTCAGCCAAAGCCTACGACTTCCTTGGGAGCAGAGACTTAGCATTCTGAAAGTTAAGATGGAAATGAAAAGTCAGTGTTAATATTTAGCTTATGAAATTCAAAAGAGAATTTAGCAGCAAGACAATGAGCTCGGAAGCCAGGTTTTGTCTTAAAAGGAAGACAACCTTCTGGTTTCCTTTATCAGGCAGAGAACAGACGCCAGAGGCCTCACATCATAGGATTGTGCTACAGTGTTTAAAAGATTCCTTGGTCCCTTTTGGGGCCTGTCTGGGCCCAGAGGCTTGATGTCCACATGGGAATCAAGAATAAGACAGAATGGAGCTTTCCAACCTGTGTCAGGCCGGTAGGTTAGAGGCACCTTCCAACCCTTGGTCTTTGGGAAAAAGACCCGAGATCGCCATGCCCCTTGGCTGGTAGCTTCTGGACATGAACAGTTTTTTTTTTTTTTTTTTTTTAAGATTTTATTTATTTATTTATTTGACAGAGATAGAGACAGCCAGCGAGAGAGGGAACACAAGCAGGGGGAGTGGGAGAGGAAGAAGCAGGCTCATAGCGGAGGAGCCCAATGTGGGGCTCGATCCCATAATGCTGGGATCACGCCCTGAGCCGAAAGCAGACACTTAACCGCTGTGCCACCCAGGCGCCCCTGGACATGAACAGTTTTGTCTGGGACTTAAACAAAATGAAGTCAGGCACTCTCCCTGTGCTTGGCCTAGAAGACGCTCTACACTCGCACATGGACTTCAGCAGCGAGCCAAGGGGTAGGGTGTGTTGCTGTCTGTTGTGGATACAGTCTCTGATGCTGCTGGGGGTTGTTCTTCTTCCAGGATGAGCTCAGGAGCGTGGGGTGCAATCTGAGGGCTTGTGGTCAAGGTTCAGAGGAGGGGGGAGGCCTGGTGGGAGTGCTGGTAGACCTCTTGAAGCTGTTTTTCCATACGTCAGCTACTTTTGCCCAAGTGCAACAGAGGCACCCTCTTCTAGCGCCCCACCTAGCAACGGAGTGGCTGCCCTCACAACGCACGAGCCTCCTGCCAATGAAATTTACCGTTAGTCCAAATACCTAATGTGGGCAAAAGTTTGATTGGAATTCAAGTGCTTTTGAGTGATCACCAAAAACTTTAACGTACACTCACCCATGAAAGAAAAGAAAATGCCAATAGAGTCTTTAAATGTGATTTCAACTACTGTAACTTTTGGAGTTTTGGAAAATTCCAAAATTTCACATGGTTGTAAAATATTGGGTGTCAAAAAGGGTTTTAAATGTATCACCCACTTGTGGTAATAGAGTTTTCATCAATATCAACTCTGGAGTTTGAACAGTTCATCATTACAAACTTGACCAGGGATTGCTTGGGGGCCTATTTTAGGAAAAAAAGCTGATATAAGATTTATTTATTTTTTGTTTCGAGCATAAATTAATGATTTAATTAATTTACATTCTAATATCGTTCCCATGCAGTGTTACATTGGTCTCAGGGGTACGATACAGTGATTCAACACTTCTATACATTTCTCAGTGCTCAGAGTAAGTGTGCTCTTAATCCCCTGCACCTGTTTCCCCCATACCCCCATCCCCTTTCCCTCTGGTAACCATCAGTGTGTTCTCTATGGTTAAGAATCTGGTTTTTTGTTTGTCCCCTTTTTTCTTTGTTTTGTTTCTTAAATTCCACATGAGTGAAATCCTATGGTATTTGTCTTTCTCTAACTGACTTATTTCACGTAGCATTATACTCTCTAGCTCCATCCATATTATTGCAAATGGCAAGATTTCATTCTTTTTTATGGTTGAGTCATATTCCACTCTGTATATGCCCCATCTGCTTTATCCATTCAGTTACTGACGGACGCTTGGGGTGTTTCCCTATTTTGGCTCTTGTAAATACTGCTGCAATAAGCCAAGCAGAACATATATCTATTTGAATTCACGTTTTTGTATCTTTGGGTAAAAACCCCGTAGCATGAGTTCCTGGCTGGTAGGGTAAGCTCTATTTTTAATTTTTTGAGGAACCTCCACACTGTTTTCCACAGTGGCCGCACCAGCTTGCCTTCCCACCAACAGTGCGAGAGGGTTCCTTTTTCTCTACATCTTTGCCAACACCTGCTGTTTTTTGTGTTGTTGATTTTGACCATTTTGACAGGTGTGAGGTGATGTCTCATTGTGGTTTTGATTCGCATTTTCCCTGAGGGCGAATGATGTTGAGCTGATATACAATTTATGTGCATGGGATCAATGTCGAGTTTCTCTTAAAAGATTAGAGAGTATCTTCTTTGTGTGTTTTATAAACATACAAAATTTAGTAACTTTCCTAATACTTGGCCTTTTGTTTATTATAATCGCCTATTATAAAAACAATGTGATACGTTTTTCAGAAAGCCACCTGTAGATGTCGCCAGATCTCCTCCAGTTTAGCCCAGTGTGCAGACCAAATACCGCCACATTTGTGTTTGTTATGGAAAAGGATTGAAAGCACTGACGAAGAGGAAGAAAAGTCTGAGGTCCCGACATCCCCTCCACGGAAGGGGTGACAGGAAGCCACGTGGGTCAGGTGTCAAGGATTATAGGACAGTCCAGATGGGTAGGTACCGAGGAGTTAATGGCAGTCTGGGGTGGGAATGGAGAGATTACCATGGGTAGGGCCCTCTACATTGGGGACAAATAGCTGGGACCAAGAGGTGGATGGTCTCCCATCACCCCAAACAGCCAGATGTGGCCAATAACACCTCAGGGGTTTAGGCAATCTCACCACTTTGCAACAACAATCAGAGTGGATCCAGAGGAAGGCTTGGGGGCCTGAGGACCCCGCCCTGCTGCTGCCAGGAGGGGACAGTAATATTCAGTGGGCATCTTGGGGAAGTTGGAGGTGCAGGAGCAAAATCTGTAAGACTGAATATTTGGTGGAAGCGTCTCTGTCATCCAAAGGAGGTCATGGAAACTCACTGTCCTTTGAATAGACAAGAGTATTTCGATGAAGTCATTTAAACTGGTGCAAACAAAAGCGATGAAAATATTACTAATTGCGGGGCGCCTGGGTGGCACAGCGGTTAAGCGTCTGCCTTCGGCTCAGGGCGTGATCCGGCGTTATGGGATCGAGCCCCACATCAGGCTCTTCCGCTATGAGTCTGCTTCTTCCTCTCCCACTCCCCCTGCTTGTGTTCCCTCTCTCGCTGGTTGTCTCTATCTCTGTCGAATAAATAAATAAAATCTTTTTAAAAAAATATTACTAATTGCAAATCGAAATTCTCCATGCTTCTCAGCTAGGTGGGAGCTTGAGGAGGAAGATCAGGCCGGCCTTCTAGGAAGAAGAAATCAAGCTTTCTGGCCACAGGGGAAGGCAGAGTGAGTAAGTGAGTAGCCTACACCAGCTAAGGAGTTAAACTTCATTTGGCCGGCAATGTGGGGGGCCTTCGAGCATTGGCTGGTAGTGTCACCTGTGCTGTGACTACACCTTCTTTTCCCTTTTACTCACTAGTACTTTCCAGTTTGTCCAAGCAGGACTCACTGCTCCCAGAACAGGACCTGTCTTTGCTCCCTTCAACAACCCAAAGTAAAATCTCTTGTTAATGAAAATTACAAGTTTTCTGGTTAGGAAAGTATCTGGCCTAATGAATATGTTCATTGGAGCTTTTATTTCCATTCCCACTATCTACTTTTTCTTCCTAAATCCTAAAATATCCTAAAATACATTGGGTAACAGAATGGTGATGAATGTCCTTCCACAGAAGTGGCTAGAAGTAGAGACTGTTGAAAAAACTGGTGTTGAGACATCACCAAAACTGTCTTCTCGGCTCTGCAGAAAGGATTTTGGAAATAACATGAGATACATTAATTCTGACTTACTGTTTCCCATATACCTTGGAACAGTTTTTTTGTTTTGTTTTGCTTTTGTTTTTTGGGGGTTTTTTAGCCGAAATTATTGGATGATTATTTCTAATGTCAAATGTTTTCCCATCATCAGATGTGCGTTCTGACATCCCTGTCACATGTGTCTGTTTGGTTGGTAATCCCAGGGATGAAGGCAAATAAACACGAAAGCAGAAACATAAATGGGGCGGGGGTGTGCCTGGGTGGCTCAGTTGGTTAAGCGTCTGCCTTTGGCTCGGGTCATGACCCCAGCTGGGGTCCTGGGATGGAGCCCTGCGAGCCCTGCCTCTGGCTTTCTGCTCAGCATGGAGCCTGTTTTTCCTCTCTCTGACCCTCCCCCTCGTGATCTCTCTCTTTAATGAATAAATTAAAAAAAAAAAAAAAGAAAAATAGATGGGATGGGGGGCAGGCCTTTCATTGACGATGTTGGTTTGTCTTGGCTTCTCCCCTGACCGATGTCACAGTTTTGCTTAGAATCCTGCTTGTCCTCCTTGCTCTGTCCTGTTTCTCCCTGGGATGCTTCTTCACGTGGGTCGTTTCTCTTGGGACACTCACATTTTATCGCATATTGTGTGGGAGTCATTCTAGGAGATGCGCTTTTAAAAATGCCTTATTGTTTTCTTTTTTTAAAAAGGAAGGATCCAGTTAGGGTGCTCAAACTTGAATTATGTACAGAAAAAAATGTGAATATTACTCACTTAAAATACAACTTCGCTCCCATGTTCTTTATTTTCTTTTTGGTTCCGAATCACACTGCTCATTTAAATGTTACGAGGAATAGCCGGGTTATGAAAGGGGAGGAAGTTAGGAGTGAGGCATGCTTAGCTTGGAAATAAAAGTCAGCTCCTCGATGTCTCAGAGTCTTAATTTATAAGGACCTCCGCAGCAGCCTGCCCCTGTTACTCATTTCCTGGGCTTTCTTGATTTTGAGGACACAACAACGCCATTCTTTTAGGGGAGAGTTCTCGGGTAGCAGTGAGGAGGAACTGGAGAGAAACCTAATACAATCCAAGGCTTTCCTTTATTTTCACATTCTTACCCTTGAAGAGGAAAGGGGTACTATGTCCACTGCTTACATTAATTATGAGCCGCCTTTTTTTTTTTTCCCCCCTCTGGAAAAAGGGAAAAAACATGGAGGTTTCAGATGGTAATTGTTCCTTGACTCTGGCCACGAGTCTTTGGAGAAATTCTCTTTGGTAAATGCGACTCACCCACATGCAGTGGAAACGACCATCAAAAGCTTTCATAAAGAAGCTAATAGTATGGAGTAATAAGTACTTGCGAGGGCGTTGGGGGAATTAATCAGAGAGGTTCTGCAAAGTGGCTTGGAGATGCAAAGTGCAATATAAATGCTAAGTAGCCACATATTTTTCTGGGAGGAGGTGGAGTAAATGTAATCAGGGCTCTGCTCAAGCTGAGCCGCCTGATGGCCACCTCCACACTCATATTTAATGTTGATAGAATCGCCGGCGAAACTTCCAACAGAGACGGTCTTTCCTTCGACCACAATGTAAATAATTTCCACAGAACGCAGGGCACTCCAAGCTTCAGAAGGCTCATGCAGAATTGGGGGGGGGGGGAGCCAGGCGTATCCTATTTATATAGTAGGTGCTCAATAAATATTTGTTGATTTGATTTTATTTTACCCACGGTTTTTTGGACCCCCTTACTCCCTCACGTGCTTTGGAATGCCCTTAAGAGGATCTTGCCACTAGATGGCGCTATGTCACCGTGGAAGACGGGCCCCTGGCGTTGGTGGCTGGGGACGGACCTCTCTGATTTTGTAATTGGTCAAGAAGGCAAGAGTTTTAAGTCATTTCCTCCTCATTTCACTTGATAAGAAATCACGACCTTTTTTATTTTTTGAAGGGTGGGGTAAGGATCCACTGTGTGGGTTTACCTCTGCATAAAGCGAGTTCAATTTGATTTAATTCTCACGTTGAGGGACAGACTGTCCGGCTGCTGGTGTTTCGCCGCGTGTGGCCTTGGTAAGGGGCAATGACAGGCTCCCTCCTGCCGCTAACGCTGTGTCACAGGAGCAGTCGAAGGTGACTTGAGATTTGGAGAAATGAGGGTGCGTGATCGAGTCTAACAACGAGAACGTCTTTCCTTCTCTGAAGCTAATGTCACTTTAATTTCCATTGGAATAAAAGTCCAGTTGACCCTTGAGCAAGGCAGGTTTGCACTGCGCCTCACAGGACAGCCCTGTAAATGGTATTTTCTCTTACGATTTTCTTACCATCTTCTTGCCTCTAGCTTGACACATATAATGTGCAAAATACGTGTGAATCGGCTGTGTGATCGGTAAGGCTTCTGGTCAACAGTAGGCTATTCTTAGTTGTTTGGGGGAAGCCAAAAGTTCTATGGGAATTCTGGACTGTATACGGGGTCATCGCCCCTAACTCCCGCTTAGTTCAAAGGTCAACTGTGTTCGTTTTCTCCTAATCCTTGGAAAGTCCCATAATGGGCTAAAATGTTTCTTTCCGGGGCACCTGGGTGGCTCAGTCGTTAGGAGTCTGCCTTCAGCCCAGGGCATGATCCCAGGGTCCTGGGATCGAGCCCCGCATCAGGCTCCCTGCTCAGCGGGGAGCCTGCTTCTCCCTCTCCCACTCCCCCTGCTTGTGTTCCCTCTCTCGCTGGCTGTCTCTCTCTCTCTCTGTCAAATAAATACATAAAATCTTTAAAAATAAATAAATAATAAAATAAAATGTTTCTTTGCCCTTTAAAAATAGTTTGCAGCCACTCAGACAGTTAATATGATTTTGAAAATAATTGAACAGTCAAGCCTTAAGGTCATGTCTAAAAGCAAATTCTAGCAGATGAGATCATTGACTTCCAGGAAACCTAGAATTATCTTTGTGGAGACACAGAATATTCCTCTCAGCCTTCCATTGTTTATAGGTGTGAGAGGACCTGTTTTAATGTATTAATTACGTTCTGATCTGTTTGGTGTTTAAAACGTTCAGACGGGGGGGAGGGGCTTAAGTCCTTTAAAGAACTCAGGGAGTGAGGGGGATGAATCCTTCTCCAGGGTGGAGGCCTTGGAACAATTGCATTCACGGAATCGGGTGCACAGTGGTCTATATAACTCTACATCTTCACCCCTACCCACTCGTGCATTATTATTATATCAAGAGGGTGTGGGCTACTCAAAAAGGCAGTTGGGAAGGAGAAATTTTAGAAAGGAAGCTACTCATGAGGCTAGAGGTAGCTGGATCCATGAGAAAGAAAGAAAAGTTGTGGGTTTTTTTAATTTTTAAAAGATTGTATTTATTTAGTTATTTGAGAGAGCGTGCATGCAAAGGGGGAGGAGCAGAGGGAGAGGGACAGGCAGACTCGGTGCTGAGACTGACTGGGGGCCATCCCACCACCCCAAGATCACGACCCCAGCGGAAATCAAGAGTCAGATGCCCCACCGACTGAGGCACCCAGGTGCCCCGAGAGAGAGGGAGTTTAGGTATATGTTAACTCCCCAGTTCTTCAACTGTGTGCTATACAGCCCGGGGGGCACGACAGCGGACTCACAGGGATACTCTGAAACATTCTGATTTTTGAGAGAAATGTTAGGTTGCACTACTTTCCTTCCGGTGACATCCTATTTTTGCAAAGCTGGGTCTTCAGATGTTGAGGGGATAGAAAGCAAGTCTGTGTAAGAATCAGTATGGAAGGGGCGCCTGGGTGGCTCAGTCAGTTAAGCATCTGCCTTTGGCCCAGTTCATGATCCCAGGGTGCTGGGAAGGAAGGAAGGAAGGAAGGAAGGAAGGAAGGAAGGAAGGAAGGAAGGAAGGGAGAAAGAAAGAAAATCTTTTAAAAAATCAGTGTGGAATAGTTAGTAAAGATGTCATTGTCTAATCTGGTGCCAATGTTTATTTATTTTTATTTTTTAAAAGATTTTATTTATTTATTTGAAAGAGAGAGAGAGAGAACCAGAGAGAGAGCACGAGTGGAGGGGAGGGGCAGAGGGAGAAGCCGACTCCCCACTGAGCAGGGTGCCCAATGGGGGGCTCAATCCCAGGACCCCGGGATCATGACCGCCCGAGCCACCCCGGTGCCCCTGATGCCGATGTTTGAGGAGTGACGCAGTATCCAAGAGGCATCTACATCTCTTTCGTAAGTAATTAATTACGGTTATTTAATAATTAAATGGAACAATTTTCCCTTCGATGTCTGGGAATCGTTTTTCCAAATGGCTACTCGACTATTAGGACATAAATACTTATTTGGCTTTTTGGATGTTACGACTTAATGAAAGGAGCAGTTAGGTATTGTGGCATAGGGGTGAAAAAATTACCGAGACACAAAGAGGGACTTGAACTTAGAAAATTAGGGAACTTCTGAGCTAACGTTGTAAGTGGTTCCCTGATCTTCCTCGAGGAATGGCAGACGTGCTCCTGCCGCAGGACCTTTGCTCTCACTGTTCTCTCCATCCGAAATTGCCTCCTTCAGATTTCTGCTTAACTGAAATCATCCTTTGTGGTAAGTCCTTACGTGTGGAGGCCTACGCTCACCTCTATCTCTCGTATTGTACCCCAGCCCCCCTCCTCCGTGCTCAGCTACCCGTTCCTTACTGTATTTTTTTATTATGCTTATCACTTTTAAAGGCATAACTTAGTTGTTTCTAGTCTTATGGGTTATTATTTGTTCTTCCAGCTAAACCGTTCAATGGGCAATGTTCTTTGCTGTTTTATTTACTGACTAAAATACTTAAAAAGTGTTTAGGGGGGCACCTGGCTGGCTCTGTTGGTAGAGTGTGCAACTCTTGATCTCAGGGTTGTAGGTTTGAGACCCAGGCTGTAGAGATTACCTAAAAATAAAATCTTTTAAAAAAAAAAGTGTTTAGAACAATATCTGGCACATAGACATCTTTGTAAATATTTGTCGAATGAGTGAAAAATCATCTCTGACCCCTTGAGCCTGGTAAGTACATGTTTCCATATATGTTTGTCATACAAAAAGTATACGAAAGTTATAAAGATAAAAGCCCCTTTGGGATTCTTTCTTGTTCAGGGGTTATTTTGCAATTTCTATTCTTGCGTTGTGTATATTGAAAGAAGAGCTAACCGAGTCACTGTTGCTGTTTAAGTAAATCCTTATGTTTTTGCTTTATAGAATGAGGGTGTGAAGAGATCAATGATTCTAGTCTTGATTTTTCTAGTTCTCTCCATCGTTTACAGTTAGCCTAACAGGAGCATGGAGCTATACTAAATTCAGTAGTCTTCCAGTAGACGTGATCCTTAGCTCTGTGAAAGAATGAAAAGGTATCTCTGGGTTTTGTGTGTGTGTGTGTGTGTGTTTTCTTGAAAGATTTGTTTATTATTTATTTGAGAGAGAGAAAGAGAGAGCACAAGCAGGGAGAGGGGCAGAGGAAGAGGGAGACAAGCAGACCCCCCGCTGAGTGCAGAACCCAATGTGGGGGCTCGATCTCAGGACCCTGAGACCATGGCCTGACCTGAAATCAAGAGGTGGACTGACTGAGCCACCCAGGCGCCTCTCTCTGGGGGTTAATTTGCAACTTCAGACCTTTCTGAAGGGAAGGACACCTCATAGAACTAATGCCGCACATCCTACAGGGAGGGCTGGAATCATCACATATAAATGAGGGAAGGAGGTTACTGAGCTTGGTTGATTCGAAGTGAAAAGGACTCCATGTTGACTCTGTATGTTAGTTTTCCACACTGTGTAACAAGTTACCATGAACTTAGTGACTTGGAACAATGCACATCTATTATCTCACAGTTAGTGTGGGCCGGGCGTCCAGGCAAGGGTCTCTGGGCTGTCTGCTTCAGCCCTCATGAGGCTGCAGTTGACGTATTAGATGGGCTGCATTCTCAGCTGGGGGCTCGACTGGCAAGAGTCTGCTTCCAAACTCAGGTTGTTGGCAGAATTCATTTCCTGTGTCTGAACGACAGGGACCACACTTCTTAGCGTCTGTTGGTTGGAGGCCCTGTTGGGTTCTAGAGACCATCCTGGTCCTAGATTTTCTCAGGAGAATCATCTGTGAAACAGGTTTCAATCCTTGGAAAAGTTGGGGGGGGGAGTTTTGTATTCATTGCCTTAAGAGTTTGGGCAAAAATGTGACTCCATTTATTATATAGAGAGATAGTCAGTGCATATTAAGTAACTATATTTTACTTAATTTGACCATAAACTTCCACTGGAATACAGTGTGCATTTTATTAAATATTGGTGATCAACATCTTTTTAAAAATAAGGAGAGAGATTGTCATTTGGGCATTAAAGAAAGATGGTCTAAATTGCTTTCTTGAATTATGACCTACAGAATTATTCCTTTCTCCTGGTAAATACTATTAAGTACAAAATTGAGTTATAAAAATAAAAAAACACAAAATACTGATGTGAAATCAATCTATCATTTTATAGTGATTATATATATATATATGTATGTATATATATATATAGTTTCTGTAAGAAAAAGTAAATGTTATTAATAAAGAAATTAACTTATCAAAAGACCTGTGCAAGGGAATTAGAGAGAAGTAGGAAAAAAGTCATTTTATGAGGTATTCTGAAGTAAAATTTCACTGGGGAAGAATACTAGAATGTTTTTCTCAAGACCCATGAGAATTATAAATCTATGGAAACATGAAGAGTCTAATTTTGCTCTGGCAAAAAAGGACCACATGAAGCTTTACCTAGGGGTATAAATTTGCATTTATAAAAAGCTATAAAATTTTTACTAAAACCTTGTTTTTAATCATCTCACCATTACATGGATTTCATCATACTGTGAGTGAACTCTGTGCCTGAAGAGAGCCTATGATAGGTGGTTACCCAACAATACAGTCAGGATTCAAATGTTCCAATAAGTAGATAAGCATTTTGAAAATATTTGTTAAGCACTGCCGACGTCTTGGGTGCCATACAGAAAATACGTGGTTTTTCTCCATGGCCTCATAACTCAAGGTACCATGGCATCCATCCTACCTTTGGTTGTCAAATACAATATTGCATGTTTTATTCTCTTAAGGTTTTGTAGGCTTGATGTGAACTTTAAAGGTAAGGACAGGTTCTTAATGAATTTTTAAGGCAGAGATTTCCTGTGCCCAGGGTGGGGAAGCTTCATGAGAGACGTCAGCAGGTGCCTGGGAGAGGGGGATGGGGTCTGATGAGAGGCAGGCAGTTGGCTGCTCCAGGTGTGGGGAACCACACTGGGAAGTTATAGCATCTCAAACAGCTGTAAGACCTGTAGCAGTGGTTCTCAAACTTAAGCCTCCATCAGAATCACCTGGAGGGCTTGTTAAAACAAAGATGGCAGCCCCCACCCCCAGTTTCTGATTCAGCAGATCTGGCTGTGGGGTCTGAAACTGGCGTTTCTAACAAGTTCCCTCATGATGCTGGTGAGGCTGTTATGAGGACCACACTGAGCAGACTACTACCTGGCTTGATCAGGAACCGGCCACTTGCAGAGAGAATAGGAGGTGAGGAAACCTAGAAGGAATGCCTAAAATGAGAGTGAGCGTCTTGAGACTTGATGTGAGATGCTTTTTAGGGAGTCTTTGGTCGACACTGGCCTCGAGGACACTTTCCTCCTGCCATACATACTGGTGAGAAAACGAGTAATCTATCACTTATAGAAGCACATCTCATTGTGATTAGGGTCACAGGCTTTGGCTTTGGAGTTAGCTGGGACTTGACTCTGAGTCCCTACTCCACCTCACAGTGCCAGAGCAAGCCATTTAACCTCTGTCAAGTCATAATCACCTCTCGGCAAGTTTGTGTCACAGAGTGGGTTCTCAAAGACAGCAGTGTGGTGTGTATCCATTCTTCCCATTTGGAGGGAACCCCAGTGAATGTCACTGCAGCCCATCCTCCCTCCACCCATCTTTGATACAGGGCAGTGGGACACATAACCCTGGCTTGGCCATATAGGGTAGGCAAAACTTTACTTCTTCCCGTCTTAGGTTTTCAGCTGGGACTCTTTCCAAAAACATTAGCAAGAGACAAACAGCTTGTCAATGTGTGCAGTGCACAACTTTTTATAGAAAGTAACTCAAAGTGGTGGCTTAGAACTCCAGCTTGTTTAGCATCTTCAGTGAAGAACAATACATTTGTGGAGAAGTGATAGAGAAAGGAAAGGGATTTTAGGCTTCCAAGGACAGCAAACCATGGGAAGATAAATCGATGGGAGGAAACTAATGGAGTGAGATTTGTTTGCAGGTTCCTCTGGTTCTGTCTCTGGGCTGATAAGATTCTGTCTCCAGAAAGGGGGCGGGGAGGATAGAGAGAACTTTTCTTGCATTTGCTGTTTCTTAATTGCCTTCAGTTCAAAATCTTTTTATGTCAAAGAGGCATACTTGGGGTGACATATTCTGGTTTCTTTCAGCCACATAGATGTTCCCCCTCCCTTCAAAAGTGAGGGGGTGGAACAAATGGGAGAGAAAAAAATGAAGAGATGGTTAGAATTTGTTGGTAGCTGCAGCCCTCAGTGTTCATCTGTAGCGATGGCAGCATCTAGCGGTGGTGGCATTTCACCGAGTGCCTCCACCTCCGCTGGGTCTTTGCCCAAATGTCAACTTTATGTTATGTTCCAGAACCATTCTTATTTAAAGGAACAATATGCAATACGCATTCCAATCCCCCAAGCAAACTCCCTCTCCTCATCTGTGCTTTTTTTTTCTTTTTTAAGAGTTATCTACCATGCTCTTATTTTCTTATTTGTTTTATCTGAGTCTCCCATTGGAAGCTGAGGTTTTTTTTTTTTTAAAGATTTTATTTATTTATTTGACAGAGAGACAGCCAGCGAGAGAGGGAACACAGCAGGGGGAGTGGGAAAGGAAGAAGCAGGCTCCCAGCGGAGGAGCCCGATGTGGGACTCGATCCCGGAACGCCGGGATCACGCCCTGAGCCGAAGGCAGATGCTTAACAACTGCGCTACCCAGGCGCCCCTTGGAAGTTGAGCTTTTTGAAGGGAGGGAACTTGTCCCTTGTATCCTGTATCCTTGTATCCTGATGCCCAGAACAATACCTGTCACATAGTAGTACTTGGTAGGTTTTTATTGAATAAATGAACACTATAGGCTTGTAATATTCTTTGGTAAATTTACTCTTTCCCTAAGAGAGCTAATGGTTGTGGTTATTGACCCTGGCCAACACAGATAGCTATTAATATTAAGTTTTTAAAACTTTTAAAAGCAGTTTTTAGTTTCTTTAAAAATCTCTCTGTTCATGTATTAGCATTACTGCTATACTTTATATAGAAAAGTTATCAGCCAGGAATGTTCCTTATTAGCCAGGATTTGGTGAGATGCAAGTATGAAACAGTTTTGTTTCTTATTTCCTTTTTTTTTTTCTTTTTTTTTCTGCCATTGAACATGAGCTGTCAAGTCTTTCCCATCTCAACTCTACCTTGGAGAGATCCCATTGTTTTGTGGACACTTTGGGGCATAAAAGTCCAGTTCAGCTTAATTCAATCAGGCTACAATTCCAGCCTCTTATCTTATAGAGTACCCTTCTTCACCAGGCTTGGCTAGGGGCTCACAAGGTCTGTGTTGGTGGAAGGCTGGCTTGCTCCTTGTCTCCTTCTCTAACTCTTTCCTTCTCTCTCCTGGGACTTGCCTTTCCTCTAGTGCATTAGATTCTGGGAGGCAGAACGGAGGAAGAACAGATGTCTCCTACATAAGAGTCCTGCATTTCTTCGTTGGCTAGCCACGCTCTCCATGTGGCAGACATCAAATGACCATGCTCTTATTGCTCAGTGAGCAGCCCTCTGGCCACTTGCCTTAAGCTTGGATGACTTCCTTGGTGTCCACTTGGCCTACAGGAGGTACAACTAAAGGTGGGGGGCAGTCCATTCCATTGCTGACCCTCTCTTCAGCCAGCCATCTTCCCACAATCGATTCCCTTGTATTCTCTTCTCAAAGGGGCACAGAGACCAATTAAGAAGTCCATTCATAGGTAGAGTCCACATGGGGAATGGATGTCAGTCACCCCCTTTTTGCAGCCACTGTTAATTTCTTAAATCCCTACTGCTTGGATTTAGGGTAAGAGAGTGACCCTGTCCCTGGGGGAATGGAGAAGCCACAGGACGTTCACCTTATGCCGGTATTTCCTAATGGGAGTGCTACAGGAGATCTGGGTGGGAAAAATTCCTCGCTGTCCAGGGGTCTCGCTTGTATTGCAGGATATTTAGCATGCTTGGATCCTGCCCATTCAATGCCAAGAACACTCCCAGAAATGCCTTCTCGCATTTCCAACTCACACTCAGTTTGAGAACCATTGCTAGGCCAACAACTCAGTAACACATGAGAATTCTAGAATTTCAAATCTATCACTTATACAGGCCGGCGGGACTCAAGGGTGATAGTTGCACGACTTTTAAGTTCTGTAGACATGTGTCTGTCAGTTCTCTTTAGAATGTGGGGATTTTTAGTGCCTATTATCCCCAGCTTTGGGCATTAGTTGAAATTGTGAAACAAGAGAGAGTCTTTCAACATCCTTTTACAGGCTGATAGCAACATGTCTCCAAATGACAGCATAGACTGTATTATATCTGGGGTTTCCGTTACAAAGCTGGTCCCCTCCTGATGTGTAAGTTCCAATCAGACTCAATTGGAAAAGCTGCCCCTTCCCTATCTCCTTCCTCCCAGTTCTTATGGAGGACACATTTGGAAGAACAGTATAGCTCTTACTCATCTATAAATACAAATCCTATCAGAATCATAATAATGAATGAAAAAACTATTTATTTATTTATTTATTTATTTATTTATTTATAGCACAAGCAGGGGGAGGGGCAGAGGGAGAGGGAGAGAGAATCCCAAGCTGACTCCACGCAGAGCACAGAGCCCAACATGGGGCTCAGTCTCATTACCCGGAGATCATGACCTGAGCCGAAATCAAGAGTCCGATGCTTAACCCAGGTTAAATAAAAATGAATTTTTATGAAGTCTGTCGTTTCACCGGATCTTTAAAGTAAAGCTAATGTTTTGTATTTGGTCGAACGATGAAGTGAGCACTCTTGTATTGAATATCGGCAATTTTGCATAATTCAATTTGACGCTCTTGGTAGACGCCACATTAATTTGAATGCAACCTTAGCATAGAGCAGTCGTGACTATGTTTTAGCAGTTGAGACATTGTGTTATTTACGAGGGGGACAGCCTCCGATTCTATCCCTGTTGCCTGTGAGTCAGTCTCTTCTGAAGAACAGGCATGACAGAAAAGGAGCCAATCTTTTAGGTTTGCATTATGTCCTGCAGGCTTAGAATGTTTTCACATGAATGATCTCACCTGCTCTTCAGACCACCCTAAAATCCACTTCACAGGAAGATATTTGTGGTCCTTACAGGGTCCAATGGAAGAAATGGACAGAGTTTCCATGCGTGTATAAAACATCTAGTCTCTTAATGGGATCTTCAGAAACCCATTTTGCTAATACTTAAGATATTCTCTCAGATTGATTCTCTAATTAGTCTAAATATTTAAAATGGTTAAATAATAAAGAAATACCTTGTTATGATCATAGCATTATAGTATTACACTTAATAGTTATTTTGTGGGTTTCGATGAATAATTTCCATGTATTCTATAAAGTGAAATGTCTTTCCTGAATATCTCCAATGCACTGACTCAGTAAGGAGAACGTCAGTTTTCTTACAAAAGCAGTGAAGGGAGGAGGATGTTGGTTCTGGGAAGGGAGTGCGGTTCAGGGGTCTCATCATGTGGTTTTTGGGCTTGGCGACTTTGCAGGGAGGTCGTCACGGTGGAGCTGAGTTTGTAGCATTGTCTTGAAGATGAAAAGAGAAGGTCTTTTATGGGTAAGAATAAGAGCGAAATTAGTTCTCAGAGCTCTCATTTGTTGGTTATCTACAAACCAGGAGCTCTACCTCCTTATTCTAGTCCATGCCAACCCATGGACTTCCCCCGATGTGGATTTTTCAAGAAAGCAAGCTCCTTCACAAAGAACTTAACCTCTGTGTCCTTTGGAGAATGTACCATAGAGAGGAGCCTTTTAAATTTGAGCGTTGTTTAATATATCTGTTGTTACTGTTGTAGCTACCTCTTTCTTCTCCCGGAGAAGGCCATGGGAATCTTGAGGCTGTGTCCCTTATTCTCCTCACCCTGGAAGAAGCTAGGATGTCAGGTTGATCTGTTTGCGGTGAATCCCTTCTACTCGCCCTCAGTAATTGTTTCTGCGGACCCTCCTTGTTGACTCCCCAGAGAAGCAGTCGCAAATCTCTGCGGACTTGGCCTCATCCTCAATTCTGCTCTAGTCTTCCAGATGACCTCTAAAAGTCCTAGTCAAAGAGTGGGAAAAAGTGTGGGGGGGGGGGGGGAGGGGGAAGAGGTCAAGGGACACTGGGCGAGTCCCAGCCAGAGACTTATGTTTATAACAACTTAGCAGAAACAGAAGCATTACTTTTTATCATACACCCCCTGGCATGCATCTGTCTTTTGGATGTGACACGAGATAATTAATGTGTAAATACCAATTAGAGTGCTTGGCACAGAACAACCAGTTAATAACTGTTGGTTTTTATCTGTCTGTCTTTAATTAATAACCTTTGACCAGCAAAGATGGTTTAGAAAAATATTAGGTAACTCAGTTTCAGCAAATATGATGTTATAATGAGTTGTGCTGACCTGATGTCCTTGTTCATTTGGGGGCTCAGCTAATATAGCCAAACTACGCGTGTGACATGACTCTGAACCAATGGTGATGCCTCACACGACTCCTGGATGGATGCGCCTTTTCTAGCTCTCACCCTACCTTGGATTCAGTTTTCCTTCCGGCGGCCCCCTGATCTCAATGTTACTGGCAAGGATACGGCTCCATGAAACTCCCGAGTAATTAGCAAATTTGCAGCTTCTCAGAGATACCTGTTGAGTTTCACTGCTGCTGTGACTGCGACTGCTTCCCTGGACCGATCGGTGGCCAACACAGTTCCCCACCCTCTTCCCAAACCCAAGAAACAGCTTAAGCCTTCCAACTGGCAGAATACAGTGTGTGCCCTGTGGTGCCTGCCGGGGCCCATCTTCAGGGAGAGGGTTGTGGAGGCCCTGACTCAGCTAATACTTACTCAGGGCTTGTGGGTTACAGGTCACTTCTCAGTTGCTGCCTCACTTTTGATCCTTACATTGAATCCATGGAGTAGACCCAGCAAGTGTTTCTATTTCTCTTTTATCCATCAAGTTGGACGATATTGTTTGAGGATATTATTTTTTTCCTTTCAAATGAAAGGTGCATGTCTAGCTCTTAAGTGAATTGACAGAGTGGCTAGTTCTAAGCGAAACGGTTAAGTTTCACCCTTTATTTCATTTTTTAAAAGATTTGTTTTTTTACTTTAGAGAGCGGGGAAAGGGCAGAGGGAGAAGATCCCCAAGCAAATCCCCCTGCTGAGCATGGAGCCCAATGTGGGGCTCCATCCATGTGACTGGGACCAGAGCTGAAACCAAGAGTCAGACGCTCAACTGACTGAGCCACCCAGGTGCCCCTGAAAGATTTTATTTTTAACTAATCTCTACACCCAACCAGGCTCGAATTTATAACCTTGAGATCAAGGGTCACATGTTCTACTTACTGAGCCAGCCGGGTGTCCCATACATTTCACCCTTTTAAACACCCAACTCTTTAGGCTTTGGGAGGTACAGTTGGGATGTGGTAATGGCCCGAATGCCTTATGCATTGATACTTTGTGCTTTGAACTAGTTTCTTCCAACAAGCTGGTTCTGTTCCTCCCTTGGAATGATGCAACTTCTTCACAAAGGTCACATTGGACGCAGAAATGTTTAGCAACATCAACTATGATATTATTGTAATCCTAAGACAGGTGTGGTGATTTTGTTTTTAAAGATTTTATTTATTTATTTGTCAGAGAGAGAGAGCGCTCACGCACAAACAGGGGGAGGGGCAGGCAGAGGGAGAAGCAGACTCCCTGCTGAGCAAGGAGCCCGATGCAGGACTGGATCTCAGGACCCTGAGATCATGACCTGAGCCGAAGGCAGATGCTTAACGACCAAGCCCCCCAGGCGTCCCTGCATGGTGATTTTTTGATAAACAACTCTGGTGAAGGGTCGTGAAAAATTAGTGCAGGATTACTTGTAACTATTTTTTATATTTTATTTTATTATTTTTAAAGATTTTATTTATTTATTTTAGAGAGAGAGAGAGAGCACGAGCTGGGAGGGAGGGCTAGAGGGGGAGGGAGAGAGACAAGCAGACTCTGGACTGAGTGTGTAGAGTCCAACTAGGGGCTTGATGTTACAACCCTGAGGTCATGACCTGAGCTGAAACCGAGAGACGCTCAACCGACCAAGCCACCGGGGTGCCCCTCATTTACTTTTTTTTTTTTTTTTAATTCTCTTAAATCCCTGCCAAGAAGAGTGGGCACCTTGTAAGTATTTGGGCGATGAATGAGTGAATGAAATGTGGAAGGCATCATTATGGACTGATCGATGTTCCACATTTGAAATTGGCAATCCTGTATCCTGTGTATTGACCAAACTGGACCATTGACCAGTTCCTGGAGGTCACCTGCACCTTCCTACCTCCTATGCCTTTGGTCACTCCATTTCCTCTGCCTCGATCGCCCTTGACATCTCTGTCAAAATTCTACCCATCCATTGGCCTGGACCAAATGCCATGGTTTCCCTGAAATCTTCTTGGCTTCTTCCATCACCACAGATGGCTCTCGGGGCGCCTGGGTGGCACAGTCGGTTAGGTGGCCAACTCTCGTTTTGGCTCAGGTTGTGATCACAGGGATGTGAAATGAGATTGAGCCCTGGGTAGGGCTCTGTGCTTAGCACGGCGTCTGCTTAAGACTCTCCCTCTGCTCCTCCCCCCACCCCCCAAATAAATAAATAAAACTTTAAAAGAAAAAAAAAGGTTCTCATAGCACATTGCTTAGGTCTCCTTAGGTCCTTACCATATTTATTTTATATGACAGTAAAGTCTGATTGACCAAGGAGAAGAGGCTATTAGCAACTAAAGGGTTCATTTGGGGTCTTAGGGATTGGACTGAAGTTCAAAGTGTGCTCTAGACACGAGCAGGAGGGCAGGCTCATAAAGGCAAAACCCGCAAGGTCACAACACATTTTGAAGGAATTAGGATGGTGCTGACAGAGTTAAACTGACTAATACCCCAATGGCTATTTAGCTAAGATGTTACATTATCTCTATTTCTGTCCAAAGCTCCAGAAGGGGGTCCAGGTGCAATTAACCAGTTTTAATCAACAAAAGTCACAAGTCCCTCGTGTTCTGAGAATTGAAACATGAGATGTGCATAGACCTGGCTTCCTCAGTATCCTCCCTACTGTATTTTGAAATGATCCGCTTAGCAATGCTTACTTCCCCCTGGAAAATTCTTTTACAGCACATATATATCATCTTTCTTGATAGGGTTTCAGAGAACAGTGTTCATCTTTGTACCACACACACACACACTTTAAATATAGTGTCACCCTGTGCTAAGTTCTCATTTCTGTTGCATGAATGATACCTACAGGGAATGAACTTTTCTTTCCATACTGTAACACCCATAGTTCTTCACAAAACTTTTCAACAAAAATGCTGACAAATAGGAAAAACATGCACATTTGATTTCTGTGGAAATTCTAAAGCCACTGATGGAAATCTAAATAAACAGTAAAACGGACAAGACCCCCAGGGGAGAACTAAATTTTAAAAAGACACGGAGAGTTTAAACTTGAGTAACTGGGGATGAACAGAATCATTGTAAGAAACACCGGTATTCAGTCTAAAAACCTAGGGAGAGAATGCAGCCCTTTTCTACAGACAAGAAGTAAAATGGTAATTAAAAAAAAATGTTTCTAGTTTGGATTTCAGCATGTGGCTCTCCAGTAGTCTCCTCATTATTCTTTTAACTCGCGCAGTCAACACAGCAACAACAAAAGCAAGCCTGGACTATTACATCTACTTCAGGGAAGAGAAGGAACTAGAAAGAACCGCCAGGGTCTTGGCCTGGGGTGGGGGTCGGCTGGAGCCTGCCAGCAGCTGGAGCCAGGGTGTGGCGCGCGGCTGTCTCTTCTCTTTCAAGGTTCTTCTAGGCAGTCGCCAGTTCCGGCTCATTATTTATAGATGAATTTGCAGTGTGAGCAGCCTCAAGCGGCGAGGTTCGGGTGAAATCGGCATGACATTGCAGATTTCCTAGAGCCAGGGAAAGAAACAGCAGGGCAGCCTGAAGCAATGCTGCCCTCGCTTCCACCGTCCTTGTTTTTTTAAATTTTAACACAAGTTTCCCAGGGGGTTTGCAAAAA
>NW_024426663.1:76168321-76176332 GCF_017311325.1 Ursus maritimus | reverse complement strand
GTTCAAAGTGTGCTCTAGACACGAGCAGGAGGGCAGGCTCATAAAGGCAAAACCCGCAAGGTCACAACACATTTTGAAGGAATTAGGATGGTGCTGACAGAGTTAAACTGACTAATACCCCAATGGCTATTTAGCTAAGATGTTACATTATCTCTATTTCTGTCCAAAGCTCCAGAAGGGGGTCCAGGTGCAATTAACCAGTTTTAATCAACAAAAGTCACAAGTCCCTCGTGTTCTGAGAATTGAAACATGAGATGTGCATAGACCTGGCTTCCTCAGTATCCTCCCTACTGTATTTTGAAATGATCCGCTTAGCAATGCTTACTTCCCCCTGGAAAATTCTTTTACAGCACATATATATCATCTTTCTTGATAGGGTTTCAGAGAACAGTGTTCATCTTTGTACCACACACACACACACTTTAAATATAGTGTCACCCTGTGCTAAGTTCTCATTTCTGTTGCATGAATGATACCTACAGGGAATGAACTTTTCTTTCCATACTGTAACACCCATAGTTCTTCACAAAACTTTTCAACAAAAATGCTGACAAATAGGAAAAACATGCACATTTGATTTCTGTGGAAATTCTAAAGCCACTGATGGAAATCTAAATAAACAGTAAAACGGACAAGACCCCCAGGGGAGAACTAAATTTTAAAAAGACACGGAGAGTTTAAACTTGAGTAACTGGGGATGAACAGAATCATTGTAAGAAACACCGGTATTCAGTCTAAAAACCTAGGGAGAGAATGCAGCCCTTTTCTACAGACAAGAAGTAAAATGGTAATTAAAAAAAAATGTTTCTAGTTTGGATTTCAGCATGTGGCTCTCCAGTAGTCTCCTCATTATTCTTTTAACTCGCGCAGTCAACACAGCAACAACAAAAGCAAGCCTGGACTATTACATCTACTTCAGGGAAGAGAAGGAACTAGAAAGAACCGCCAGGGTCTTGGCCTGGGGTGGGGGTCGGCTGGAGCCTGCCAGCAGCTGGAGCCAGGGTGTGGCGCGCGGCTGTCTCTTCTCTTTCAAGGTTCTTCTAGGCAGTCGCCAGTTCCGGCTCATTATTTATAGATGAATTTGCAGTGTGAGCAGCCTCAAGCGGCGAGGTTCGGGTGAAATCGGCATGACATTGCAGATTTCCTAGAGCCAGGGAAAGAAACAGCAGGGCAGCCTGAAGCAATGCTGCCCTCGCTTCCACCGTCCTTGTTTTTTTAAATTTTAACACAAGTTTCCCAGGGGGTTTGCAAAAAAAAAAAAAAAAAAAAAAAAAAAAAAAAAAAACACACACACACACACACACACACACACACACACACAAACACTGATTCATCTTAAAAGGTGTGGTGGCGAATTCCCCAGCGGCAGCTTCCTTCCCCGCAGAGACGAGTATTAGAACCCGCAGAAATCTGGGTTACTGACTTGGAAACCAAATAATAGGGATGAATGAATAGACCGGGGAGTAAAGAGGCTGCACGTAAAGGGAAATCCCTCATTACATCTTGCATGGCCTTGGACCTTAGGATGCCTGCCCACACAGCCCTTAGGTTCGGGTTGCCCGGGGAGCAGAGTATGCACAGATTTCCCTTTTTACCTTATTTCTGATTCAGGAAAGCCAGTTCTTTTCCCCTACCCCACCCCCACATAAGGATTAAAGAACAGCCCCCAGCCTCGCCCTCCTCGTTAAGGTCGAACCAATCACTTTCACCTGTTGGTGGCTAAAGTGTTTCAAAGGACCCGGTTGTTTTTAAAACAGGTAAGCTGTTGGGAAATCGCCCGGAAAACATCGGGATGTAGACGGGGGGTGGTAAGGTAAGAGGCAGCGGCACCCCTGCTTGGAGTTCAGGCAGCGGTGGAATCCCCCGCCCCCACCTCGCGTGAGTCCCGGGCGGGGGTGGGGGGCCTGAGGGGGGGGCCTCTGCGTCCCCCAGCGCTTTAATCCTGCGGCTTCCCCGGTTCAGTCTCTTCTGCCCCCTTGCTGTGAATTTCCTTGTGCCTCGAAAACACTCAGTTCTTAACCAGGGAGAGTCTCCCTGATTGCCCGATTTTATTTTCTTTAAAAGCTTATTCTTAGGGGCGCCTGGGTGGCTCAGTAGGTTAAGCGTTTGCCTTCAGCTCAGGTCGTGTTCCCCGGGTCCTGGGATCGAGTTCCCCATGGGGCTCCTCTGCCTCTCATGAATTAAAAAAAAAAAAAAAAGCCTTAATTAAAAAAAAAGGGCTTATTCTTAACCCACCCTTTTCTAAAAGAGAAATCAGCTTTTTCTTACAGGTGATTTATGGGTGAGTTTTAGCAATTCAGTAAAACCAGACAGGGCAGAGTCCTCACTTCTCTCTCTCTCTCTCTCTCTCTCAGAGAAGGGAATATGGGGATTTAAAGCTTAAAATCTTAGGTTAAGCAGTTTTCTTATATTTGATGGAAAAGCAGCCAAACTGAGTGGCTTTTGAAATACTGCTGCGCAAAGGCTATAGATGAGCCTGCCGTCCCCTCCTGTGGTTAGGAATGAGCTTTCTGGATGGTGTGTATGCCCCTGGGCTGTACGTGGCTGGCTATGTGTGCCCGCGGTTACAGTGGAGGGTTCCCTGTGTGTAGATGGTATTATTATGAATCTATGAGGACACCCGACAGGAAACTTAAGCTAATGCTTTGCCCTTCGGAATGGCAATCAGTCTTAAGCCAGGCTGTTTAAGGCGAGGCTGGTATTTTTCCTATAAGGCAAAGAACAGTCTAGGAATCCCCACAAAGAGAATTTCCTGCCGTTTGCCTAGTATGAGTGGGGCAGGAAAGACACATCTGCAGTCTGTTGTCTTTGCACTCTGCCTGCCTGGGAGATTTGTCCTGTAAAATCTCAGCCATTTTTTCAGAGCTCTGTTGGAATGAAGGTGGAAGCAAACGGAGCCCCGGGCTGACCGATGGCTGTCTTCCGTTCTTGGATGGATCACTGAGTTCATTTCTATCAAAAACCCTGGACATTTGCAAGAGTCAACCTGACATGAGCGGAGGACCATAGTTCAGTGTTTAGCGGAATACTTGAAGTCGCTAATAACCGCATGTTACCGTCCTCTCGGTTGAATTAGCAGAACCTGCCAGGAGACAGCAAGTCACCCCAAAGGCTGAGTGTTTTGTGATGCCTTTAGCCCGTGGTTCTCCAGTGGTAGAGATGTTTCTTGGGTTAAGTATAAATTCCTCGTGGGAAACAGTGCAGTTCCATGTCTCCAACATGGGACAAATTAGAGTATATTAAGAAATGTTGTTTTTTCCTCGGTGTTTCTATAGGGATGAAATCTGGGTAAGATGAGCCTCAGGGTTAATGTAAATGGGGGAAAAGACATCACAAAAAAACGAAAAATGTCCTGAAATGGTACTTGAGTGGGGGTGGTGAGGCTCCAAAGTCCTCCCGGTAAAGGAGGCGGTCAGCGATCATTGTGGGTATTTCTTTTTTTTTTTTTTTTTAAAGATTTTATTTATTTATTTGACAGAGATAGAGACAGCCAGCGAGAGAGGGAACACAAGCAGGGGGAGTGGGAGAGGAAGAAGCAGGCTCCCAGCGGAGGAGCCTGATGTGGGGCTCGATCCCAGAACGCCAGGATCACGCCCTGAGCCGAAGGCAGACGCTTAACGACTGAGCCACCCAGGCGCCCCCATTGTGGGTATTTCTATATGCTTGTATTTGTGTACCTGTGTGTATATGTATTTGTGGGCACAAATATGAACACATAAGCACAGGTACAAACCTCATTCTTCGTGTGAGTGGACTACACTCTCCTCTCACTCTCTTTCAGAGCTTGGATTCCCTCAAAATGAAGGAACCAGGATCAACCCAGCTGGTCCTCTGCAGGAATGTCTGACTGGTCAGGTTGGCCAGGCTGTGCACTTTTCATGGTGTGGTGTGTCCTCAGTAAAGCCGTGATGCACTGAATTGTGTGGGAGAAGGTGGGAGTGGGGAGACGAGAGTCGGGAGAGCCAAAGGCTGAGCCTCTCATCTGGTGGGGAGTTCAAATGTTGGCTCCCAGGGAGTTGAAATGTCAGAAGCAGAAGCTGTAGATCTGGAGGCTAGACCACTGCTTTCCAGCAGATGGACTCCACCTGCCCACTTCAATGTCAAGGCCTCCCCAGGAAAAGCTTTCCTTTAGATTAAGGAGAAGGTAGTCTTGCTCCCCTCTTTCTCCAGCGTGTCACAGTCCTCTCGATGGCCATGGCCACGGTCTACGTCTTCTCCACCGGTTGCCACACTTTCTCCCCTGTAGGAGAAAAGGAAAGGGTGAATCGCTTGGAGTCCAAGGTGACTATGTGGTTGTCCGTTCGGTTCCTAGCTCCCCTCCCCCACTCTGGGGCTCAGCTCAGCAGGGAAATGGTTTTTATTTAGACTCGAGCCATAATTCCTGAGAATGTGCAATTTCACAGCATGGCCACGCTGCGTGCGGGCTGTCAGCTTCGGTTATGCTGGGGCTGCCAAGGTTGCGTCTCTTCACCAGTAATAGGATTTACGTCGCGGGATATCTTCCGTCTCACGTATATGTATTACACTGTTTATGCGGACAAGCTGCAAAATGGTATTGAGGCTGGAGTGCTTTATCATATCGTGCCCCCTCTTCAAGCAGTGTCTGGTTCTGGTGTCGCCCTAGACTGGTTGAGGAATAAAATCACGTGGCCAGGTAAACACATACAGTATTTCTCTTCAGTTTGCCTTTCTGCCTGGTTTCCTCAGCAGGCTCTGGCTCCAAGTGTGCACGGGGTAGAGACGGAGGCTGAAGAAAAATGATAAGGGGGTGCAAGCTGTCCTTGTTCCCCAGTGACGTGGACGAATGTCCGCGAGCTCTCCACCTAGTGGAGAAAACACACCTAGTGTGTTAAGGGCTGAAGCAGAAAGCTTTCTGGGGGGCTTTTCACTGTCCTCTGTGAGTTCAAGCCCCGCATTGAAGCTTACTTAAAGAAAAAAAAATTACGTCCGGGGACCTGGGTGGCTCAGTTGGTTAAACACTGTACTCTTGATTTTGGCTGAGGTCATGATCGCAGGGTCGTGGGATCGAGCCCCGAGTTGGGCTCCACGTGGAGCGTAGAGTCTGCTTAAGATTCTCTCTTTCCCTCTCTCTGCCCCTCCCCCCCGTACCCTCCTCCCCTAAGCTCGTGTGTGCATGAATGCTCATTTTCTCGCTCTCTAAAAAAAAAATTATGTCCCCCAAGTGCCTAGAAGTTGGGAGGGAAATAGTGGGTCAGATGAAACACTCAAATCCTCTATACACCTGTGCAGAGTGTGCCCTTTGGGGATTGGTTCTGTCTGAGCTGTTTCACAGATGGGAGGGGGTCATCATCCCTCAGGAATATCCAGGAAGGCATTGGGGAAGAGTTTGAGAACCTATGTCCTAGGGACCCTAAAATGTCTCAAAAATCGCGAAATTGTTGTGGCAGAACGTATCACCTTGAAAACCCTTAATAAGGTCGGGGAGAAGAGTATTTCGGGCTTCCCTGTGTCAGGTCATATGAAACTGTAGAAACAAACATATGTGGTCTAAATATCGTGTCCATTGCAGTCAAGCAATTTCCCACTTCCTTTTTTCTTAAGATTTTATTTATTTATTTATTTATTTATTTATTTGTTTGTTTGTTAGCGTGTGTGTGTATACCAGCAGGGGGAGTGGGATCATGCCCTGAGCCGAAGGCAGACTCTTAATGACTGAGCCACCCAGGCGCCCAAGAAATTTCCCGCTTCTTATAAATCCGGCACCGACATCCAGCTTCTCAAGTTACGGAAAGTCGGAAGAAACACGATGCATCTCTTTCTAGTTATTCAATGAACAGTTAAGAAAGTATTTTTTTTTATTGCTTTTTAATTATTTTTTAAATTTTAGGTAGGCTCCACGCCCAACCTGGGGCTTGACCTCACAGCCCTGAGGTGAAGAGCCGCCCGATGCAGTGTTTTGTTTTTTCAAGAGAAGTTAACCACTGACCAACTTATCAGTTAGATTTTCTCGTGGGTCCTTCATATTTCTTCCTCCACGTCCCTTCCCTCAAAAGCAATGAAATTTGGTGATGGCGAAAGATTATATATGAGGAGTGTCTTTATATTCTTATTATTCTTATTATTTAAGCTTAGAGAAGGAAGGTATCCGTTTTTGATCAAAATCATATTGTATTGAACCAAAAAAAAGTTTTTTTTGCGCTCTCATGACTGTGCAATCTAGAGAGGTTTCCAAGTCTCAACGAGCACATGCAGTAATTAGGAGGTGTTACTAGGTTAATTAGAAGCTGTGCCTCTTAATGATTCAGAATTGTTCAGGGGAGAAAATTGCAAGAGAAGGGAGAGTGCAGGGAGAGGATTTGCCTCGAAAAGCTGCTCTCCCGTGAAGGTCACGCTATTGTTACAGCAAGATGTGCTTGTGTTCCTGGTAGAAATGTTCATTATGCCTGCTACAATTGTATCAGCCGTGTTAAGTGAACGGTAATGTTTTTATTACAATAATTTCCGTTCATTGACTAAGTTAATGCGAAAGTAAGAATCCAGCGTTGACCCTGACGTTATTGGTTAATTGGTCTCCTTGAAATCCAGTCCTCCCCGAATCCTCCATCCCCTGGACTGATGTCTGCAGGTCCCTTCGGCTGGATCTTCTTCCTTTGTCTGCACTTGCCCTGTGGCTGGATCTGGCGGCCCTCTGCATGGTGTGACGCCCCTTACGTCCCGACGTCTAGAAACCACTTTGCTAGCCTAGACCTTTCTCCGGAGCCCCTGATCCCCACATGTGACTGATGCCTCGCCAGTCCCTCAGAGCCTGCATATCCCCTTGGAATTCATATCCACCTCTCTCCACTCATCTCGACTTGGACTCTTCTCTCCCCCTCATTCACAAATCCACCCAGGCATCAAATCCTATAGATTCTGTCTCCTTAACTCCTCTCAAACCTGTCCACCTGTTCAGTTCTGTCAGTGCTTCTGTTGGTCCCTTGTCCTAGGTCTGCCCCAGGCTGCTGTGAATACTTAGGCCCTGGCCAACCCGCTCAGGGTCTCAGGAGCACGAACTGTCCCGTTTCCTCGTCTTTGGTTCCTTCCACACCCTGAAACCAACTAGTAAACTATGCCTGGTCTTATGGAGGTGGACTGGATTGGAATCCTTCAGAAAATCAGCAGAGCTACGATGCCGTGGGACGTCCTAGAACATTGGTAGTTCCCATCTGGGACCTCCCTGGGGCAGTCTTGCAGAGCTCGTTTGTCAATGAACTTCTGCTTCCCATTCCTTGTATTTTCATATTTATTTTATTTTTTAAAGATTTTATTTATTTTTAAGAGAGAGTGAACGTGCATGAGAGGGGGAGACCCAGGCATCCCTCGTTTTTCTTTTATATTTTACTGCTCATCATTCTCTCACTTATTTCTGTTTTTAATACTCCACACTCCCTGTTTTTCCACTTTCTTTGTCTCCACTTTTTTCCTTGTGTTTTTGTAAGATTTTATGTTTAAGTAATCTCTACACCCCACATGGGGCTCGAACCTACAACCCCAAGATCGAGGCGCACACTCTACCGACTGAGCCAACCAGGCGGCCCTGTGCTTTTCTTTTCCATTACAGCTGCCTTATTTCACTTCAGACCCTCTTCTATGAGGTGAATAGTGGGTCTGTCCTGGCTCTAGTTTTGTGCCACGTTTCTATAAGGATTTGCTTTATTTCGTGCATCTTCTGGCGTAAATAGCTCATATGGCCAGTTTTCAAATCTTGGCTCTGCAACTAACAGTGTGACTTTGAGCAGCTGAATGGACTTCTCTGCGCCTCTCTAAAATGGGGATACTTTTTTTTTTTTAAGGATTTTATTTATTTATTCGACAGGATAGAGACAGCCAGCGAGAGAAGGAACACAAGCAGGGGGAATGGGAGAGGAAGAAGCAGGCTCATAGCGGAGGAGCCTGATGTGGGGCTCGATCCCATAACGCCGGGATCACGCCCTGAGCCGAAGGCAGACGCTTAACCGCTGTGCCACCCAGGCGCCCCTAAAATGGGGATACTTTTTTTTTTTTTTAAAGA
>NW_024426663.1:76141811-76168313 GCF_017311325.1 Ursus maritimus | reverse complement strand
TTTATTTATTCGATAGAGATAGAGACAGCTAGCGAGAGAGGGAACACAAGCAGGGGGAGTGGGAGAGGAAGAAGCAGGCTCCCAGCAGAGGAGCCTGATGTGGGACTCGATCCCACAACTCCGGGATCACGCCCTGAGCCGAAGGCAGACGCTTAACCGCTGTGCCACCCAGGCGCCCCTAAAATGGGGATACTTTTAACAATTCAGTGATACAAGGAAGTGTGGGGGCTAGTGCCCGACACAGTGTAAATGCCGAGTAAATGTTAATTAGCAGATTATTAAAAATCATTTGTGGGGCATGTGGGTGGCTCAGTCAGTTAAGCCTCTGACTCTTGACTTCGGCTCAGGTCATGGTCTCAGGGTTGTGGGATCGAGCCCTGTGTTGGGCTCCGCGCTCAGTAAGGAGTCTCCTGGAGAGTCTCTCCCTCTCCCCCTGCTCTCTCTCTCTCAAATAAATAAATCTTTGGAAAAATCATTTGCAGGTGCCTGGGTGGCTCAGTCAGTTGAGCATCTGCCTTTGGCTCAGGTCATGATCCTGGAATCCGGGGATCCAGCCCCACGTGGGGCTCCCTGCTCAGCGGAGAGCCTGCTTCTCCCTCTGCCGCTCACCCCACTCATGCTGTCTCTCTCTCAAATAAATAAATAAAATCTTTAAAAAAAATCATTTGCAACAGCATATAAACCGCCTCATTGTCATGCATTAACAAACATCCCTCGGGCTCTTGTTTCCCTCCGGCTCCTGCCCCATTTTCATCTCTGCTTTGCCACGAAAGTGATTGAAAGAGTTGCTTGTACTTGCTGTCTTGTTCTCATTTTCCTTTCTCTCCTTAACTCAGTGGATGGGGCTTTCATCCAAACCGCTCTAGTGAAGCAGCCCCTATCGAACCGGTCAAGGTCACCAGTGATTTATACCTTGTCAGGGTCCATTGTCAATTTCCTCTCTCTTTGTTCCCACCGCTGACCTCTCAACAGCAGTGGACATGGTTGATGCTTCCCTCCTCGAAATGCTTTTCCTCTTTGGGCTTCCATGACATGGTCAGCCTGGTTTTCCCCATCTTGTGGGCCCTTCCTCCTCTGTCTTGATGCTCCCTCCCCAGACCTCTGAAAGTAAGAGCCCTCCAGTCCCTCAGTCTTTGGTCCTGTTCTTTATCCATATTCTCTTCCTCCCTGATCTGACCTAGTCCCATGGCTTCAGATAACGTTTATATGTTGGAGAATCCTCAGATTGTTATTTCCAGCCCCAGATCTCTTCCCCGGGCTCCCCACTCTGATATCTAACTGGCTCTTAACATAGGAATGCCTGATAGGCATCTGGGATGTAATATGTCCAAAATAGAACCATTCACTCCTCTCCTCCTGAAGTTGCCCCCCTGCGCCGTAAATGGCACACCGTCCAGTCTTGGCTTGTAGCCTGGGTGTGCTCCTTCACTACTTTCTTACCTCGATGCCCTGTTAGTCAAAGACCCTGCCATTGATACATTATTCCCAGTTCCCAGCTCTGCTTTTCTTCTCCTTCTTTAGCGTTCCTGCCCCATCTTTCTGAAGCATAAATCAGATCATGTCACTCTTGCTGAAAACACTCGAAAACATCCATTGTACATAGAATAAAATCCAGGCTTCTTAACATGACCTAGAATCTTGTTCTTTCCCATCTTGGGGACCTCCTGTTCTCCTGTGCTCTCTTCACTTGAGCCTCGATGGATTTCTTTGACTTTGAGCACGGCTAGCTCTTTCTGGTACCAGGGCTGCTGCACGGATTTTTTTTTTCTTTCAATTTATTTATTTATTTATTTAAAGATTTATTTATTTATTTATTTATTTAACAGAGATAGAGACAGCCAGCGAGAGAGGGAACACAAGCAGGGCGAGTGGGAGAGGAAGAAGCAGGCTCACAGCAGAGGAGCCTGATGTGGGGCTCGATCCCAGAACGCCGGGATCACTCCCTGAGCCGAAGGCAGCCGCTTAACGACTGCGCCACCCAGGCGCCCCCCTCTTATATCTTTTCACCCTTTGTTTTTTTCACTGAGATCCCATAGGGTGAAGGATTTTATCCTTTTCTTAGGTCATGTGTCCTTTTCAGAATCTGCTGATGTGGGGCTCGATCCCATAACGCCGGGATCACGCCCTGAGCCGAAGGCAGATGCTTAACCGCTGTGCCACCCAGGCGCCCCCGGATTTTTCTTTACCTGGATCTTTACGTGGGTGCTGCCTTCTTGTACGGATATCCTCTGAAGTGTAGCAGTGGGTGTCGACAGAATTGTCTATATGTGTTTAGAACTCCCAATTTAAAGATGACTTCTTTCATGGCTCTGTATTTAATTTTTATTTTATTTTTATACCTCTGATGGAACAGAGGTCTCACTTCCTTTTCTCCCCCGAGTTGACCAGTCATCCCAATGCCATTTATTTAAGAGGCAACCATTTTCTCCAATGATTTGAGATGCCAACAGTGGACAAGATGGCTTGTACTGGCATTTCTTTTCTTTTTAAGATTTTATTTATTTATTTGAGAAAGAGCTCGCATGAGCGAGGGGTAGAGGGAGAGGGAGAAGCAGGCCTCCCCTGCTGAGCAGAGAGCCCAACATGGGCCTCGGTCCCAGGACGCTGAGATCATGACCTGAGCCGAAGGCAGACGCTTAACTGACTGAGCCACCCCAGTAATGGCATTTCTTGCTAAAGTATTGGTAAATGTCCTTAACCCTCCTCTGGATTTCATGGGGTAGCCAGCAAGTCCTCTGGATTGTGGTCAAGGTTTCTCTTTGGTTGGAAATTTCTCTGCTTCTAAGAAATTTCGATTTTAGGCTGGCATCTACTATCCAAAGGAATGTATTAGTGAACAGCTATGAGTATCTTGTGAACGTGATAAGAAATGTCCAAGGGAGTACCTGTTTGTTAACTAACCTTTTTTTTTTTAATTTTTTTTTTTTAAGATTTTATTTATTTATTCGACAGAGAGAGATACAACCAGCGAGAGAGGGAACACAAGCAGGGGGAGTGGGAGAGGAAGAAGCAGGCTCCCAGCAGAGGAGCCCGATGTGGGGCTCGATCCCAGAATGCCGGGATCACGCCCTGAGCCGAAGGCAGACGCCCAACCGCTGTGCCACCCAGGCGCCCCTGTTAACTAACCTTCTTATCTGTGAAGTGATTTTCTTGTCCCTTCAGCTCTAAATCTTGTGATTCTAGGCTTGGGCGTCTTCAAAGCTTTTCCCTTATATTTTCGAAGTAACTGTACTTGAGGTCGTCCAGTTTCCATAGGACATTCTTTGCTTTTGAGATTAGAGTATAGAAATTCAACCACGTGGGGCGCTTGGGTGGTTCAGTCCATTAAGTGTCTGCCTTCAGCTCAAGTCGTGATCTCAGGGATTGAACCCCACATCAAGCTCCCTGCTCAGCGGGGAGTCTGCTTCTCCCTCTCTCTCTGCCACTCCTCCTGCTTGTGCGTTCTCTCTTTCTAAAAAAAAAAAGAAAAAAAGAAAAAAGAAATTCAACCATGTATAGGTATTTCTTTCACCGGAAGAGCAGTAGGCATCTGTCAAAACCCAAGACTTGGTGTTTACACTCTTCAAGCTTCTAAACTTGCCCTCACATCCATCTTTGTTCCCCTTTTTTACCTCCGCTTCCTACGTTTCTTTTTAAATATCCGACTAGACCCCATGTTGGTAATCGTGGATGCTCTGGAGGTATGCTGGCGTCGTGCAAAGCTTTCCTTTTCTTCCCCTGTTAGTGCTGGAAATTTCTGATTTTTGGAAGGAAACTGACATGCAGCCATATCAATGTTTTCTCAAGGTCTTCCCCTTCCCCCCCAAATCACTGTGCTGAATTTGTACCTTATTTGGACAATTTCCATATTGAAAGGCTCAGAAGGCTCTACTGTGTGACTTCTCTTTTGCCCTCTGAGAAAAAGGTCTAAACATTTTAAATGGAAATAGCAAGCCTATTATGTAGGAAGTGTGGTTGAAGAGCAGAATGACATTTTGATAACAGAAAGCAAGAAAACTCCCGAACAGAGCCCGGCTTCCCTATTCTCAGTGCTAAATAAATAATGCATTTTTCAAAGCCTCTGTCTTTGGATGCAAACCTACTTTTTGGTAAAAGAGAAAGGCATTTCGACTCTATTATTGGCCTTTGGATTGTTTCTGTTTTCTACCAGTGCTGAAATTGCAGTCAATTAGGTACTTTTTCTTGTGACAGATTGGAAACCAGAAGGGAGCTGATGAATTCAAACAGAGAAATATGAGCTAAAAATGTCTTTAAAGCCCTTCTTTGCACATTTTCTCTCTAGAATTTACAGAGTACATTAATTTTCTGATATAATGAATTATGAGATGCTTAGCCTTATGTAAAGCTAATAGAAGACATGCTTTATTTGGAAGCCCTACCTATTTTTCAATTTACTTATTTTAATCGTGGGCATTCTGTTACATAATCAGTGGCCTGGACTCCCATGCCTCCTTGACAGTCAGTGTCTGGTGTTTCTGTTTTTGTTTTTGTTTTTTTAACACTCAATTCCTCGTTGGGTGATCTATGATCACTCACCTTTGCTGAGTTTGTAGCACCATCTGGATTTCTCGTTCAGAGGCCACGGCGTGAAGATGATACGTTTCTTTTTATGGTTGGGCATAATTTTTTGGGTTCCCAAGGGGCACAACTCCCATCTCAATATCTTCGGTTTTGAAATAGATATTTCAAATCCGGTAAGTATCAGGGTGGCCAAGCAGTGGTCATGTTTGAAACATTTAGTGAGCGGGGGATTTGGTGGATAGATTTGGTGCCCTGCCCCATCCCCTTTATGTGTGAATTTGAAGATTATTTATTTATTTATTTGTCAGAGAGAGCACAAGCAGGGGAAGCAGCAGGCAGAGGCAGCGGGAGAAGCAGGCTCCCCGCTGAGCAGGGAGGCCAATGCGGGACTAGATCCCAGAACCCTGGGATCACTCCCTGAGCCGAAGGCAGACGCTCAACCGACTGAGCCACCCAGGTGTCCCTTACCCATGAATTTAAGTCTCTGGTCTAGACTCTGCTTCTAGGGAACCTGACCTGTGATGGTTGGTCCCAGAAGAGGGCCCCAAGGAAGTGGACTCTTAAGAGATTTTGAGGTTGGAGCACTTTCCAGGTGGCTGGCAGTGAGCCCTGGTCCCTGGTGCTAGGCGAGTTACTGATTGTCTCTGGTTTGTAGGAACATTGCAATTGTTAAGCCTTTAACTTGTGGGGAACTGGTGGGGGGGGGCACAGGTGGAAGAGATGCACTGGCTCGTGTCCTATTACTGGCATTTGAGAAGTCCAGGAGCATTTGTATTATAAGACAGTTGCTGAAGACTCCTCGTGCTCTTGGCAGTCAATCACTAACTCGGATGGAAGCAAACAAGTCAGAGGGTGTGCTTGGCAGCATTTAAAGGGATGACAGAATGATAGACCAGGCATGGGACTTAATTGCAAGAGTGACAGCACTTTGGAGAAGGCTGAATTCTCAGCCCGGACAAGTCCACGGCAAGTCTATGACCTCTACGACAAGCGAGGTCCCTGTTAGGGTGGGAGCAGGACTCTGAGATCTGTATTCAAATACCTGAATTCCCAGATTCCTTTAAATTCTTACAACTGCAGTAAATTCCCTTGTGGGAAGACAGAGTCCTCCTGCTTGCTTAAATACCGTGGGGCAGCCGCGTGGGGTAGAATCACCTGGAGAACGATACGGGCTGTCTGCGATCTGCCCCTTCTGTCTTCCTAGCCACCAGACCCATAGCTAAGGTCAAGCCTCAGCATGACCCAGTGGGGAAAGGTTAAGTTTGCTAGTGGAAGGGAGGGGTGTTCAATGCAAAAGGAGCTGCAGGACCCACAGGCACCAGGAGAGTGTGCTGGGGGGTGAATCCTGGGGTGTTGGATTAGGCGATGTGGAATTTAAAGTTGTATAGGGGAGATTTTTTTTCTTTTTTTTAAACTACAAGATACTCTTCTTTGGTTCAGGACTTAACAGCCTGGCAAGGACCCGGGAGATAGGTCTAATATTCTGCTGGCATGAGTCTTGGAAGCTTGGAAGAAAATAAGACCCCACTAAATTGGGTAGAGAAGCCGGAATTGCTAGGGCCGACTATGGAAGATTTCCAATGAAGCCTTTCCCTTAGCTTCCACCTGCTTGTGACTTCACGGGAGGTTCCCTACACCCAGCTGTTGAAGGTGGGAAAACCTGAGCCAGGTTCATGGATGAGTAGGCCTGCTGTATTTGCTGAAAGTGAAAATTCACTGCTCTCACACCTTATCCCCACTGAGGGGTGGTTTTGATACACAGTGCTGTGGGGAAATACCACCTGTGGGCAGACCTTTGGGCAGTGTAGTCATCCACTGTGCGGCCCAAGGTAAGGATATATAGGGATTGATGAGCAGTGGCAATGGCTTAGCTGATTAGTCAGGGGCCTGGAATAAGCAAGATTGAAAGGTAGGAGAAAAGGGATTTTTGGGAGGAGGCACATGGTTGGACATCTGGGAGTAGACCTGAAGTGTGAATTACACACGCTTAGCATTCCAGAGACAGCATCCACTGGGGAAGAGTCACTGGCCGCGGGACACAATGACTCAGCCAGTTGATGTTAGCCAACTTTTGTTGCTGGCCTATCCCAGTGCTTGGGCAGTGAGCTTATGAATGGAGTAATCATGGCGGGAGGTATGAAAGCTAGGTAGGGACCCATCAGTTTGGGTTCTCTCCATTTAGGCTTAGCTAACTACTGCTGGATGGTTGACCATCAGCGAGAGCCTGATGCCGACCTCCTGATACGGCAATATTTTTCAAGGTGAGCCAACAGCCTCTTGGTGGCAAATGGATTACATTGAACCCCTTCTACACTGGAAAGAGCAGCACTTCATCGTGGCTGGGATAGACACATATTCTGATTATGGGTTTGACCTTTCTACATGCAACACTTCTGTCAGAACCACTGTTCAAGGGCTTATAGAATGACTCACCAGCACTGGGTCCTGCATTAGATCCTGTAGCCCCAAGGGACATACTTTATAGAAGACAGGGTGTGCAGCAGGCATATGACCGTGGGGTCTGTACTTCATCCCGTAGCATTTGGGGGCTGCTGGACTGAAGTGTCAGTCAAGTCCTCCAGGAGATGGATGCTGAGAACGAGCATTGGAAGTGGATATAATGCCTTTGAAAGATTAAAGGGGGTGAAGCAGATTTGCGTATGGAAAGCTTTCAGGCTATGATGGAACCTCACGTCTGTGGAAAAAGAAGAGGAGATGCAGGATGGGGGATGGCAAGGTGCAGACATCGATGTCCATGTGACAGTCAACAGGGAGTCAACAGGGAGTCCCAGGGCAAAGGTTGCTTCTAGAGCCCGAAACTGGACAGAGATGCTTAGTCGTGGGCTAATGGCAGCTTGGGAAGAGTGTGGCCTCCAGTCAAAAGCTGGGACTGATCTTGAGGGTGCTGTCAGCCCGAGGATGTCCCCTGGATGCATTCCTTGAAGCCGAACAGCAAATTCTTTCTCGAAGGAAGGTTTGAGCGGCGTCCTTCCACGGCTGTCGCCATTGACATCTCGTGTCCTCAGGGTTCCAGTGGACTCTGTTCATGAGGGGAGACTTAGCAGCGGGGAGGTGGTGGGATGGTCTCGGGGCTGCCTCTGGTACTCATCATTTTCCTCTTACATGATCTATTCTGAGTTCCCCTGTTTTCAGCTGTCCTTGGTGCTTTACCGGGGTGGTGACCTAAGCCCTCATTCTCGGGGGCCTGAGCCCCTGGTAATTCTGTCCTCCTCTGGTTGGGGCCATGGCGCTTGTCCATTTATGTTCACAACTGGACAGAGGAGTCCCAAGGGGTGTCCTCCTGGATCCCCTGAATTCCACATATATTCCTCCTCATTTCCGCCTGATAGTCGGGGGCCATCACCCCTGCCCTGATGGTGACTGCTCTTCTCGTCTGTTGTTGCCTGGACACCAGGCATTCAAAGGACCCAGGATGCAGTCTTTACTTGCAGTTCTCAGAGACCTTTGCTGTTTCTTTGGCCAGAGCATACCCCCGATCTGTGGACCAGGACGTTTAGCCCTGCAGCGCCCAGAGCCGTGAAAATAGGAAGCGTGAAATGCCGCAGTAGGACATTGGGAATGATGATAAGGGGGCGATTTCTGCTTCTGTGCCTTGGTTCCTGGATCCGTGTATTCTTCTTAGGGGTCTCTGATGCCGTGTGGATGCCACATTCTGCAGACGGCATCTGTGCTCACTGAGAATTGCCTCCGAGCCGGGGCTCTAGCTGGAGCGATATTTACACCACGGACAACAGGGGGCAGAGCTCATGGTTGCATACAGTAGGGTTACAAAAAGCTGCCTACTGAGAATCAGGCTGCTGGTCTCTCTTCTCAGACACTGATAACCCGGCGGGGGTGGGGGGGAGAGGGCAAATTTCTCGTTCAGATTAAAAAAAAAAAAGTCCAAATACTGATATTTGGACGTACCTCAGTAAATGCCCAGCTCTCTGCTGGTGGGGAGATCTTTTTAAAAATCAGATTATAGGGGCACCTGGGCAGCTCACTCTGTTAAGCGCCTGACTCTTGATCTCCGCTCAGGTCTCGATCTCAGGGTCATGAGTTCAAGCCCCGTGTTGGGCTCCATGCTGGGCATGGAGCCTATTAAAAAAAAAAAATCAGATTATCTGATTATGTTTGAACATTTGAAAAGTAATACTGGGAGGCATTTGATGGATACGATGGAGCATGTGAAGAAAAATTAAGCACAGTACCTAGAAAGCTAGCACAGTATTTAGAAAACTAAGGAGATCATGGGTTTGTTGTTTTTTTAAACACCACCTACCAACTTCTGAATTTAATTATTTATTGTGTTTGTAGCCTCCTACTGGTATGTCAGAGCCATGGAGCCAGGGGCCTTTGGTCACAACTCTATTCCAAGTGCTGAGCGTGGGAGCTGGTGCACAGGGGAGTTTGACTAACAATAGTTGAAAAATTGAACAAAAAAGCAAACTATTCTTTTTTTTTTTAATGGTTTTTTTATTATATTATGTTAGTCACCATACAGTACATCCCCGGTTTCCGATGTAAGGCTCGATGATTCATTAGTTGTGTATAACACCCAGTGCACCATGCAATACGTGCCCTCCTTACTACACATCACCAGCCTATCCCCTTCCCCCACCCCCTCCCCTCTGAGGCCCTCAGTTTGTTTCTCATAGTCCATAGTCTCTCATGCTTCATTCCCCCTTCTGATGACCCCCCCTTTCTTTATCCCTTTCTTCCCCTACCGATCATCCTAGTTCTTATGTTCCATAGATGAGAGAAATCATATGATAGTTGTCTTTCTCTGCTTGACTTATTTCACTTAGCATTATCTCCTCCAGTGTCGTCCATGTTGCTGCAAATGTTGGGTAATCATTCTATCTGATGGCTGAGTAATATTCCATTGTATATATGGACCACAACTTCTTAATCCAGTCATCTGTTGAAGGGCATCTCGGCTCCTTCCACGATTTAGCTATTGTGGACAATGCTGCTATGAACATTGGGGTGCATATGGCCCTTCTCTTCACTAAGTCTGTATCTTTGGGGTAAATACCCAGTAGTGCAGTGGCTGGGTCATAGGGTAGCTCAATTTTTAACTTTTTGAGGGACCTCCACACTGTTTTCCAGAGTGGCTGTACCAAGTTGCATTCCCACCAACAATGTAGGAGGGATCCCCTTTCTCCACATCCTCTCCAACAATTGTTGTTTCTTGCCTAAAAAGCAAATTATTCTTGTTTATAATCTAGGAAACCAAAATAATCTAGGAAACCTTGGATATAAAACTGAACTCTATTAGAACATGATTTAATAGTCACGTAATACAGTATTAGAAATCACAGCATGGGGCGCTTGGGTGGCTCAGTCGGTTAAGCATCTGCCTTCAGCTCAGGTCATGATCCTGGGGTCTTGGGATCAAGTCCCACATGGGGTTCCCTGCCCAGCGGGGAGCCTGCTTCTCCCTGTCCCTGTCCTGCTCCCCCTGCTTGTGCGCACAAGCACGCTCTCCCTCTCTCTGTCAAATAAATAAATAAAATCCCCCTCCCCAAAAAATCACAACATGATTATCTGTAACAATATAACAAATAATATAAACATGTAATTATAATCTGAAATAGAAATATTTTGTAACAAATGGAATCAAATAATATTTTACTGTTATAATTAATATATATTCATTAGACTGCATTATGATTATATAATTAGCATAATATCGTATGCACTTCAATTTGACATGATTATAACCTACTACAATTTTTTAATTTTTAATTTTTATTTTTAAGGATTTATTCATCCATTTTAGAGAGAGAGTGCAGGGGGAGGGGCCGAAGGAGAGGGAGAGAGAGAACCTTAACTAGACTCTGCCGAGCATGGAGCTTGACTTGGGGCTCAAGCCCAGGACCCTGAGATCATGATCGGAGCCAAAATCAGGAGTCGGGCACTTAACCGACTGAGCCACCCAGGTGCCCCATTCACGACAGATTTAAACATAAGTTGTCGCGTTACTGATTTGGAGGTTTGTAGATAGGTGGTAGGAATTTAAAAGCTAAATTATCATTTCCCATATTTGGAAGTCAGTCGATAATATCCCAAATGTTGAAATGAGTAAATGGCAGAAGAAACATATTATCTGGAAACACGGCAGGCAAATACTGGAAGAGACACGGGGAGCAGTTGAAACTCTTTGACCCTGGGAAGTCGAGTGGACCTTTGGGAAAAGCGAGAGAAGCATGTGTGGTTTCTCTCAGTCGGCCTCGTAGTGTGTTGGATTCCTCAGCTCCGTGTTTGGATTACGTTGATAAAAATACCCATTAAGTAAATCAGTTCTCCAAACAATTCATTTGAGAAAGGGGCTGTGCAGTTTTTGTGATGATCTCAGATGTATTCCCAGACTTCCTGAGGACTGTGGAATCCAGCTGCTGGCGTGGCTTATGCCCTCCGTGCTTTTTCAGACCAATCTTCTGGGTGTCCGTGCCTACAAGGCAGCTGAATACTGAAGTACATGTTCTGGAAGGTTCCGGTGCAGGGTTGAATAGATGAGGAGTAGCCTGGGAGCTGGGAAGGGCATTTCCAACAACCTTCACGAAAGGGCTGGGATGTGTTTGTGGAATGCATATCTTCAACTTTATGTCTGTGGCATGGGGTCTAGTTTCCGGCTTCGGAACCCCCGTGGTGCAGTGCCTTGGAATATAGAGAGCATCAATAAATGTTGAATGACATTGAATTATTTGATAAATGCCGAGGGGTAAAATCGACCTTGAGCTTCTAGTTTGGCTTTTCAGTGTTACTTTGACCTCTTTAAAAACTTCTTTTAGGGGCGCCTGGGTGGCACAGCGGTTAAGCGTCTGCCTTCGGCTCAGGGCGTGATCCCGGCGTTGTGGGATCGAGCCCCACATTGGGCTCCTCCGCTATGAGCCTGCTTCTTCCTCTCCCACTCCCCCTGCTTGTGTTCCCTCTCTCACTGGCTGTCTCTATCTCTGTCGAATAAATAAATAAAATCTTAAAAAAAAAAAATAAAAACTTCTTTTAGTTATCCTAATACATATAGTGTAATATAATATATTTTGTTAATATGGTACAATCCGCGTATATGACGGTAATGGGACAGGAAGGAAGTCTTTTCAACAGGGAGCATCGTAGACATGTGGCTTGATAGAAACACTTATTTTTAAAAGCATCTCTGTGGGGCACCTGGGCGGCTCAGTCAGTTAAGCGTCTGACTCTTGATTTCAGCTCAGATTTTTGATCTTGGGGTCAAAAAAAATAAGCATCTACGTATGGGTGGCTTGCTTGCAGGGAGTTAATGGGTATGCAGTTTGGAAACTACACTTCCCCCAACAAGTACAATTACAATTCTCACAGTGGAGTGCCAAAGGTATTATGTCCCTGGAATTCTTATGCATATCTTATAAATGGGAAAATAGGCCAAGCAAGGCACCCACCTGAGTCAGAAGTGAGTGGGGAAACCCTAATGGAGTTTAGAGTCAGAGGTTGGCCTTCATTCTTTGTAGCCTGGCTCTGTGCGCTGGAGAATTTGGCCTGGCTTCTACCCAGCACCTCTCTCCGCTCCGGAGCAATTGATCTGCAATATTACTACTTTTTGTAATTCTTTCCAAGTTTTCAGTAGTTACAGGTTCTCCAGTCTTTTTCCCTTTGTATTTTTTTTTTCACGTTCTCTCACTTTTATTCCCAGCTCATTGGAACATTTAAGCTTTATCCTGTCTTTTGTCTGTAATTGAAAACATGTATTTTGTTTTTTTAAAGATTTTATTTACTTATTTGACAAAGAGAGACAGCCAGCGAGAGAGGGAGCACAAGCAGGGGGAGTGGGAGAGGAAGAGGCAGGCTCCTAGCGGAGGAGCCTGATGCGGGGCTCGATCCCAGGACCCCAGGATCACGCCCTGAGCCGAAGGCAGACGCTTAACGCCTGTGCCACCCAGGCGCCCCGAAAGCATGTATTTCATTCAGATTTTCGATTGACTAAAGATCTTCCTTTGGATGGCGTCCAGAGTCATGACATTGTAATTGAATAGCTAACAGTTACAGTGCCTAGTGGTTATATTACTATTCTGGGGAAGGACAGTGGCGGGGTAGGTGACTCCCAAATGAGAGATGAGGTACTGAGTTGTTAAAAAAAAAAAAAAAAAAGTGGCATTTTCCTGGCCTTCCAGAAAAGGGCTGATGGAACTTCCGTAGTAGGTGCTATTGGGGCGAATGTATCTGAAACCTAGACCCAGGTGAGAAAGACCCAGCTTCCTCTACTTGCAAAGGCCAGAGGGAAACAATTTTTTTTTTTAAATTGACACACAGAGAGAGAGAATGTGAGAGCAGGGGGAGGGGCAGAGGGAGAGGGACAGAGTCTTAAGCAGACTCTGCGCTGAGCGAGGAGCCCAACACGGGGCTCGATCTCAAGACTCTGAGATCACCAACTGAGCTTAAATCAGGAGTCGGATGTTTAACCGACTGCGCCCCCCGGGAACCCCAAGGGAAACAATTCTTGCATGGAAATGAAGTGAGTGAATCGTCAAGGAATGACAGACATGCCCAGTTGTGGTGTATGTTTGTGAGTTCCCTCAGTTACGTAGCAGAGTAGATCGTATAGTCCATGTAGCTGGTCCTGATGCTTTACCCCCAGAGGATACAGGTAAAAGAGGAAGGGGGATAACCCCGTGGGTCACAGGGAAGCCGTCCTGGGATGGGCTGTGTCCCTTCACCTTCTGTGCCATAGCAGTCGAAAGACACCAAGTTGCCAATTCCTTGGAGAGTGAAAGGTGACCGATGTGGGGAAGTCGCCTGACTTTGTCTCAAGGATCTAATGATCCCGCACTCTTACTGGCAGCAGATGATTCTGAGTGGACCCCAACAGGATTACCTTTCCTTCTCCTGCAGATTATGACTTTCCAGTTGGCTAGTGCAAGTCGGCGTCGAGGAGGGACGTGGGATGCACGTGGACAGCTGGACGGCCACGATGCCCACCGCGTTGTGGAGATCCTTCTATGTGAGTTTTATGCTGCATCGTATGTTCAATACCTATTTCTATGGTAAAAAAGGTCTAACATCAAAGTGGCCTAAATCAATCTTACTTCTCAAGGGCTTGATATTCCTGAGTAAGCACGGTTCTAGGACAACACTCGAACAGGATCTCTTTGGAGGGTTTGCAAATGAGGCTGTACAAGAGAAGAATGTGGCGTGTCTTCTGACAGCCAGGGTTAAGATCCGTAAAACTCGGATTTTACGATGGGACCTGTTCCGATGAATATTGGGGTTAATTTGTGTTCGTGGATGGAAACAAAATGTATGCTATTGAGATAGGCCAGCATATATGTTCTGTTTCTTTGAAAATGAGTTAGCAGGAGAGGTCTTGGGGATAGATTTCAGGACAAATAGCATTTGCTGACAATATCTGGCCAAATGTGCCGCAATCAATCCCGTTGTCCCGTGCACGGTCTTCTCGGTGCTGTCTCTCTGGAAGGGCTGTCCCTGAGGACGTTGGAGATGGCTTTGCCTTAGTGCAAGGAGAGCAGGGAGTGCTTGGGAAGCCAGCGCCCCCTGAGCCAGCCCTTACCTGGTGAAAGGCAGGTGTGAGACAATCAATACTCAGTGTCCCTTGCTCCTGATGGGACAGTGGCTTCCACTGTCTCCAGAGGTCCCCCCCACCTCTTCCGCCCGTGGGGTTGAGTGAATGCTATCTTCTCTAAGACTTGGCTTGAAATCTCATCCTTGCATGGCTTCCTTCCCTCTCCTGCCTCCTTCCCCACTCCCCCACTGTTTGTTCCTCAGAATACTTCCTAATAAATCAGTTTCACACCACTCCCCGTCTCAGGGTCTGCCTCTGGGGAAGCCGATCTCAGACACTTACCAGATGGAGGCGGAATTAGAATGACAGAGCAGCAGATTGTTGTGTGATGAGCTTTAAGAAGTTTCCAGGCTTTGACTTTCCTCTGATGACGGATCCTTCTTTCTGTCCCCACAAAACTGGTACATGGTTCTACAGGGTTTTCAGGTCGGTAGGCATTGCGGGGCTGGGGGTGGGGCGGGTGGAATTCATAATGTATTTAAGTCAGGCTCCCATTTTTCCCTGCCAGCAGGTTATCTGCTAATCAATAAGAGACTCGTTATTTTTATACTTGGGAAGGGAATTCCTTTTTAGCATTCAGATTCATGGGTCTGCTTTGTAAACAAATTACTTCCTGTAGCATAATGTATTTCAGTGGGTTGGAAGCAGCACTAAAAATATCTCTGGTATCTGCATGAATTTATAAATATAAGAGGGAAGGAGCAAAACGAGAGAGGGGGGAAGGCTGCTAATAATGATGGAGAATCTTCCCCGCATCTGTCATCTGCGGAATGAGAGGGTGGGGGAACTTGCCCCAAGGTCAAGCAGTTAGTGATCAGGGAGCCGGGAATTTAAACCCCAAAAGAACAGAAGTGAGGGAGGGGAAGCTGTTTTGTGGTTTTCTTCTTACATGTTATGATAATTCCACTGCTCTTAACCTTCATGCAAATACATCAGCCTTTTTGGCTTAACTGCCCCGGTTTTTTGCCTTCTCGTTGCCAGAGACCTAGGTCGGGGGTTGTGTGGACATCTCTTTTTAGTGTGTCTGTCCCCAGAACACAGCTCCGAGGTTCCCCAATTACTTCTTCCATAAAATCAAGATTTGTTTTTTTTGTTTTTTTTATCACGGCCTTTAGGGACTCTCCAGCAGTGGAAGAGAAGCCTTCCTTTTGCCAATTGCTTTCATCGCCTGTTTGCTCTGGCACTTGCTTTCGGACAAAAGGATAAGCCCATTTCTTACGCGCGTCCAGACGATAGGCCAATTTGCTTTTGAGCTGTGCACAAGCCTTGGACCTTGGTTCTTGGCCTTGGGCCTTGGACACCCTCTCAATTCTTTTTTCCCCTCCCGACTCTGCTGGGGGAGGAAGGGTTGATCCCTGTGCCCTTTCCTCCAGGTGCCAGTGTGTGAATCCTTACCAACAGAGAGAAGGCCATGGTCTTTACCGGTCTTGTCTCCCCCCTGACCGTGGGCTGCTCCTCTCCGCCTACCCTCACGCTCGGCCGAGCGCCTCTGTCGCCTGTCGGTGGCCCCACTCTACTTCCCTGCAGTGGTTAGATGTCTCCTCATGTATTCTCCGCGGAACCGCTTGGTCAAACCGCCCATTTCCTGTCGTTCTCTGCTGTTCCGATCATTTTTGTTGTTGAAGTGACCCCTCAGAGAGGCCGGGGGTTAGAACTGAAATGACCTCAGAGATCATCTTTCTGACCCAGTCCTCTCTACTTAATGTATCCGATGCGTGATGTGAATCATTTCATAATCACAAAAGCCGTGTAATTTTCGCTACAGGAAACTTTGAAGACAAAAAGGAGAAAACAGAGATCACACGTAATGCTACTGTCTGATGCTAACGGCTACTAATACTTTTGTGTGTCTTTAAAGAAATGCTGTTTATGCCAGTCATTGTGCCTCGGTTGGTGGGGGTCAGCCTCTTGATCTCAGGTTTCCATCTCGGGAGTCAGGAGTTCAGGCCCCATGTGGGGCGTGGAGCCTACTTAAAAAATAAATAAAAATACAGAGTGAAAAATAGATCAAGTGAGATGTCCCCTTGACCCTTCTTTTCTGTTCCTCTCCTCAGTCACTGTCATCAGTGCAGTGTGCCTCCTTTCTCCTCTGTTTCTCTGAATTTACACACATGTACGCGCACAGAGAAATACGTAGTTTTGTTTTCTATATATCCCTACACAGTTTATGTCATTATCTGTGCTCTGGTCTGGAACTTGCGTTCTTTTTTTTTTAAAGATTTTATTTCTTTATTCGACAGAGATAGAGACAGCCAGCGAGACAGGGAACACAAGCAGGGGGAGTGGGAGAGGAAGCAGCAGGCTCATAGCGGAGGAGCCTGATGTGGGGCTCGATCCCAGCACTCCGGGATCACGCCCTGAGCTGAAGGCAGACGCCTAACTGCTGTGCCACCCAGGCGCCCCTGGAACTTGCATTCTTTACTTAAAAATATGCTCTAGGGGCTCCCGGGCGGCTCAGTCAGTGAAGCGTCTGCCCTCGGCTCAGGTCAGGATCCCAGGGTCCTGGGATCGAGTCCCGCATCAGGTTCCCTGCTCAGTGGGGAGTCTCCTTCTCCCTCTGCCTCTGCCCCTGCTTGCGCTCTCTCTCTTACTTGTTCCCGCTCTCTCAAATAAATAAATAATCTTTAAAAAAAATATGCTCTAGACATCTCTCTGTGTCTGTCAGGAATCTGACAGAAAACACATGACTCAATCAAACTGGGTAATTTGAGGAGAGTTGGATACTCTGAACCAGGGTGTAGGGAAACCATAGGGAAACCTCAGCACCCTGAGGTCAGTAATCATGAGGGTACTGTTACTAACTCTAGACCAGGTGGGGGCATGGTGGGGAGCAGTTATGGGAGGGGGAGAGGAGGAGGGAAGCAGGAGGGAGGAAGGGAGAGAGAGAGAGATGTGTGGAATGGGCTGCTTGGCAGGGCTGAGATTGTCAGTGGAGGGCAGCAGTCAGTCTGTCTGCACCAATTCCACAGGGAAGGACCAAGGGGAGTAAAAATCCTTCCTTCCTGCTTCTCCCTTTCTATGATGGATTAAATGTTTCTGTCACCCCCAAATTCATATGTTTGCTGCTCTAACCCCCACCTGATCGTATTTGGGGGTGGGCCTTTGGGAGGCATTTAGGGTTCGATGAGGTCGTGAGGGTGGGGCCCCCATGGGGCTAGTGCCTCATAAGAGGAGATGTTAGAAGGCTTGCTGGCTCTCTGTCCTCATGCATGCACTGAGGACGGGCCATGGGAACACACAGTAAGAAGGGGGCCGTGTGCAAGCCAGGAAAAGAGCCCTCACCCCGAACCCAACCCTGCCCAACCTAGTTCTTCAACTTTCCTGGTTCCAGAACTGCAAGAAAGAATATGTCTGTTGTTTAATCCCCCCTACCCCTGGGGGTATTTTGCGATGCAGCCCCAGCTGACTGATACACTGCTGATCTTGGAAGGAGATTCTCATTGCATGAACCTAACGGGAAGCTGGAGAGCAAGAGAGTGTGTGAGTGTGTATTGATGTGGTCCGTACACGTTGGCATCCCAAGGACAGCACAGGCACGTTCATACAGATTTAATTCTTCCAGTAAATTTCAGTACCTCTCTATGACGGGCATTGTTCCAGGGACGAGAGGATATGGTTAAAAAAAGAAAAAGCCACCATCCATCAGAAGCTCACAGTTACCCTGTTGCACAGAGAGCAGAGTATTCCCTAGCTCCCACGTACCCGAGTTGGCTTGTGACCTGTTACTGGTGGGAATTTATGCCGCTTCAATTTTCTTAATTGAAACTGTGCTGTGTGACTGTCCTTGTCCGTGCATCTTTCTGCGCGTGTAATAGTATTTCTCTCTGGCGGATACTGAGAATTGTTGGATTAAAGGAAATATGCGTAGGGGCGTCTGGGGGGCCCAGTAGGCTAAGCATCCGACTCTTGGTTTCAGCTTAGGTCATGATGTCAGGATCATGAGATCAAGCCCTGCGTCGGGCTCCAGGCTCAGCACGGAATCCGCTTGAGAGTCTCTCTCCCTCTCCCCCTGCCCCTCCTCTAAAATAAATAAATCTTAAAAAAAAAAAATAAAGGAAGTATGCATATTTAATGTTAAATAGGCTGATAAAGTACACCTTCTCCCTCGACAACAGTTATTTCCACTGTCGGAGTTTTATGGGTTTGATGGGGGCAGGGCCAGGGTTATCAGGTAATTGTTTGAGTCTGAGTCCTCCTATTACTTGAATTTGAACCTTTATTTATTTATTTTTTAAAAAAGAATTATTTATTTATTTATTTATTAGACAGAGAGAGACAGCCAGCGAGAGTGGGAACACAAGCAGGGGGAGTGGGAGAGGAAGAAGCAGGCTCCTAGCGGAGGAGCCTGATGTGGGGCTCGATCCCAGAACGCCGGGATCACGCCCTGAGCCGAAGGCAGACGCTTAACGACTGCGCCACCCAGGTGCCCCTGAATTTGAACCTTAAAACGGATTTACAGCTGTTGATTTTTCTCTGGCGACTTGCCTGTTCGTATCCTTTGGCTGGGTTTTTTTTTTTTTTTTTTTAGATTCGTTGTCTTTTTAAATTGATTTCTAAGCGGTCTTTATATTAATTTTATGCTATTATCTAAAGTCTTGTTCTGCTTGCTTTAAGAACACTGTCTACTCAGGCATGAGGCTGTGTTTGTACCTGGGGCCACTCAGTCATGGCGCTAAGGGTAGGCAACGTGTGCTCACCTCTTTGCTCCCCTGTGGATGCTTCCTCTTTTTATGACACCATTCTCCAGGGACTGGGGACCATGCCAGTGGGTAGAATGTACCAGTAGCTATTCTCCCGGTAATGCACTCCCTTTTCCAGGGTTGGGGGGCAGGTGGGACTGGGGACACTGTCTTCATGTCCCAGCTCATGGCCCCTCAGGGCTCCAGTGTGGGGACGGATGCCTTTGCTGCTGAGGCGCTGGGCATGGACAGCTTGGTCAGGGCACCACGCAGCCTCCCGTCCTCTCTGTCCTCCTTGTGTGAGCGAGGCGTTCCCTGGGCTCCATCCCCACCTTCCGTCTGCTCCCTTTCTCACGTATGCTGGTGGCCAAGGCTTCCCATTTCCCTAGGATCCCACTTGTCTTCTTTCACAGAGTCCTCAGAAATCTACGTGCCAAAGCATCCCTCTCCTTGTTTCTCATGGCTATTACGGCATTCAAACACATGTTTTAAAAAAAATATTCTGGGGGCGCCTGGGTGGCTCAGTCGTTAAGCATCTGCCTTCGGCTCAGGGCGTGATCCCGGCGTTCTGGGATCAAGCCCCACATCAGGCTCCTCAGCTGGAAGCCTGCTTCTTCCTCTCCCACTCCCCCTGCTTGTGTTCCCTCTCTCGCTGGCTGTCTCTCTCTGTCAAATAAATAAATAAAATCTTAAAAAAATAAAAAAAATAAAATAAAAAAATAAAAAAAGTATTCTGTTATGACCAGAGATTTGCAGCCAGAGGGCAAAGGCTGGAGCATGATTTAGCCCAGGGGTTGCCAGCCTTTTTCTGTAAGGGCCAGGTAGTAAATATTTGGAGCTTTTCAGGCCAGATGGTTCCTGTCTTGACTGCTCAGCCCTGCTTTCATGTGAAAGCAGCCATCAGTGATAAATGATGGATGGATGTGGCCATGTTCGAATCAACCTGATTTGTAAAACAGGTGTTGGGTGGGATCTGGCCCACAGGCCCTCATGTGCGGACACCTGACCTAGACACCTGTTGTTGTTGTTTTTTTAAGATTTTATTTATTATTTGTCAGAGAGAGAGAGAGCACGAGCAGGGGGAGCAGCAGGCAGTGGGAGAAGCAGACTCCCGCTGAGCAGAGAGGCCGAAGTAGGACTCGATCCAGGGCCCTGAGATCACGACCTGAGCCGGAGGCAGACGCTTAACCGACTGAACCACCCAGGCGCCCCTAGATGTCTTTTTTTTGGTAACAGATGAGCAGTTGGGAGCCTAGAGAGAGATTTGCCCAAAGCTGCTCTACTAGTGAGTGGAAAAACGAGATCAGTCGCCTCTTCGGCTTACTCATCTGTGATTCTGTGATCTTTCTTCCACTTCGCTCTTTTTGCTGGAGAGACACCTAAACACATCCTCCTTGGAAACAAGGAGGTTACTTTCAACTTCTTCCTCTGTGTTCTGTGACTGGAAAGCAAGGAAAGCCGAGGCCACGTCGCCTGACTAGGGAGCCTCGAGGGAGTCAGAGAGCTGGGTGTGCTGGGGGGGTTGTTGGTATCAGGACCGTCGGGGCGCTCTCGTCCATGTCTCAGTCTGCCCTTTTAGGAACGTTAGAGACATTCAGCAAGATTAATGAGGCATAAAGCATTTGAGCTCTTCTGAGACAAGATTCTAACATAACCATAAATATTACTCCGTTTTAGTCCGTGCGGCCCCACAAGGCATAGAATTTGATATCCCGGTAAAAGCCGTGTCTCTTTTTGTCCACCTTTGGGCGATAGGAAAGGACTTACACTTGAAGTCTGGGTTGAGGCTTGCATCTATAGTCTGCCACTTGCAAGCTGAATGAGCTTGAAGAAATTACTTAAACCCTCTGGCTGTCATTCGATGCGAACGAGAAAAATGAGAATTATGATGCCAGTCTCATAGGGTGGTTGTGAAGATTAAGTGAGACGATGTATAAGACGGTAATTGCTACGTTGCAAAGCATTGTAAAAACAGAAGTTATTAGTATATGGATTGAGAGTAGAAGCCCTGATGCAAACAGCAAATTAGTGCCAATGTCTGTGATGGGGTATTTGAGATGCAGGGAATGGGGCATATCAATGAAACAGTACACTCCAGACATGTTAACTAGCAAGCCTGGATGACATTTAATAGCAACGGAATGTTAATTTATTTCGGTTTAAATTTTATTGTTCCCAGGAGCTTTACGTCAAGTTAGCACATCTACTTTTAATCTTCTTATGATTATCTAGGAGAATAAATTTAACTTTGTTTCCATTGGGGGTGTTTAAATGAAGTGTCCCCTTTACAAAGGCAACTGTATACACTGTAGCCCTGCTTTGATCCGAGGAATGCCGTGCTCTAGTCAATTGCACTTGTTTGCTTTATAAAGTCATTCTTCATGCTCCTTCTTTTGTTTAAAGCAAGGCGGTAGGACCTCGTGGTTGGAAGGTAGACTCTGGTTCCAGCATCTACCTGGCTTGAATTCCAGCTCTCCCATTTATCAGCTACATCCCTTTGGGCAAGATACTTACTCGCTGCTTTTTGCTTCTTTCATCCATAAAATTGGGATAATAGTTCATACCATTTTTTGATGGCTCGTCTTAAGAATTAAATGTGTCACTGCATGTTAAACTGTTTGGAGCAATGCTCGGCGTCTACTGAGAGCTCACTAAGTACGGGTTGACCTCAGAGATGCTGCAGGTTTGGGTCCAGACCGCCATAATAAAGTGGGTATCGCAGTAAAGTGAGTCAAGTGAATTTTTTGGTTTCCCAGTTGACATGAAAGTTATGTTCACACCATACGGTAGCCTGTTAAGTGTGAAATAATGTTATGTCTCAAAACCCCCCACAAGGTACATACCTTAATTAAAAAAAAATACTTTATGGCTAAAAAAATGCTAACCATCATCTGAACTTTTGGTGAGTTGTAATCCCTGATCACACGAATAGAGAAATAATGAAAAAGTCTGAAAGATTGCGAAAATTACCAAAACATGACACAGAGACACGAAGTGGGCACGTGCTGTTGGAAAAAGGGCGCTGACAGCCTTGCCCGATGCAAGGTTGTCGCAAACCATCAATTTGTAAAAGCTGCAAAATCCGCGAAGCGCAATAAAGCATATGTGTGCATTAGGTGTTATTACCTATTGCCAACTCTGTGCTGAGCACGGTGCTAAGGATCTAAGAGACCTGATCCATGCGTTAAGAGCGCAAAATGAGCAGATCTGGGATTTTAAAAGTACTTTGCTCCGAGTGATGTGGGGAGAAGGAGTTGGAGGCGCACAGAGGCAAAATGGGGAACTATTGTTGCTTAATTTTAAGAAAACCTCCAACAAGCCCTCAAGACCTGGGTTATGCTCTGCATTTCCTTTTATGTCTCGATTGCACAAGTGATGAGTGGCGAAGCCTGGTTATGTATGTATGTATGTATTTATTTGACAGAGAGAGAGCGAGCACGCACAAGGCATGGGGGTAGGGACAGAGAGGGGGAGGGAGAAGCAGACGCCCCGCTAAGCAAGAGCCTGACATGGGGCTCGATCCCAGGACCCTAGGATCATCACGACCTGAGCCAAAGGCAGACGCTTAACTGACTGAGCCACCCAGGCATCCAAGAAGCCTGGTTTTGACCTTAAAAATCTGTCCTTTTCTGTGGTGGGCCATCAGCAGGCCTGCTCCGTGGAAGCGTCTGGCAGTCCAGTGGCCTGGCAAGGAATCAAGCGTGGTGATAGCTATGTTGTATAAAGTGCTTTGTCAGTGCTAACGGCTGTGTTATGTCACTGTCATGCAGTGGTACAATTTGAACCTGAACTTGGATATCAGCTCGCTTGACGCACGGTAATATGTGCTGTCCTTGGGTCCTGACGCTGATGTATCCTTCCTACCTCCCGTACAAGCTCCCAGACCTAAAAACGAGACAAGAGGCGGTGAGTCTGCAGTGGCTGGCTCCTCTGGATCTCAGGAGAGGGTCTCTTGTTTCACGCAGGCTGCTGAAAATACTAAAACTCATGTGCTTTCTTGAGGAGCATGGTAGGTGCGCAGAACTGTATCTATACACAGTCTCGAAATCCCTCGGTCTCGCATGTATTTTTGCATCCTTTGTTTGCTTGTTCAGTGGGAAAACAAAATACAAGTAATGAAGCTCAAATCGTTGCTTTTGCCAAGCTTTGCAACCTGAACCATCTTTGGGCTGGCTTGTCTCCTACTTTATTGCCTTGTACTCCACCGTTACTAAGCTCAGACCTTCTCTGGATGTCCCATGCTGGTGGAGAACTCACTACTTTGAAGCTGTGATTTTCACCACCAGCGAAGGGTCCAGAAGGACCACTTCACTGTGGGGAACTGGCATTAACTATACAAGAAACCTGATACTCTCCACACATAACTTTATCTTCAGAGTTTCTCTGTGGACCATTTCATAAAGATCTGAGAATGCTCTCCATAAACTGGGGTCCAATGATGAAGGGAACTGACGTTTTTTCCTTTATTCTCTTGCCATAGCTGAGATCAACTAAAATTTTTGAAAAATATTAATATTTATAAATTGAGGGGGGGGGTTGGCTTTCCGTTATGGTGGGATAAAGATGGTGGTCGTTCCTCTCTGCAAAAGCAAATACAAAACCGGGTACAAGTGTCCAAAATAACCATTGAGGGGCACTCAGAATTGACCAAAGGCAGACAACAGAGAACAATTTATCCTTGAAAATGAGAGTTTTAGGGAAGAATAGCAGGTTATGTGGCCCTCTTGTCTGAGGCTCCCTGCATACCCCGAGGGTTGTCAGATAAAATACAAGATGCCCAGTTAAGTTTGAATTTCAGGGAAGCAAAAATTAATTTTTTTAGCACAAGCGTATCCAAAATATTGCATGGGATATAGTCTAAAAAAATACTCATGATTTATTTGAATTTCAAATTTAACTGGACAGCCTACATTATTATTTTTTTTCTAAATCAGGCGGCCTCCCCCTTCTATCCACTCCACCCCACACCCCAGCAGCGGAATCAGGAATGTGGGGCAAGATGGGAAAACCAGTAGCTTTGCTGGCCAGAGAGGGTGGACTTGATTTGGGGTGGGAAGTAGGGAGGAAAACCTGTGGATTTGTTGGCTAATGATGACGAACGTTGCTGGGAACAGGAAAAATCATCTGCTTTACTAACATGACATTGCAGTTCTTGGGGTGAGTGTTAGGGCAGCCAGCAACTTAATAGAGAAATCATAGAAATGAGCTCAGCTTTTCAGATCTCCCTGGCTGAATAGAAAACCACACAGATGCCTGGAGGAGACCTGAGAGAACTGAGGGGAAAAGAAATCCCAAGGAAGACGTAACCGATGGCAAATTTGAATACGTTCCCAGAGTTCTCAATCAGCAGAGGTTGGATGCTTTCTGGCATAAGATGTTTGAATCCAACCGACTGACCCATGAAGCTATGTAGACATGGGAAACCATGAAGAGGCCATGGTAAAAAGCACAAAAGAAAAACAATTTAAAAAATCTGTCCAGAAACATCAGTGACTACACACCATAGGGGAGACAGATTTTATGGTGTAAGTTACAGGCAAGTTACAAAGAAAAGGAAAAACAATCCTCAGAAAAATGGGGCAGAATTAGAGTCGTTACAACATATTACCTAAAATGTCCAGTTTTCAATCCAAAATTATGAGCATACAAGGAAACAGGAAAGTGTGATGAATATTCAGGAAAAAAAAAAGCAATCAATAGAAAGTAATTCTAAGTGAGCTCAAAGACCTCTAAGCAACTATTATAAATGTGTTCAATAAAATAAAGGAAATTTGATTTAATTATTAAAAAACACTGGCAGTGAAAGCAAGTAAGAAATTGCAGAAGAGAAATGGAAACTATAAAGAATACAAAAACAAAAGCCAATCTAGCATTGAAAAGTAAAATAACCCAATGAAGAATTCAGCAGATACACTCAACAGCAGGTTTGAGATGGCAGATAAAAGAATAACTGACCCTAAAGATAGCAATTACCCAATCCAGGGATCGGAGAGAAGAAATGAGATTGAAGGACAGAGCCTCAGAGACCCGTGGGATAGTATCAAGATAAGTCTCTGATATTTGTGATAGGAGTCATAGAGGGAGAGATGAGAGGGAAAGGGGCAAAAAAAAAAAAAAAAAAAAAGCAGCAGCAGTGATCCAAACTTCCCAAACTTGATGAAAACCTGTAATCCGCAGATTCAAGAAGCTCAAAAAACTCTACGAAGGATAAACACCAAGAGAAACACATCTAGCCCCATCATAGTATTACTGCGGAAAGAACTAAAGAGCAAGTCTTGAAAGCAGCAAGAGAAAAATGACTCATCGTCAAAGAGGAACAACAGTGTGGAGAGTGTCTGACTTGTCAGGATATAATGACGTTCAGAAGGCAGTACAATGACAAGTTAAAATGCAGAAAGGAAANAGTGTCGTTCAAGAATTCTCTACCCGACCAAGCTATTGTTCAGAAAACAAGAGTGAAATAGACTTCCCAAATTAATAAACACTGAGAGTACCTGCCCTATAAGAAATACTGAAGGAAGTCCTTCAGGATGAAAGGAAATGACGATGGATAGTAACTGAGATCCACTAGAGGGAATGAGGAGCACAGGAAGTGATAAAGATGTGGGTCGGTATAAAAGATGTATACGTTTTTTCTCTTTTCTTTGAACTTCTTTAAAAAGCATACCATTGTTTAAAGCAAATGTAAAACTGATTTTGGTTGATAACATAGATTTAATATTTACGATAGCAGCATAAAAGATGGGGAGAGGAAATGGAACTTACTGGATGAAATTTGCTATGTTTTATCAAAATTAAGCCAGTATTGTGGTCGGCGCCTGCCTGGCTCAGTCAGTAGAGCATGCAACTCTCCCCCTCTCTCTCTCTCTTTTTTAAGATTGATTTATTAGAGAGAGAGAGTGTGCAGGGGGTGGGGCAGAGGAGGAGTGAGAGAATCTTAAGCAGACTCCACACTGAGCATGAGCCTGATGCAGGACTCGATCTCATGGCCCTGAGATCATGACCTGAGCTGAAACCAAGTATTGGACGCTCAACTGACTGTGCCACCCAGGCGCCCCAAGCATCTAACTCTTGATCTGGGGGTTGTGAATTCAAGCCTGACCTTGGGTGTAGAGATCAGTTAAAAAGATAAAAATCTTAAAAAAAAAAAAAGTTGAGTCAGTATTAATCTGAAGTAGATTGTGATGAATTAATGGTACATAGTAATTCCGAGATAACTATCTAACCCCCCCCAAAAAAACCCCGAAAAACAAAACTGAGAAAAGCTTAAAAAGTGGTAGAGGAATTAAAATAGTATACTAGAAAATATATATTTAACACAAAGGAAGGTAGTAGAAAGAAATAGAATAAATAGGACAAGAGACGTATGGAAAACAAATGGTGAAATGTCAGACATCAGTTCAACTACATCAATAATTACATTAAAAGGTAGAGATCATCAGACTGGACAAAAAAGCAAGATCCTTGATGCACTGTGTATAAGAGATACACAAATTTGTTTTAAGACACAACATTTGTTGAAAATAAAAGGACGGAAAAGGTACAGCTTGCAGAGAGTAGCCATAAGAGAGCTAGAGTGACCATATAAATTTAAGACAAAACAGGTTTTTTGGGGCACCTGGGTGGCACAGCGGTTAAGCGTCTGCCTTCGGCTCAGGGCGTGATCCCGGCATTATGGGATCAAGTCCCACATCGGGCTCCTCCGCTGTGAGCCTGCTTCTTCCTCTCCCACTCCCCCTGCTT
>NW_024426663.1:76017617-76141804 GCF_017311325.1 Ursus maritimus | reverse complement strand
AGAAGCAGGCTCATAGCAGAAGAGCCTGATGTGGGGCTCGATCCCAGATCGCCAGGATCACGCTCTGAGCCGAAGGCAGACGCTTAACTGCTGTGCCACCCAGGCACCCCAGGAATATTTCTTAATCATAAAGGGTCAATACATCGGGAAGCTCTAACATTGATAAATGATTATATGTTTCACAACAGTCTCAAAATACATGATGCAATGGGACAGGATAGAAAGGAGAAGTTGACTGTTCAGCAATCATGATTGGAGATTTCAACAGTCCTCTCTCATTAGTGGAATTACTAGATAGAAAATCAGTGAGAATATGAAAGAAAATCGCTTTCAACTTGACCTGACATATATAGAATACATCCAACAACGGCATAATATACATTCTTGTTATTGTTGTGTGTCTTGTCATTTTGGATTGAATACTGGACATTTTGTATAAAACAATAGTAGAGCCGGAGGTCGGTAGGATTTATGCTTAGAAATGGGCATGACCCTTCTCAGTGTTTCACGAGAGAAGATTGAGCCAATGCACCTTCGGTTTAAGCTGAGTGTAGGTTTTGTTGTTGCTATAATTACTATTAATGTATCATAGTCTTTTAATGCCACTGGGTGTTGGAGGGGGGATTGCTAATGCCTTGTACTTAATGTGGATTCTAGGGTACTGTACTGGTGGGTTTTTCTGTGTTCCTAGTTCCCCTGCAGCTTTAAGCAGCCCTGACTGCATAAAGATTCTGTCTCTGTGGCTCTTATCTTTGTCATGTTGTATCCTGCCAGTCGTTGGTTATTGGGTGGGAGGCTAAAGATGGGGGATGAAGTAGGGGCTCTTCATTGTCTTGGTCCAGCCTCACTGAGCCAGATCCTGGGTACATGGATCTCAAAGTGGGGCTTTTTCAGCATTCTTGACCCTCATATGGCAGCCAGACTCTGGCTAGTATCTACAGAGAATTTGGGGCAGGAGAGAGTTCCCTGCTCTTCCCCGAGTGGTAGCTGACCTCTGCTTTTTGTCAACACAGAAGCAGCAGTGGACCTTTGCTTGAGATGAGTGACAGGTGGGTTGCCTTGTTGCTCCACACCCCAGCCCTGGTGGGAGATTGCTAGCCCTTGTTGCCACGGTTGGTAGTGGGTTTGAGGGGGGCTGCCTAACTCTGTCCTCGGAGTTCGTCTTTGCCTGGGACAGGGGGAGAGGGAGGGTTTTCTGCACCTACAGAAGGGATGTTGGCCTCTATCCCTGCCCAATGGCAGTAAATCTTTGCCTAGGCTGTGTGGGTGGGACCACTTCCTCCCCTGCCCCAGGACCCACAGTCCTTGGCTCCCGCTTCCAGAAAGGTCTCTCTTCACGGAGGGAGGGTGGGTGGGGCCCTGTGTGCCTGTGCTTTGGAGTGGGGGTTGGGAGGTGGGGTGAAGATGTGCGGACTTCCTGTGTCTGGAGCAACCAGGGATGTGAATGTCCCTCTAGCCCACACTTGGCTTTGAAGAATTCCTTGAACACGTATCCATTTTCTGTTTAAACCCTCTTTTAAGGTGGTTGCCTCTTTAGGCTGTGCTTTGCAGAGGTGAAACAGTTCAAGCATCTGGCCTCTTCCAGGGGCCTGTCATCTGAAATTCAGTTCAGCTGTCTGCCTTGCTGCTTCGGCTCTCTGGGGGGCTCAGGACAAATAATAATTTTGTTAATTATCCAGTTTTCCATTGCCTTCAAGGTGGGTTCAAGGTCAGTTCTTTTGTGGCTTTCTGCATCTGAGGGGAAGAGAAACAGGACATCTGTTTCTAGCTTTCTTTTTGAGTCTCCCGTCCCACAAATAGTTAACAACTCTTCGCTCTTTTGGGGAAAAGATGATCATTGAGTCTCTATGCACCTGAAAAGAAACGGAAGCCATCAAGACACCTTGTCCTTCCTTCCTTAAGAGTTGAATGAGGGGGCGCTTGGGTGGCTCTGTTGGTTAAGTGTCTGCCTTCGGCTCAGGTCATGATCCCCCTGGGATCGAGTCCGCATCGGGCTCCCAGCTCAGTGGGGAGCCTCCTTCTCCCTCTCCCTCTGCCCCCCACTTTGTGCTTGCTCGCTCGCTCTCTCTCAAATAAATAAATAAAATCTTAGAAACAAAAGAGTTGAATGAAGAACTAAACGTTCTATAGCTCATAGTCCCAAGTGTAAAATTTTCATATTTTGATGTTAAATAAACAGGTTGTTTTTAAAAAGGGGGAGTCATGAAGCAATGGGGGACCTGGTTGCAGATTTTGACTGGCTTTGGCGTTGAATACTTTCAGATTCTTCATGGTTGCTTAAATTATACCACCTTGTATTCTACAGAAATCTGTGTTGTTGGTTTTTTTTTTTTTTTTTTTTAATGTTAGAATTTTGTGTATGAGTTAGGTATGTGTGCAGTGAAGTATTTGGAAGAGATGGACTTTGGCCAGTCGGTGGAATTTTATTTGATCTTTCCAGCAAATGACTTTAAAAATGAAATGAAAAGTTTTAGCTTTCACTTTTTAATTCTATTGGCAAGATACGATGAAAAGAAATCCAAGAAGAGTAGGAAGATGTCATGTGAAATGCCAAGAAAATGGATTAACGAGAAAAATAATCTGTTTTAAGGTGGAACAGTTCAGATATTAAGAAAAAAATCTCATTCATTCCAGTGAGAGAGACATTTTGGTGGTTTTATTTTTCATATGAAGAACGGGTTATTCGTTATTTAAAGTAATGGATACAGCCAGCAATTCACATGACCCTCTGACCCACCTGTCTAGAGAGAGAATGGTAAACCAACAAGGATACAGAAAAAACTCACAAAATGAATCCTATGAAGGAAATATTTGATTTAAATGCCTGCAGGACCTTTGCGGGTGTCCGATACACCGCAGCGAGGCAACTGTTCTTGCAATTAAGAAAATACGAAACTTTTACACAAAACCAACTCACAGAAGCTCTCAATCTTCAGTGTTTAGGTGTGAGGCCAGGGTACATCAGCATAGGACTCGGTCTGTGCGATGACTAATGTTGAACTTGGCGGCTTCATTTCAATGTGGGATAAACACAGTCTTCACACAGGAGCTTATTTTTAAGATTGTATGTCTCTCTTACTCCCTAGGTTTTATGAAATCATCTAATACTCCTACCTACAAAATTCTAACATCCTCCTAGAATAGAAATACTTGTTGGTGACGTGGAAAAAATTATATGAAATTCAGATTTCAGTGTCCATAAATAAAGTTTAATGGAGCGCGGTCACCTCCTTTGTCACGTATCGTCTGTGTCTGCTTTTGCTCTACAGGGACTCCGTTGGGTAGTTGTCCCAGAGGCCATGTGGCCCACAAAACTTAAAATATTTACTCTGGTTCTTTACAAAGTTGCTGGCCCTTACTACACATCAGTATGCCTCAAACTGAACACACATACCAGTTGTCCAAGGGTCTTATCAACATATAGACCTCTTCTCTTCTCTTCTCTTCTCTTCTCTTCTCTTCTCTTCTCTTCTCTTCTCTTCTCTTCTCTTCTTTCTCCCTTCTTCCCTTTCCCTTCCTTTCTCCTTTTCTCTTTCTTTCTTTCCTTCCTTCCTTCCTTCCTTCCTTCCTTTTCTTCCCTTCCCTCCCCTTCCCTCTTTCCTCTCTCTCTTTCACTTTTTAAAGATTTTGTTTATTTGAGAAATAGAATGAGCAGGGGGAGGGACAGAGGGGGTGAGAGAGAGAATCTCAAGCAGACTCCCCACTGAGCATAGAGCCCGACACGGGTCTCCATCCCATGATTCTGAGATCAAGACCTGATCCAAAGTCAAGAGTCTGACACTTCATTGACTCAGCACCTGGGCACCCCCAAAGTGTAGATTCTGGTAATCTGGTGAGTGGTTAGTGAGAAGGAGCTCAGAAGGAGATACAGACTTCTCCACCTTCTCTCCTGGAAGCTGCAGGCATTTCTCTTCTCACGTCGTGCAGGGGGGTGGAGGGAGGGGGCAGTGTGTGGAGGGAGCTATATCCTACCCTGAAATATGCCCCCACCTGCTCCACATGGCATCTTCTCCACCCCTCCCCTGCCTCACCTAAAATTTCCACTGTTAAGTTCACATGGGTATAGAATAGGATTCCTTTTGGTTTGTTTTGGTAACACAGGCCAATGTGGTCAGGAGGACTCCAGGCTCTCTTCCTGCCTCTCTGGCTTCTGTCTCCCCATCCTCTTTGCTTTGTCCTTTTCCTGTCTTCTTTCAAAATCCTTTCTTGTCCTTCTTCTCTCCTTACTCTGTATTCTCTTCCCTGGTGGTGCCGCCTGTTTCCATGGCTTCTCTTGCTAGTTTTATCTCAATAACTTCCAAAATCTTCCTTGTCCGAGCCTTCTTCTAAGTATTGTTTTGCCTGCTTGAAATTTCTACTTGGGTGTATCGTGCTCAGTTCAGATTTAATATGCCCCTGGGGGAGCTCACGACCATCAGCTCCAGACTGCTGGTCTTCCAGTGCTTTCTCTCGAGGTAAATGACTGGCAGTCCCCACTCAGAAGTTTGTGCCAGACTACTGGTATTTACCCCAAAGATACAAATGTAGTGATCCGAAGGGGCACCTGCACCCCAATGTTCATAGCAGCAATGTCGACAATAGCCAAACCATGGAAAGAGCCCAGATGTCCATTGACAGATGAACGGATAAAGAATATGTGGCTTGTGTATACAATGGAATATTACGCAGCCATCAAAAATGAGACCTTGCCATTTGCAACAACGTGGATGGAACTAGAGGGTATTACGCTAAGTGAAATAAGTCAGTCAGAGAAAGACAAATACCATATGATTTTACTCATATGTAGAATTTAAGAAACAAAACAGAGATCATAGGGGAAGAGAGGAAAAAATGAAACAAGACGAAACCGGAGAGGGAGACAAACCATAAGAGACTCTTAATCTCAGGAAACAAACTGAGGGTTGCTGGAGTGGAGGGGGGTGGGAGGGACGGGGTAATTGGGTGATGGACACTGGGGAGGGTATGTGTTGTGGTGAGCGCTGTGAATTGCGTACGACTGATGAATCACAGACCTGTACCCCTGAAACAAATAATACATTATATGTTAATTAAAAAAAAATTTGTGCCAGAGACCTGTGAGTCGGCTTTGCCTCTCCCTCTTCCTTAACCCCCATGAGCTGTTATTATGACCACCTCCTAAATATCCCTGGGATCCATCTGCTTCTTTCTCGAGGTCCCCTTGTAAGTCATCAGTACTTGTCACCTGTTCTTCTGCGTTGGCTTTCTGTGGCATCCGTGTATTTAATGTCACTGTGTGAAAATCAGTTGTTCTCATCGTGGCCAGAGTAAAATGCTTCAGATGAAAATGTGATCATATCCCACTTCCTCAGAATAAGGTCCAGACTCCCCGTTATGGTTTACCGGCCCAGCCTACCTGGCCCCGGGCCCCTTCCTGCGGGTCTGGCCTGTCTTGCGGGCTTACTCCCTCGTTCCTGCGTTCCAGCCATATTCAGTTTTTCCCATGTTCTTTTTTCAGCCAAGTCGTTTAACCGTGATGATGCCTATAATTCTCCTTCTACCCATCATAAAGTGGCTTTTATCTCTAGTCTTAAAATTCACTCGCTCTGGGACGCCTTTTCTGAGCCACCAGATGAAGTCAAATATTTGGCGTGTGTATTCTCATAGAGTCGAACTCATCGTGGTGGGTTGGACCTGGAGTATAATAGAGTTGAGTTCTGTCTACACATTTACAATAAAGAAGTAGGATATTATTTAAGAAAAAAAAAAAAAAGGGACGCCTGGGAGGCTCAGTCAGTTAAGCGTCTGCCTTCAGCTCAGGTCATAATTTCAGGGTTCTGGGATGGAGCCCCGCATCGGGCTCCTTGCTCCACAGGGAGCCTGCTTCTCCCTCTGCCTGCCTCTCTCTCTCTCTCTCTCTTTTTCTCTCTGACAAATAAATAAATAAAATCTTAAAAGAAAAAAAGAAGTAGGATGTTCTTTGCATCTCAAGTGCCCAGGGTCAGCTTACCGTTGTTGCAGTAGACCTTGGTTCCTCTCTGTCCTGCAGCTTAGCCCAGATGACAAGTCTCAGCTTTGGCAGAGGACGTGGCTGGCTGGCATCCAGCTCTTGTTCGCTGTCCCCCGATAGACTGCAAGCCCTGTGAGGTCGGGGACCTGTGAGGTCAGGGACTGTGGCTTTTCTACCACCATGTCCCAAGCACCCAGCAGAATGCCTGCCATCAATAAACGTCTGCAAATAAATGTGAAAAATACAGGCAACCAATTTGATTTGGACGCAAATCTTGGGAATGTTCAGGATTCGTAGAGTAATTTCTAGTATCCTCACCTTGTAGAGAATCTGATGAGAGAATCTGTTTGTTTGATGACTGCTGTTACTGTGACCGCCCGGTAGGGCTTCGGTGTTTCCCACGTAAACCTGGGTGGCGTCCAGAATTTCCTAGCAGGAGATCCGCTTCCTGCTTGGATGGGTGGCATGCTGGCTCCAAGGGAAGCATAAGAGAATTTCCACATCCGGGTGCCCCTCACATTGTGGAGGGAGTGAGTCCTCAGCTCTAGCCACCCTTCGGAATGAGGCTTTGACACAGCCTTCGTTCTCAGACACAACTGCACTAGGTAGACTCTTCCTATAAGGATTTTTGGGATTTGGTTTTTCTTCCCAGCGATTAAAGGCTTTGTCTCGGGTGTCTCGAGAACTTTGGAAATGCTGTGGTTCCATTCTAATGGGACACAGTGGTAACGTCATCCTCGCTGGGAGGTGGCCGTTGATCGAGAATGTACTGTCGCTGTATATATTAATAATCGTGGGTGTTGGTGACGTCTGTGATTTATTGGAGGACCACCGTGTTTTGGGAACTGTTCTGATCACTTTACTGATCACGTAATTCTTATCACTGACTGATTCATGTAATTCTTATCCATCTACGTAAATTGCGTACCATGATTAACGCCATCTTCAGATGAGGAAATGGAGGTTAACTTGCCCACGGACGTATGGCTGTTAGGTAGAAGAGCCTGGATTTGAAAACTTGAATGAGAATAACTTATTTTCCCGAGAGGAGGCTTGCCCTGTAGAGCAATGAGAGAGCTATCAGGCTGTTTCTCAAGTGTCCCCCTTGGCTCAGCTCCCTGTCCCAGGGCAGGCCAGGCTTACCTTGTACTCTGAGCTCTTGAACCTGTCTCACCCCTTTACTCAGTACCCCATGTCCTGTAGTTCACAATCTGTGTGTTGTGTTCCGGGGTGAAGGGAGATGTGCAGCCCCAAGGCAGTCCAGGACATCTGAGTACGATTTGTTTTCCGCCATTTAGAAGATGAACATGGCTTCCTTGGCGAGGTGGTGGGAGGGGTGGAGGGTGGGGGGTGAGACTGGAAGTTCAGTGCTTGAGGGTTGCAGGAAGAAGTGTCTATCCAGGAGAGCAGTGAGGTTCTCCTAAGTGGCGTAGAGAGAGGTTGGGGTCTTGGAACGCTCGAGGCCACCAAGATGGGAGGAATGATGGCTGCATGAGGAGCCTACTGAGAGTGGAGACAAAGGTCGCCAAGGCCCAACTTGACCTGGAGGACATGGAACTGCTAGGGGACCCCCCGTCCCACCTTTTTCATGGATCCTGGCTGGGGTAGGTCACCACAGAGGCTGAGAGTCGGCCCTTCCCTGTGACTCAACATCCCATAAACACTGGGTTGTTGAATGGTGAAAGGTGCGTGGAGGGAGACCTGAAAATTTACTGGTATGTTTGTCTTCCAGCCCATCATAGTGGGCTGGACCCGGAATATAATACCATTCAGTTGTATCGACACATTTACAATAAAGAAATATGATATTATTTGCACCTCAAGTCCCCGGGAGCAACTTACCATAGACCTTGTTGCAGTAGACCTTGGTTAATTCCCGTCCCACAGCTTAGCCCAGATGAAAAATCTCAGCTTTGACAGAGAACGTGGCTGGCTGGCAATCGCTGACTAATCTTACCAAACGAGAGAAGAAGATCTTGCAAGATCGTTCTGGGAAAGCAGTCTCTGAAGGATAAGATGTTCAGCATGGCGGTTCTCTGTCTAGAGTCTGGAGTTATTGCAGAAGGTAGCACTGTTTTTTTTTTCAAAGGCAGTAGTTACTAAATTTAGTTCAAAATATTTCATGTCAGTTCCACATAAAGTGAGGAAATACAGCCTTTGAATTCACCTGTAATGCAACAAAATGTGATATGAACAACTGCGAAATCTTATTTTTATTTAGCTTTATCCAGCCCACATGTCATTTCCATCAGACTGAGAATGCTCCCAATGCAATCTCCTGGTGTTGAATTATCTCAGATCAGTGAAAACCGTACCTTTTAAAAGAGACCTAGAGGGCAAGCGTGCTTCAGGTTAGCACATTAAAAAAAAAACATCGTGTTTTTTCTTTTTTTTTTCAAAAGGGGAGTTAAATAATAGATGGGTTTTTAAAAGATTACTTGAGGTCTTTGTCTTTTATCGGTTGAAACTCTTCATGGGAATATGGCGTGGTTAACGTATTTACAAAGTATGATTTTTCAAGAGGTAAAATCATGATTCCCAGGCAAACAGAACAAGTGTTCATTGATTTTATTTAATTTATTAATTAATCGAAGAACCCAGTAGATGTTAATACTGGTTGAAAGAACATTTAAGAAGCTAGGACATTTATAGGCAACTTGATAAAGAAATATTAGGGTAGGGTTGCCGAGTTTGTTATAAAACTGTGTAATGTCTAGCAGGCCATAAGTTTTTGGGAGCTATCTGTTCTGTCGAAAAGTTAACAAGGTCACGAAGTCTTGAACCTTTCATCAGTGGTAAAAGTTCTTTCCCTGTATGCAATTCTTGGGTGGCTATTGCCTCATCTGATTTAGAAAAGTACGCCCTGCACACACTTTTTGCCTTTTCTCCCCCAACTTTCAGAAAAATTTCCTGATGTGTTGTTTCAAAAGGGTTACTGGCTCAGCTCATTTCTGGTCTTTTCTAGACTTTCCTGGTCTCCCCAGCGGGGTTCCTGGCTACACAGCTGCGGGGGATAAGGGTGATTCCTTGGCTATAGAACACGGCAAAGCTGATGGGAGACCGTCTTATTAGCAGGACACCTTCACAAATAACTGCAGCTTTCCAAGGAGTTCTAGAATCTCACTTTAGTGAATAGATGAATATCATAAGCGTGAAGCCTCTAGCTCTTACTTTTGCATGAGTTTCCAGATATCTCGGAGTTAGGAGCTAATGGGGTCTTTACCAGAAGGCTTGTGAAATAAACATGAGTTATATAGCTTGGGGTCAGGAACCCAGGCACTAGATTCAGAGAGCTCAGGGTTCCACCACTGGTCTACTCCTTGTTAACGCTGCCATCTTGGTCGTCCACTACACCTCTCGGGGCCCTTAGTCGTCTTATGTGGCTTATCGTGAAGGTTATCTAAGAGAATGAAGGTAAATCGCTCGCCGTGATACCTTGGACACAGTTATTGTTCGGCAATAAAAAGTAAGTGCTACATTATATTACTGATTATAGGTGAGATGCTGTACTAGGTAAGTCTTGGGCATTTAGGGATGACATGGTCCTACACCTGAAGATACGTGCTCCCATCAGGGGGAGAGAGAGATCTGTAATCGGTAATCACGATGGAGGGGTGCCTGAGTAGGTTGGGCATCTGACTCTTGGTTTTGGCTCAGGTCATGATCTCATGGGTTGTGGGCTTGGCCCTGTGCTGGGCTTCATGCTCAGTGGGGAGTGTGCTTGAAGATTCTCTCCCTCTGCCCCTACCCCCACCCCAATAAATAAATAAATAAATAAATAAATAAATAAATAAATCTTTAAAAAAATAATCGTGTTGGAAAATATTGCTATTACAGAGGATCCATAAATGGCTTTGGACATAATAGTGACAAAGCCATTAGCTCCACCTAGCGGGAGTTGGTATATTGAAGAATGTTCTAGAAGATGACCTTCAAGATGGGCTTTGAAGGATTGGGCATAGGGGCCTCAGTCAGGGGTCAGTACACTTTTTCTGTGAAGTGTCAGATAGTAAATATTTTAGGCTTTGGGGGCCATACCTGTGACTGTCACAACTACTTCTCTCCTTGTGCCCTGCATCACAAAAGTGGCCATAGACCATACAGCAACAAATGGGTGTTGCTGTGTTCCAACAACACCTTATTTACAAAATCAGGCAGTGGCTGGATGTGGCCTGTGGGCTTTAGTTTGCCAGTCCCGGGCCTAGAGGATGAACTGCAGGGTACAGAGAATGGATGAACTGTAGTTTGGGAGATAAGGGCAGGATGAAGTTGTTTCCGTACGTGATGGTGACGTTCTTTCAAAGGAAACTGGCAGAAGGCAGGAGTAGGTTTCCTGACCTTGCATTTCAACTGACGTGGTTTCTGGCAGTCTTCTTCCTACCTCAAATGTTCTTGGATTGTCCAGAGTAGAGCACAGTTAGGGACACACCAAGCTTGTCCACAGGCTCGAAAGGGCAGGACTCAGAAAGAAGCATCCAGGTTCTGATGGAAAAGGGCTCGTTATCCGTGGATATGCTGGAAGGATGGAATATTATTCAAGAAGTGGATCAGAGGCCAGGAACTAGAAGGAAATAATTGCGCATCAGAGCTAGGTTGGCCGTTAGGAGGCAAAACCAACAAAAATGTGCCAGAAGCCCCAGCTAGAGGGCTGCTGAGCACCGGACGAGGTTGCTTTTTAGGTGGCTGTGGTGTGGTTTGCCTGGGTGGGGGGGTATTAGGAGGGGATAATTGCCGTGGTTCTAAGAGTTTACCGATTTAATACTTCATGTTACAGAGGGACAGGATCATAAGTTTGTTTTATAAAAGATATAAGCAGGGGCGCCTGGGTAGCGCAGTCGTTAAGCGTCTGCCTTCAGCTCAGGGCGTGATCCCGGCGTTCTGGGATCGAGTCCCACATCGGGCTCCTCTGCTGTGAGCCTGCTTCTTCCTCTCCCACTCCCCCTGCTTGTGTTCCCTCTCTCGCTGGCTGTCTCTATCTCTGTCGAATAAATAAATAAAATCTTTAAAAAAAAAGATATGAGCAATATTCGCCAACCAGAGGTAATGCACGTTAGAATTCTCTTGAGTTGCAATATTAGTTGAGTTCTAATTCAAGGGGATGCAAACCTGGAAGAAAATACAAAAGAGGTACAATTTTATGTGGCAGGAGGAGTCAAATCAGCATTTTGAGAAATATATTTATAAAAAGAGCTTTCTCGGTAAAGAGGACTTTGAAGATTTCAGTTGCTTAATATAAGCCAAGGATACCATGTGGCTGTTAATGGGATCTTTGTTCATTCCGTGCGTGGTGCTGAGATAGTGTTGAGATTTATGGGAGGTCTGAATGAGTCCGTAGCCTGCATGGTTCAAGGCGTACAGGGAGATTTTTAGTTTTTGGTTCTGGGTGCCACATCGTAAAGGGTAAACCTGGATAAGAATATGTCAAGAGAGGGGCGGCTGGGAAAGTGGAGAATATGTCCTTGATGTGCTCTAAGTTTGGTCGCCATATAATTTATTCCCTGAACTGGAGAACCAAAGAGGGCTGTTAAGAAAAATTATCCCCAGCTTGGAAACAAAGCAAGAGAATGGTTAAATATCCTTTTCGCATCATACTGGGACGTTATTTATCATCCAAGGATTATTCGATCCTGTAAAGGGTATACCTTTGACTTTGCTCTTTACTATTTGATTAGAACCCAGACGCTGTGAAGTCTACAAAGTATGCTTTTAGAAAAAATAACCCCAAAGTTTATCATTCAGTTCCAGGTAGGGCGTGATTAACTATTTTTATATCTCAGTTAGCAAACTTTATTCTACCGTCTTTATTCCGGTTCCTTTACTATGTTATTTGTTCCCTCCTCAATTAATAATTTGAATAAAATATTTAATGTGCATTCATTCTGTGTTTGTTTGAATGTCATATTTTAACTTCGTGAACTTCATGTTTTGAGAGGTATAATTATTATTCTTAAAAAAACAAACAAGGTCTGGGGCGCCTGGGTGGCTCAGTCAGTTAAGTGTCTGCCTTCGGCTCAGGTCCTGATCCCAGGGTCCTGGGATCGAGTTCCGCATTGAGCTCCCTGCTCAGCCCTCTTTGCTCTCTCTCTTTCTCTCAAATAAATAAAATCTTTAAAAAACCCCAAAAACCCACAAGGTTAAACCTGGACTATCCTGGGAAAACCAGACTGTGTAAAGAAATGTTTGAAGGAACTCAGAATATTTATTCTGGAAAAGATACGGTGTAGGATGCTTCACAGGGAATTTGAGTGATAAAAAGGTCATGGTTTTTGTGTGTGTGTGTGTGTGTGTGTGTGTGTATTTGAAAATCTTAAAGGATGAGGAGGCAGCCTGCATAGAGCTTCCAGAAGGGGTGGGAAGACGGTGGGTGGCAGGAAGATAGTTTTTGGGTGCTGAAGCAGTCCGCTAGGGGGTCCCTAGAGCAGGTCTTCGGTGAGCAGGTCTGTGAGAGCCCTTTTCTGTGAATCAGCCACTTGTCACTAGTAGAAGCTGGGACCTGAATGATGGCAGAACTGAGGACACCAGCTCTGCCAGAGAGGCTCAAGGGGGTTAGGGGTCTTACCCATCATTGCAGAAGTTCAGACCTTGGTTTCTAGATTTCCGAGCCAGAGCTTGTCCCATCACACCCCAGCTGGATTCCCATTTAAATTTTACTTGGTGGAGTTTCGGTTTGTATGTCTGTACTCCATTATGGATTGAGTTTTACACTCACCAATTTTGTTAACGTATCGCCAAGCATCGACGCAATCTACAGAGTTGACATTCTTTTTTTTTTTTTTTTTAAAGATTTTATTTATTTATTTGTCAGAGAGAAGGGGAGAGAGTGAGCACAAGCAGGGAGAGTGGCAGAGGCAGAGGGAGAGGGACAAGCAGTCTCCCCACTGAGCAGGGAGCCCGATGTGGGGCTCGATCCCAGGACCCTGGGATCACGACCTGAGCCGAAGGCAGACGCTTAACCAACTGAGCCACCGAGGTGCCCCTACATAGATGACGTTCTTAATGACTGAGAGTCATTCGTCATGTTGATCATCGTAACATACATAGTTATTACAAGTAAGGACCAGTTTGATCTTTGTGACAGAAATTGCTTATAAGAATATGAAATATCATTGCCACTAGAAGACCAGAATATCTACCAAAATAGTCACACATATATATGTATAGGTGTGTGTATGTATGTTTCATTGCAGAACCAGATTTTAAAGGAATGGGAACCGCAAGGCAAGTCTTTCGGTTGAAGGTGGTGTGTATTGCTATCAGCCACTTACCCACACCCAGGGAAATAGATCATTCCTTCTTACAGCAGTCTTCAGTTTGACTTTGAGGGAAAACAATTAAAAAATGGCGTAGTAAACTCTGAAAGAACTCTATTGTATGGATGATCGCACCACTAAGTAAGAAACCATTACCTGTGAAATAGTCTAATTGAATTCCTGATGGCACGGGTCAGCTTTATTGTTTTTCAAAAAAAAATCTACATTGAAGACAGATCGGAGCCTCAGAATGGTTATTCAGCTCCTATTTTTGCTTTTTTTTTTTTTTTTTTTAAAGATTTTATTTATTTATTCGACAGAGATAGAGACAGCCAGCGAGAGAGGGAACACAAGCAGGGGGAGTGGGAGAGGAAGAAGCAGGCTCCCAGCGGAGGAGCCTGATGTGGGGCTCGATCCCGGAACGCCGGGATCACGCCCTGAGCCAAAGGCAGACGCTTAACGACTGCGCTACCCAGGCGCCCCCTATTTTTGGTTTTATACATTTGGAAAACTAATACAATGTTCGTGAACTCAGACTAGTAACAAAATGCATTAAAGTCTTCGAAGGGATAGATTAGTGGAGTCTCAGTTCACTTGCTCTGTGACCAACCAGAAATTGTATCCTTACCCTTTTTCCTTATGGACGACCAGCTGCTTCTAAAATTGTTATGGGGTCCCGTTCAACTGCCGCCATGCCTCAGGTTGTCCTTGGTTACTATGAGACATAAAAGACGTGAATGGCTTGCAGTATCCGTTCTCGAACTTCTTTTTTTAAAACTGTTACCACCTGCCAGGGAAAAGTGGACTCCTTGATAATAGGAAATTGGAAATGAACAAAAGAATGAAAATGGCACAAAAGTTCATGCATAATGGGCTCCTTTGTTCTTTGTTAGAATTTGTGCTAAAATGGAAGTATCCAGAATTCGAGATGATTCTCCTGCAGAGACAAAGAAAGGCCTTGGACTTTTTGGGTCAGTCTTCAGTTCAGAAGGAAGACCCACATGTCCCATCTCCTTGGTCTTCCATCATCATGGACTGTGCTTTTTGAGTCCTTGGTTTAAAGCAACAAAGTGGGGGTGCCTGGGTCGTTCAGTGGGTTAAGCGTCTGCCTTCAGCTCAGGTCATGATCCTGGGGTCCTGTGATCGAGCTCCACATTGGACTCCCTGCTCTTTGGGGAGTCTGCTTCTTCCTCTCCCTCTGCCCCTCCCCCTGCTCACACTCCCTCTCTCTCTGTCAAATAAATAAATAAAATCTTTAAAAAAAAAATAAAGCAGTGAAGCGATCCCAGTGTTAGATCTGTTCAGTCAGAAAAGAAATGATAGAAATGAGATGGGAAGGATGTCGGCTATCCCAGGACAGCAATTTCAGGGATGCTGATGGAAAACCCAGGATAAAAGTCTGCTAATGAACGGAGTGTTAAAGATTTGGCTTTTAAATACTGATGGGGCTAAATGTTTTTCTTTCTGTCCGGTGATGACTTATTCGTGTGTGAGTATTTGTGGGAGGAGGGGCAGGCATCCAGGGAAGAAGATGGGGGGATAAGGAATTTCCAGGGAGTCCATCAGATCACTTGTCAGTAATAATCATTTTTTCCTTTCTTTTAAAAATGTGTATTTATTTATTTATTTATTTATTTATTTATTTCTTATCCTGTTTCAGAGGTAAAGAATAGTAGAGTGAGCATTTCCCCCCCACCCCTTAATCCCTGACAAGGAAATGCATCTCAGTTTTCACCGTTATTCATGTGAAGAAAAAAATTGCTTTTGCTTTAGGTAAATATTCCTTGTCAAGTGAAGGAATCATGGTTTACACAATAATTCGATAATTACTTATTGAATGCTTCCAACATCGTAGGCACTTTTACGTGCTTGAAATATCTTTCTGGGTCTAGTTTACAAAGAGGTTTTTAGTATAAATATATAAATACAAATATTTATATATATTATAAATACATATATGTACATATATTTATATATATAACATATAGAAATAGTTATGTGGATATATAAAATACATATATGTAAATAAATCTATTAAATATATAACAAATATTTATATATTTACATATAAATAAATAAAAATAAATAAAAATATAATTATATATAAAATTTTAGAGCAGGACTGAATGCTGAAGTTTTATCAAATATCTCTTGTGCACTTGTTTCAAAAGAGTTCAGGTTTTCCTTTTTTTAAGTTGAAGTATGTGATAAATTACATTAATGCATCTCCACATATTAAATCACTCTTACATTCTTGCAATGACATTGATTTGTCCATTTTTTAGAAAACGTTATCCTGGATTTGATTTGGTGTATATTTTTTAGATTTACTGAATTTTGGGACCTAGCAAATTACAAGTCTGCCAAGTTACTATTCTTTCATTGAGGTACAGTTGACATATGACATTATATTAGTTTCAGGTGTATAACATGAGGATTCCATGTTTGTCTCGAAACAATCAGCACAATAAGTCCGTTAACACCCATGACCACACGTCGTTACAATTTTTTTGTTGTGATGAGAACTTTTAAAATTTCATCTTTTACGCAACTTTCAAATATACAATATTACTAATGATAGTCTCTATGCTGTACGTTATGGCCCCATGACTTACTTGCTTTATAACTGGAAATTTGTACCTTTTTACCCCCTTTATGCATTTGGCCCAGCCCCCACCCTCTGTCACTGGCAACTGCCAGATCTGTTCTCTGTACTTATAAGTTTGTTTTTCTCTTTTTTTGCTTACGTGCCACATGTGAGTGATATCATTTGGTATTTGTCGTTTTCTATCTGACTTACTTCGCATAGCATAATGCCCTCCAGATCCATCCATGTTGTCACAAATGGCAGGATTTCCTCCTCCTCCTCCTTTTTTTTTTTTTTTAAGATTTATTTATTTATTTGAGAGAGAGAGCAGGGGGAGGGGCAGAGGGAGAGGGAGAGAGAACCCCAAGCGACTCCCCCCTGAGCGTGGAGCCCAGTGTGGGGCTTCATCTCATGACCCTGAGATCATGACCTGAGCTGAAACCAAGAGTTGGACATTTAACCAACTGAGCCACCCAGGTGCCCCAGCATTCATTCATTCATTCATTCATTCATTTATTTATTTCCTTCCTCTTTTTTTTTTTTTTTTTTAAGAGTATTTGAGAGAGAGATTGAGAGAGAAAGACTGAGAGAACAAACTGGAGGAGAGGCAGAGGGAGAAGCAGACTCCCTGTGGAGCAGGGAGCCTGACATAGGACTTGATCCAGGACCCTGGGATCATGACCTGAGCCCAAGGCAGACACTTAACTGACTGGGCCACCCAGGTGCCAGATTTCCTTTCTTTTTAAGGGCTGAGTGATATTCCATCGCATGTGTATATACCACGTCTTGTTTATCGATTCATCCATGGATAGACAAGTTGTTCCCATGTCTTGACTATTGTGAATAAGTGTGATGAACAGCAACTTTCTTTTTTCTTTTTATTGTTATTATTCTTTTTTTTTTTTTTAAAGATTTTATTTATTTATTCGACAGAGATAGAGACGGCCAGCGAGAGAGGGAACACAAGCAGGGGGAGTGGGAGAGGAAGAAGCAGGCTCCTAGCGGAGGAGCCTGATGTGGGGCTCGATCCCAGAACGCCGGGATCACGCCCTGAGCCGAAGGCAAACGCTTAACCGCTGTGCCACCCAGGCGCCCCTATTGTTATTATTCTTTTACCAACTTTCTTTTAAATGATTGAATCATTATTTATCAGAGAGACTGACTTACTGTTTTCTTTTTCATGCTAGTTTGTCGGATTTTGTGTCAGGAATTGGCTACTTTGGTATGATTCATTGGGGGAGTTTTTCATCTTTTTCTTTTTTAATTAACACATAATGTGTTATTGGTTTCAGAGGTACAGGTCTGCAATTCATCAGTCTTATATAACACCCAGTGCTCATTATATCACATGCCCTCCTTAATGCCCATCACCCGGTTACCCCATCCCTCCACCCTCCTCCCCTCCAGCAACCCTCAGTTTGTGCCCTATAGGTAAGAGTCTCTTATGGTTTGTCTCCCTCTCTAGTTTCATCTTGTGTTTTTTTTTTTTTTTTAAAGATTTTATTTATTTATTTGACAGAGATAGAGACAGCCAGCGAGAGAGGGAACACAAGCAGGGGGAGTGGGAGAGGAAGAAGCAGGTTCATAGTGGAGGAGCCTGATGTGGGGCTCGATCCCATAACGCCGGGATCACGCCCTGAGCCGAAGGCAGACGCTTAACCGCTGTGCCACCCAGGCGCCCCTAGTTTCATCTTGTTTTATTCTTTCCTCTCTTCCGCTCTGATGATAAGTCAGTTCGTAATTACTTCCCTGCCACGTTCAGAAAGACTACTCCCACCCTGAGATGATTAAAATATTTACTCATGTTCTTCTAACACTTTTATATTGTTATTATGTACATTTACATCTTTGACCGCTCTGGTATTTATGCCACACATTGTCGTATAAAAATCAGCTTAATTTTTTCCTCAAATGGTTTCCCCATTGACTCATAGTGCTTATTTGAGAACTTCCCCTTTTTATTCAGAATGTCATTTTTATCATATATTAAATCCCAACCTCCTGTTCTCTTCCATTTATTTATTGATTTCAAATACCATCCTGTTTTAATGACTCGATCTTTATGGCAAGTTTTGATATTTGGTAGGAAATTTCTCTCATGTTCCTTTTCAAAATTGACAAAGGTATTCTTGATTTTTCTGTGAATTTGGGAATCTTTTTTTTTTTTTTTTTTCATTTGGGTGTGTGTATATGTTCCATGGAAAATCTTGTTGGGTTTTTATTTGAAGTACACTGGTTTTATATATAATTTTTTTTTAAAGATTTTATTTATTTATTTGACAGACATAGAGACAGCCAGCGAGAGAGGGAACACAAGCAGGGGGAGTGGGAGAGGAAGAAGCAGGCTCATAGCAGAGGAGCCTGATGTGGGGCTCGATCCCACAACACCGGGATCACGCCCTGAGCCGAAGGCAGACGCTTAACCGCTGTGCCACCCAGGCGCCCCTATATATAATATTTGGCAGAGAATCAAAAGGTTTACAATGTTCCCTTCCCTCCCATCAGCATGGTTTCTCTCTCCATTTATTCAGGTCTTCTTTGAAGGCCTCCAGTAAAATTTTTCTTCAGTCTTTTTGTTCAAGTTGGTTATACCTCTCTCAGGCTACTGATTTTTCTTTGAATGATTGTTTATCCTTAGTTGTACATTTATTTTTATGCTGATTGGAGCGGGCAACCAGTGTATGTATGTTCCCCCCAAATACTGATGCCTGACATGAGCCTGTGAATTCTCGGCTTTGCAGTCGTGAGTAGGTCATGCTTCAAAGGCGGACTTCCCTTTGGTGTGTGTGGAAGGGCCCCTGTGACTGTAGGATGACGTTACAGGGGAGGGGTGGGGGAAACGTGTGCCTTGGGGTGTTGTACTTCGGGAAAGAGCTCGATCAGGCTCTCACGTCCATCACAGACTAGTCAGGCACATCTTTCCCTCTGTTTGGATTTAGGAAGAAGCTTTTAGAGTTCTGGCTGAGGGCATGTGCTGTAGAGACAGCTGCTCTGTCTACACTGCGTAGAGGATGGACGGCTTGGCTGTCAAAGGTGATCCATTACGTAATTACCTTAAATACTGCCCTACGGCCCCCTGGCTTCTGTTCCTGCCAATTCTGAGCCTAGAGCTTTCTCAGTTAGGAATGACCCGTCCCTCTCAAAGCCTTGTCCTGGACTTATTTTTGCATTTTGGTTTTCTTTGCTCTGGTCTATCTGTCATTATGATCCATTCTGCTTTTAATCTTCCAGAAAGCCATGAACATTTCTGGAAAAAACAAACACCTCCCCCCAAAAGAAAAAAAACAACAGTTCTTACTCTTACTAAGGCTATGATTTCTCTTTATGAGCCTGGATTTACTGTCATGTTAATGACATTTGATGAATGTGTGTGTGATCGGGAGGGCGTCTACATCTGAAATCTGGAATTTAATAAAATTCCATTTTCTAATATGCTACCTTCCCTAGATAAGGAAGTCACTGAATTTTGTATATTCTATACGTAACTAGCCACCTTTCTGAACTTTCCCTTTCTTCCTCCCTTCCTTTCATTCGTTCATTTATTCATTCGTTTATTCATTTTTTATAAGTGGGATGCATTCTGGGCTTGAACTCGTAACCCTGAGATCAAACCTGACCTGAGATCAAGGGTTGGATGCCTAACTGCCTGAGCCACCCAGGCACCCCTCTTTTTATTTCTGATGGCTTTATCCGTTCATTTCTCTGTGGTTTAGGAGCCATTAATTTAGTCATTGTGATTTGCAAACTCAAGACTTTCTTCTTCTCGGGAACATTTCTTCTGCAATTGTTTTTGCTTCATCTGTTCTGTCACCCCGTCATAGAACAAAACTGTGTGTATGTATAAATACATACGTATGCTTTATATCCTCTATTTTCTCATTTTCGAAAGTCTCTCTTCCTATTCTGAGGTCTGGGTACCCAGCAGACACTGCAAGCCATGTATATGCAGTAGTTACCACAGCAGCTTTTCCCAAAAGCAATTCATGCAAAGTTTTGTCTATTTTTCGCAATGAATAAAATCCTAAACGTGTGGTTAATTGATTGCTAAGTACGGTGAAGCGTCAGAATACTACTGTTTTTATCACTCTTTCATTCCCCCTCTCATTCGTATTCACTTAAAAATAACTTATTGTTTCAATTATCTGGTCTTCTCGGTTTTCTCAAAAAGAAGCCAAGAAGGGGACGCCTGGTTGGCTCAGTGGGTAGAACGTGCGACTCTTGCTGTCCAGGTTGTAAGTTCAAGCCCCACGTTGGGCGTGGAGATTACTTAGAAATAAAATCTTTAAAAAAAAGAAGCCAAGAGGATATTTACTTAGTAAATAGTCACTCGTAGAATTTTTCAGAAGAGGGAAAATGGGGCAGAGAAGACCCATTTGTCCTTCTGCCCTACCATTACATGGGTCAGATGTGAAGTGGGAAAATGTGCAAAGGTAAATATTTATATTCATCAGACACACAAGCTAATCCCATCTCCTGGAAATAATATTTTGGTGCAAGGATGGACAAATAGGCCAATAGAATGGATAGAGTCCAGAAAGATATTTATGTGGATGGTTACTTGACTTGCAATAAAGGTGCCAATGCGATTCAGTGGAGAGAAGATTACTTTTCAATAAATGGTGCTGGAGAAAGTGGTAGCTAGTTGGGAAAAAAAATAGATCTTGAACTTGACCTTACACCATAAAAATTAATTCAAGATGATCATAGCTCTGAATGTGAATGGTAAAATGATAAATATTCTAGAATATAAAATATTCTAGAATATAAAAATTCTAGAATATAACAAAGAAAAATGACCATGGAGTAGGCAAGAGTTCTTAAACAGGACACAAAAAGCACTAAGCCATTAAGGAAAAGAGAAAAAGATAAATGGAGCTTCATTAAAATTAAGAACCTCTGTTCATCAGAAGACATAATTAAAAGAGTGGGTGGGCAAGCCACAGTTTGGGAGAAGATAAGATAGTCATGATACACACATGCATATATACTTGACAAAGGACTCATATCCAGTATAGATATTGAAAACCTAGAAATCAACAAGGTTAAGGCATGTAACTCAAATTAAAACTACAATGAGAGAATAGCACAAAACCAGTAGAATGGCTACAATTAAAATACTCAGTGGGTGCCTGGTGGCTCAGTTGGTTAGGCATTTGCCTTTGACTCAGGTCATGATGTCAGGGTCCTGAGATTGAGTCCCAGATCGGGCTTCCTGCTCAGCAGGAAGCCTGCTTCTGGCTCTCTCAAATAAATAAATAAAATCTTTGGGGGCTCCTGGGAGCGCAGTCGTTAAGCGTCTGCCTTCGGCTCAGGGCGTGATCCCGGCGTTCTGGGATCGAGCCCCACATCGGGCTCCTCCGCTGTGAGCCTGCTTCTTCCTCTCCCACTCCCCCTGCTTGTGTTCCCTCTCTCGCTGGCTGTCTCTCTCTCTGTCACATAAATAAATAAAATCTTTAAAAAAAAATTAAAATACTCAGTGTGTTGGTGAGACGTTAGAACAGCTGGAGCTGCTGATGGGGAGTAAATTGGTTGAACCACTTTGGAAAACTACGTGTTGCTATCTGTTAAAGCTAAACACGCTCCTATCTTATGACCCAGCAGTTCTACTTCCAGCTGTGTACCCAAGAGAAATGAGCATATGGATATATAAGAGGTGTATAGAGAGCTGTTGTTTGCAGCTTTCATCCTAGAACCCCAAACTGAGTACAGTACAAATGTCCAACAGCAGGAGAATGCAAAAGCAAATTGTAGTATGTTCATAAAAAGGAATTCTTTGCAGCAGTCGAAGGAAAGGACTGACACACAGTAGCGTGGATAAGTCTCAAAAAGGTCTGATGAGGGGCACCTGGCTAGCTCAGTCGCAAGAGTGTGGGCCTCTTGATCTCAGGATCATGAGTTCGAGCCCTGTGTTGGAAGTAGAGATTACTTTAATAAATAAATCAACTTATAAAAAAAAAGGAACCTCCCTAACATAACAAAAGAGACACCTTAAAAAAAAAGTTTTGTTGAACTAATGACACCAAGCACAAAAGTGTATATATCATGTGATTCCACATACCTGGAGTTAAAGACGGGCAAATGTAATCAGTGGCGATTAAGTCAGAGTGCTGGTTATTGATAAGGGAAGGGGCACTGCAGTGGGAAGAGGCACAAGGCAATTTTCTGGAGTGACAAAATGTTCTATGTCTTCATGTGGGTGGTGCTTGCATACATTAGTAAGAGTTTATATAGCTGTATACAGCTACATAGTTAAACACTTTACAGTATATAAATCATACCTCAGGGGGCGCCTGGGTGGCGCAGTGGTTAAGCGTCTGCCTTCAGCTCAGGGCGTGATCCCGGCGTTGTGGGATCGAGCCCCACATCAGGCTCCTCTGCTGTGAGCCTGCTTCTTCCTCTCCCACTCCCCCTGCTTGTGTTCCCTCTCTCTCTGGCTGTCTCTCTCTCTGTCAAATAAATAAATAAAATCTTTATAAAAAAGATCATACCTCAAAAAAGAAAAAAATATGGGCGGAAAGACGGGTGAAATAGATGATGGGGATTAAGGAGGGCACTCGTGATGAGCACGGGGTGATGTATAGAAGTGTTGAATCACTGGATTGTACACCTGAAAATAATATAACATTGTATGTGAACTAACTGGAATTAAAATAAAAACTTTTTTAAAAAAATATCTTATTTATTTATTAGAGAGAGAGAGAGAGCACGCACAAGCCGGCAGAGGGAGAGGGAGAAGCAGGCTCCCCACTGAGCGGGCAGCCCCATGTGGGCTCATGACCCGATCCAAAGGCAGATGCTTAACTGGCTGAGCCACCCAGGTGCCCTTAAAATAGAAACTTAAAAAGAAAAAGCTAAAAAAGAACATTTTATATATATATCAACATTGTTGGAACAGTCTCACTTTCACTGCAAAGATCTCAAATGCATATATATATTATATATGTATATATGCATTATGTATATTATATATATAATATATTACATATAATATACTATATGTAATATATATGATATATTATATACACATTATTATATATACATTATTGTATATATTATATATGTAATATATGTGTATATATATTTACATATATATGTATATACGTATATGTATATATTTATATACATATATATGTAATATTTATATAATATATATAATACACACACACACATACACAAACACACACACACTGGCTCAACACCTTAGGAACAATGGGTTTCCCATGATTGTGCTGAGAAGTCTTGGGTTCTTTGCCGTCCTCCTGATGGGCCCAGCATCACGCAAAACACAACAGCATGAAACAGTAGAAATCATGGTGGCTGTTAGGTTGACCTTTTTGTGTCCTGTGAGGAGTGGCATCAATGTCAAGCTGAACTCTTACAATTTTAGGGCTCTCCCTGAGAGAGCACAGGGCACGGGGAATTTGTTCATCACACCTCGGCACACACAGCAGGAAGAAAAAGCCTCATCCACCAAGATCTTACGGCAAGTGGGGGCTGAGGTGCCTGGGGGCCCTGTGGAAGCATACAGGGGGGCAGTGAAGCAATATGGGGAGTAGGGCTAAATGACGTACGTGTATAGTCCGATGACCTGGACACAGAAAGCGCTTGACAAGTAATAGCTGCTCTTGTTCAATCTTAGGGTTTTTGATTCAGTCCGTAGCATCTCTGAGCAACGGGTGAAGAAGCATGTGGCCTTATTTAATCTCTGGGCCAGGTGTGTGTGGGTGTGTACATGTGTGAGTATCTGCATGGTGCGTGTGCGTGCACGTGCACAAGAAGAGAACTGTATTTGTATTAATCTGATAATTCTTTTCTTTCTTTTTTTTTTTTTTAAAGATTTTATTTATTTATTTGACAGAGATAGAGACAGCCAGTGAGAGAGGGAACACAAGCAGGGGGAGTGGGAGAGGAAGAAGCAGGCTCATAGCGGAGGAGCCTGATGTGGGGCTCGATCCCAGAACGCCGGGATCACGCCCTGAGCCGAAGGCAGACGCTTAACCGCTGTGCCACCCAGGCGCCCCTGATAATCCTTTTCTATGAGAGATCACTTCTGCTGGATTTCTGGGGGGTGATTAATAGCCTGTTTGCATCCCTAACACTTGCCAGCAAGGAGCCCAGCAGAGAGTCAAGCCCTTTGGTTGGAGAAGTCGTGGGCATTCTGGCAGAGAAAGTCGGGCGCTCTAGGGAAAAGCGGATTCGAACTGAAGGGTAATTAAAGAAGCCACAGGACTGGAATGACCATCATTTGGAAATGAGGGGGGAAAGACTAATGAGAGTGAATGAAGACTGATGGTGTACTGCTGACCCAAGGCTAAGTTTCTAGCATCGCCTGAATAATACATAAACTTGTAATTAAGATTTAAGATGATGCCCTGTGGGAAATGATCTTTTGGGCCAGAAGAATTCAATACTTCTTGTGGTCATTAAAGGAAAGATGATAAATCATCTTTTCCTTCTCTGCTGGAAGTAAGAGAGTGGGAACTTGAAACACCAAGAAAGTGCTGAGGTATTTAGAAGGAAGAACTGAGGCTGCTGGAGGTGGTGCCAGGAGGATGGAAATTCCAGACTCCTGGGAGTCTTGGTGAGTTCTCATCCACTGAAATGTGTGGCAGGCCCCAGAAAAGTTGTGACTTTTTGTTGTTGGTGTTGGGGGGAGGGTGGGGAGAGAACTGACTTGGAGTTTTGAACTTTTAGGAGTTGTTTTTGTTTTTTAGGAGAAGTTGATTTAAACACTTTCTGTCCTGCCGATTGGTATTTGTTGAACGTAAATTTTAGGTTTGAGATCTTTGCAGTGAAAGTGAGACTGTTCCAGCTATCTCGATTGTGAACTGTGAAATGACTCTGTGTGTGTGTGGCCCCTAGGTGGATACCAGTTCACAACATTCAGGAATCATGCAGGGTGAACCTCAGAGTAATGGAGATTGAAAGTGTAAAAATAGCTAGCTTACTTACCTCATTTTAAAATTTAATTTAATCTAACTTAATTTATTATTATTATTATTATTATTATTTTGGAGAGAGAGAGCGAGCATGCAGTGGGGAGGGGCAGAAGGAGCGGGAGAGAAAGAATCCTAAGCAGGCATCCCTCCCCTCCCCCCACCGCCCAGCACGGAGCCTGAGCGGCAGGTGGGGAGGATGGGGAGCTTGATCCCATGACCCTGAGATCATGGCCTGAGTTGAAATCAAGAGTTGGACCAACTGAGCCAACCAGGTGCCCCACTTACCTTGTTTTATACCCAAGAAACCAGAGTAGATTGTCCAAAGTTATGCAGCTGGGATTTGAATGCAGATTTCCTGATTCAGCATCTAGGGTCCACAAAGAGGTGATTTCAGTCAGGAATCATTTTGTCATCAAAAGTCATTAGCTGGTACCTTCTTCTTCTATGGCTTCTCATAGATGATCATACTGGGCATTGATGGAGAGAATCATGGATACCTTTTTTTTCTTTAGGCTACAGGTTGAGAGAATAGAATTTTTTTGATTTCAGCTAGCTGTGAGGTAGTTTTATTATATTGTCAATAAAGAAGAACAGTGAGAGCTTTCCTCCTTTGGTTTCATTTCTCTGAAAATGTCTCATTCGTTAATGATAACTTGGCCACATTTAAAATTTTGGAATGATGGCTCTTTTCCCTCAGCACTTCGAAGGTGTTAATGAATTATTTTCTTCTTACTATCAAGAAATCTATTGTCAGTATAATTAGTGTTCTTCTATAAATAATTGATGGTGCTTACTCTGGCCTTGTCACTTTTTGTGGTTTCTTGTAGTTTCACCACGAGGGTCGATGTGTAGATTTAGCGGTATTAATTCTACTTGGGCTCTTTGTGGTTCCCGAAACTAAGGCTTTGTCTTTTCCCAGTTGTGAAATAAAAATCACGGCTGTTATCTTTGTCAATATTGCCTCTCTCCCATTTCCTCTGTTCTCTCCTCCCAATCTCTTAAAAGATACGTGTTGGACCTTCTCACTCTCTCTTCCGTTCCCCCTCGCCTCACATTCATGGTTTGCACCTCTCCCCCTATTCTGGTTCATCCTAATCATTTCCCCACATCTGTCTTCCTCTTAACTGGTTTTCTCTTCAGGTTTCAAATCTGCTGCTCTGCCTTTGCGTTATGGTATTCAGCTCCTAACGTTCTCTGTGTTACTTCAGCCAGTGTTTGTCCGTTTGTTCTGATGGTTGGGAGGATCTCTTCCTAATCCAGTCTGTCCTGAGAGTCGATCCCTTTGAGGATCCCAGCTTGGTGTGGAGTCTGTTCCACCAACCTACCCTCCCTGGGCCAAAGCTCATCTCTTTATGGCTGTTAATATGCAAATCCTTCTGTTTCCACTCCTCACCTTTTACTTCCTGGTGTCGGTGAAACTTCAGCTCCCACTTACCATGTTAGCTTCTATGGAAAGAGAGAGAAAAAGTTTCTTGGTGTTCCTCTTCACTTTTGGGGTTGTCTCTTATTTTTGTGTCCTTGGTCATGCAAATATTTAAGTGGGATTTTGTTATCAAGCTCCCCTAGACGCTTTGCATGGAGAGTTTTAAAATGATTCAGATGAGGTTTTCTTAAATTTAATGTACATATGCATCACCTGGCAAGCCTGTTGAAATGCTGATTCTGTTTCAGTAAGTCTGGGGTGGGGCCTGAGAGTCTGCATTTCTCACATGATGCCAGTGCTCTGGCCCACAAGCCAACCTCTGAGTAACTAGCATCCCAGATCACATATTACAAACAGAAATCCATGGAAGTCTACCTTTTCCAAAGAAGTAAAGGACTAGGGGAGAGAGAAAAGATTCTAATAATTCTATTAGTTAGATTTGTTTGGCTGCAAGTTATTTTGTAGAAAAACCGGAGAACCCCTTGGAATCCTAGACAGGCTTTAATTTTAATTTTTTTAAAAGATTTTATTTATTTATTTGACAGAGAGAGATAGCCAGAGAGAGAGGGAACACAAGCAGGGGGAGTGGGAGAGGAAGAAGCAGGCTCCCAGCGGAGGAGCCTGATGCGGGGCTCGATCCTGTAACGCCGAGATCTCGCCCTGAGCCGAAGGCAGACGCTTGACCGCTGTGCCACCCAGGCACCCCTAATTTTATTTATTTTTTTGTTCTGTTTGTAGAATGGCTGTAAACAGGAATTTGAATGTGGTCAAGCAAAAACCTGTTAGAATGAATAAACAAATTCAGTAAAGTTTCAGGGTACAAAATCAATTTACAAAAATCTGTTGTGTTTTTATATACTAACAACAAACTATCTGAAAGGAAAATTAAGATAACAATTCCATTTACAATTGCATCAAAAAGGATAAAATAGCTAGGAAGAGATTTAACCAAGGAGGTGAAACACCTGTATTCTGAAAACTATAAGACGTTGGTGAGAGGAAGCTGAAGACACAAATAAAGGGAAAGACACTCTGTGCTCAAGGATTGGAAGGACTAATATTGTTTAAATGTCCGTGCTGCCCAAAGCAATCTACAGTATAATTGCAATCCCTATCAAAATTCCAATGGCATTTTTTTCACAGAACTAGGACAAACAATCCTACAGTTTGTATGGAACCACACACACACACACACACACACACACACACCCTGGATAAGCAAAGCAATCTTGAGAAAGAACAAAGCTAGAAGCTTCATGTTCCCTGATTCCAAACTCTATTATAAAACTATAATAATTAAATCAATATGGCATTGGCATAAAAACAGACATGTAGGTCATTGGAACAGAATAGAGAGCCCAGAAACAAACCCATGCTTATAAGGTTAGTTAATTTACAGAGGGGGCAAGGATATGTCTTCAGTAAACAGTGTTGGGAAAACTGGACAGTTACATGCAAAAGAATAAAACTGGACCACTTTCTTATACCACATACAACAATAACTTAAGGGGCGCCCAGCTGCCTCAGTTGGTAGAGCGTGTTACTCTTCATCTTGGGGTTGTAAGTTCGAGCCCCACGTTGGGTGGAGAGATTACTTAGAAATAAGATCTTAAAACAAAACACAAATCAAATAAACTCAAAGTGGATTAAAGACTTGAATGTCACATGTGAAACCTAGTAGAAGAAAGCGTAAGCAGTAGGCTCTTTTACGTTGTTTTGGTGTTGATTTTGCGGACCAATGGCAAGGGCAACAAAAGCAAAAATAAACAGCTGGGGGGCTACAGCAAACTAAAATGCTTCTGCACAGTGAAGGAAACCATTGACAAAATTAAAAGGCTACCTACTGAATATAAGATATTCGTGAATCATTTATCTGATAAGGAGTTCATTTCTAAAATAGATATGGAACGCATACAACTCAACACCCCCCATGCCAAACAAATAATCTAATTAAAAATGGGCAGAGGACCTGAACCGACATTTTTCCAAAGAAATCCTGCAGATGGCCAACAGATACCTGAAAACATGCTCGATATCATTAATCATGAGGGGGAATGCAAATGAAAACCACAATGAGAATGGCTAGTATCAAGAAAACAAGAAATAACAAGGATTGACAAGGATGTGGAGAAACCCTCGTGCCCTGTTGGGGGGAATGTAAACTGGTGTAACCACTGTGGAAAAGAGTACAGAGGTTCCTCAAAAAATTAGAATTACTATATGATCCAATAATTCCACTTGCGGGTATTTATCTGAAGAAAATGAAGACCCTAGTTTGTAAAGATCTGTGGACTGCTGTGCTCACGGCAGCGTTATTTACAATAGCCAAGATAAGGAAACAACCTAAGTGTCCACTGATGGATGAATGGACAAAGAAGGTGTGGGGTAGATATACAATGGAATATTACTCAGCCATAAAAAAGAATGAGATCTTGCGTTTTGGAACAACGCAGATGGAGGTAGACACAGTAATTATGCTGGGTGAAATAAGTCAGACAGAGAAAGACAAATACTGTATGATTTTACTTACACGTGGAATCTAAAAAACAAAACGAACAAACAGAACAAAACTCTTAGATGTAGAGAACAGAATGGTGGTTGCCAGAAGAGAGGGGGTTTGGGAGTGTGTGAAATTGTTGAAGGGGATCAAGAGGTACAAATATGCAGTATAAAATAAACACGTCACGGGGATGTACCGTACAGCATGGTGATTATGGTCGATAATATTGTATTGCGTATTTGAAAGAGTTGATCTTGAGAGTCTCATCATAAGAAAAAAATTGATGACTCTCGATGGAGACACATGGTAACGAGACTGTGGTGATCATTTTGCAATGGATGCAAATGTCAAATCATTATGTAGAATACCCGAAACTAATATAATGTTACATTCAATTATTCTTTAATAAAAAAAAGGGGGACGCCTGGATGGCTCAGTCATTAAGCATCTGCCTTCGGCTCAGGACGTGATCCCAGGGTTCTGGGATCGAGCCCTGCATCGGGTTCCCTGCTCCGCTGGGAGCCTGCTTCTTCCTCTCCCACTCCCCCTGCTTGTGTTCCCTCTCTTGCTGGCTTTCTCTCTGTCAAATAAATAAGTAAAATCTTTTAAAAAAAACTTAAAAAAGGATAGTACTAAAGTTATTAGGTATGAACGATCTGAAAGATGTGAAAATAATCATTGTAATAATAAAAGTCATAATAGTTTAAAAAGCCCCTTAAACTGAAAAAACCCAGTAGGAAATAATTGGGCACTGGAGTTCTTTTGTGGCTCATAATGAGTGGTGGCATGTCGCTTTCATTTAGGGGTGATCTTGTCGACACACGGTCCAGCAGCCCAGGTGGTGGTTCTCAAAGCAGAGTCCCTGTCCGCAGTATCTAACATCTGGAAACATGTAGATTATCAAGCCCCACTCAGAGCTACTGGATCAGAAACTCAGAGTCTGGCCCTGGGCATCTGGTTTTAACAGGCTGTCTTGGTAATTCTGATGCATGCTAGTTTCAGAACCAGCTGGCTTGGTTGTATGGGACATGCTAGAAGGCTGGATGGTACAGGCAAACCCTGAATGCCCTTGTCTTGAGAAGGCAGAGATCCCACCCTCCTTCTATATTCCCATCGAGCAGAATGTGTAGAAGAACGTGTTGTTTAGTGTTCAAGGTCAGGGGTTCCACGGTTGGCCAACCGGGGCGTCTCCTTTGTAATGAAGAATGTCTGGATGGCAGGCGTTGATGTCCTTGGAACGCTGGCCGTGCAAGGTGGAGAGAGGATAGTCGCTAGGGTAGCTCTTCTATAAGAGCTGGCCACGGATGCTTTGTCCAGCCTGCCGCTCCTGGACTCCCAGCACATAAGCTCCCCCCCATAAACATGTCTCGCTCAACGTCTATGGGTCTTTGGTCGTGGACCATCACCCACCCTTGGCTTAGAGTCTGCTAGGGTGCAGTAACACCGAGCTTAAGTTTCTTAGTTTTGGCTTCAAACAGCTCCATCCTGAATCTTGCCTCTGCCATTACAACTGTGTAACTTTGGACCAATTCCTGATTTCAGTCTTTTTGGTAATCTGGAGAATGAAAATAACTTTCCGTTGTTCATTGGGCTAGTATCGATATCAAATGGGATTTAAAATAATTGAAAAGCTCACTAGTACAGTCTCTAGGAAATAGAGACTTATGGAGTCCTTACCTAAACGCTGTGGGTAAGGATCGCTATTTCTTTGTAGGGTTGCCAGAAACAGCAAATAAAAATAGAGGACACCCAGTTAAATTTACATTTCATATGCACAATTGTTATGATCCTGCATTTTCATGTTCTTTGCTAGTAGTGCATAGAACTTACTTATATTATAAAATTACTCATCTTTTTAAAAAGATTTCTTTTTTTAGAGAAAGGAGGAGGGACAGAGAGGGGGAGAGAGAATCCTCAAGCAGACTCCCCCATGTGCCTGGAACTTGACGTGGAGCACGATCCTAGGACCCCCAGATCATGACCTGAGCTGAAGTCAAGAGTTGGCCACTCAACTGACTGAGACACCCAGGTGCCTCAAAATTGTTCATTGTTTAGCTGGAATTCATATTTCTCAAAGTGTCCTATATTTTATCTGGTAACCCTGTTCCAAGGTTTCAGATGAGTAATGCAGCTGAGAGGACCCAACTGGGTAACTTGTCCAAAGTCATGTGGTTAGTAAGTAATGTAATGGGGATGAGGACCCAGGTGTGTCCATTCCAACATCAGATTCTTTCTATGCTATCTCTCATCCTTGGTCACGTGTGGAACCAATCAATTTCTCTGAAAGGGCTATTTTATTTCCCCTTTAAAAAATTTACTGGAGAGGCGCCTGGGTGGCTCCGTTGGTTAAACATTTGCCTTTAGCTCAGGTCCTGATCCCAGGTCCTGGGATCGAGCCCTGCGTTGGGCTCCCTGTTCAGTGGGGAAGCTGCTTCTCCCTCTGCCCCATTCCCACTCATGCTCTCTCTCTCTCTCTCTCAAATAAGTGAATAAAATCTTAAAAAAAAAACAACCAAAACTGGATACTGGAGTTCCTATTGGAGTCCCATGTATGGGAACATATGTAGGCAGAAATAACTGTGGTGTGTGTGTGTGTGTGTGTGTGTGTGTGTGTGTGTGCTTTTCTAATGACCAGAATACCAACAGAATTCTCTCACCTTCCTTAGATAAACATGGGGGAAACCCATGGATTACCGTCTGGAGTTTAAGTCGGTATTTAGTACATGTGGTATTTATTAATTGGTATTCTCTGTCTCTTTCTCTTGGAAATGTCCTTAGATGCTACACTTTTTAAAGAAATATATCTTTAATTATTCAAATGACCCAAGCATCGATCTATTGGAAAGTTGGGAAAATACTGATAAATGAAAAAAAAATTCTGTGTCCCTATTTAACACGATGGCTTCCACTGAGTGTGATTGATCTTGCCGAGTCACAGAAATCCAATGGTTTTATTTTTAAGATTTTATTTATTTATTTGACAGACAGAGAGACAGCCAGCGAGAGAGGGAACACAAGCAGGGGGAGTGGGGGAGGAAGAAGCAGGCTCATGGCGGAGGAGCCTGATGTGGGGCTCGATCCCAGAACGCCGGGATCACGCCCTGAGCCGAAGGCAGACGCTTAACCGCTGTGCCACCCAGGCGCCCCCAGTGGTTTTATTTTAATTTCAAAACATGCTTTGATCTTTTTCTCACAATTGAAAACAAAAATCCAAAACTTGCCGAGTCACTGTTGAAAATATTAACTTCTTTCCTCCTTTTGACCACCTTTTAAGAGAAATGACTCAAGAGGGTGACCCTTCGAGACAAATGAGAGGAAAATACATGTGAGAAGAGAAGGTGTAAGAGCTGGATAATGAGGATGATAAAAATGTATGGCACTTTGGCATTTTCAAATTACTTGGCAATCAATTTGACTACCGATGTCAAGATTCATTCATTATCCAAAATGGCCGAGGCTGCATGAGCTTGTGGCTGTTGTCACATTGCCAGTAACAACCCTGCAAGTACCTCAGACATATTAATAGAACAGGGCTTTTGCTGCACCCAGGACAGTGGCAGGGCCCCTGGGATAAAAAGATAATTGAACTAGATCAATCCTGACGCCTGCCTATGTACAGCCATTGTGGGGGGGGGGGGGGGAGGCAGGACATAGCAATCCAAAATGAAGCCGGCAGCCCATAAATCTGGACGGGATACAGTCAGTACAAGTCTATGTGGTTCAGAATTCAAGCTCATCATAGGGCGCCTGGGTGGCTCAGTCGTTGAGTGTCTGCCTTTGGCTCAGGGCGTGATCCCGGGGTCCTGGGATCGAGTCCCACATCAGGCTCCTCCGCTGGGAGCCTGCTTCTTCCTCTCCCACTCCCCCTGCTTGTGTTCCCTCTCTCGCTGGCTGTCTCTCTGTCAAATAAATAAATAAAATATTTAAAAAAAAAAAGAATTCAAGCTCATCTTATAACTTATTTTCTCAGGTGCATTTAACCAGATGCTGGCATCCTCACGTATGTGTTGCTTCTACCTTTTTCAGTTTATTCGAGTTCTCCTTTGTAGTCTCTTTTATCCACCGTATAAACTATAAAAGCACAAATTAGGGCAATATTGATCATTTATCTTATGAGAGGCATTTAAAAACGAGTCTGAAGGCCAAGCCAAGTATATGAACTTTAGGATATCGATAACATGGTCAACTCTGTAGTTATAATATTTAATTACTAATTTGCTTTTATTATAAATTTTTTAAAAAGATTTTATTTACTTATTTGCCGGAGAGAGAGAGAGCGAGCACAAGCTCCAGGCAGAGGGAGAAGCAGACTCCCCACTGAGCAGGGAGTCCGATGCGGGACTCGATCCCAGGACCCTGGGATCATGACCCAAGCCGAAGGCAGACGCTTAATGACTGAGCCACCCAGGCGCCCCTAATTTGCTTATACTATAAATTTAAAAATATATATGTAACACATGCTGACTTTAGAGATGTTGCTTTTTTCAAGGCTCCTATTTTTCTTGAGGACAAAACTTCACCTCTGCCTTAGTTACTGAAGACATCACCTTTCTGAATCCTTATATGACGCTGTCTGTGGTCGGATCCGACATACCCATCTGCTTCACATTGGAGAAGTTTATTTAAAAAAAAATGTCTTTTCAGTGTGTTGTTGAGATCTGTACAGAATAATCAGTGTGTTGCTTTTCAAGTAATCTTGAAAAGATTTGTTTACCAAAACAGCCCACTGGATTTATGTTACGTTTATTGTTCTGCTTTTAAAAAAATCAGCTTCGTCAGTGGAGCACTCTTACACGTCCCAAGCGAACACTGACTTTGGTCATGTCAGGCTACAGTGGTGGAGACCATAATGCTCACCAGATACAACATTTCTTTTCCTACATTTCCCAGCCTTCTTGCAATGAGATGAGAATCCGTGAGGGAGTCCTGGCCAGGGCACTGTGACGGGTGGCGATTGTGTCTCTTCCTGGCACATGATGGCAGAAAGTCCATGGGCAAGCTTCTGGTACCATTGTTGGCAAGCCACACATTCCACGTGGTGCCCTTACGAGATAGTGGAGGCTCCATCGTCCTGGATTCCTGAGTGACCATGTGGAACTGAGGTTTGCCAACCCACAAGGTCCATGAAGCGTGAGCAAGAAATAAACAAGTTGAGTTAAGCCATGGAGTCTTTGAGGCTAACTCGTTATCACAGCATGCCCTATGCCCACTCCTACTATAGGTCTTCTCGAAACAAATAAGATAAAACAATAGCTGGGGAACCTTGTTGGCTCCGTCAGTATGGTGTGTAACTCTTGATCTCAGTTGGGGTGATGAGTTTGAGCTCCATTTGGGTGTAGTGATTACTTAAAAATAAAATCTTAAAACAATCAAAACAGCAACAGAGAGAGTGCTCTATCGTGAGACATATTGTCTAGACTTGAATAAAAAGTCACTCCCAATTTAGTAAGAAAATAGTTTGAGAATATATCTCACCTTATAGCTGAGACATACGGTATGTCTTTTGCTGAAACAGGTTTACTGTTTCTTTTTTTTTTAGGATTTATTTTTTTATTTTAGAGAGAGAGAGAGGCAGAGGGAAAGAGAGAATCTCCAGCAGACTCCCCACTGAGCACAGAGCCCGATATGGGGCTTGAGCTCATAACCGTGAGATCGTGACCTGAGCTGAAATCAAGAGTCAGATGCTTAACCAGCTGCACCATCCAGGAGTCCCTGGTTGACTGTTTCTTTAAGGTCATGTCTTTTTTTTTTTTTTTTGAAGATTTTATTTATTTATTTGACAGAGAGGGAGAGACAGCCAGCGAGAGAGGGAACACAAGCAGGGGGAGTGGGAGAGGAAGAAGCAAGCTCCCAGCAGAGGAGCCTGACGTGGGGCTCGATCCCAGAACGCCGGGATCATGCCCTGAGCCGAAGGCAGACGCTTAACGACTGAGCCACCCAGGCGCCCCAAAGGTCATGTCTTGAGAGAGCTCCATCTTTTAGATTTATCAATCATTATTCATCCCCTACTAATAAATTATGTCCACACTGATACCATTTCCGGCAGGTCCGCTGTTTTCCATTGGTGAATAACATCAACAGGTGGTCACCGTACTGTCATTTAGAGCAGATTTGGTACAGGACTCTAAAAAGCAGTGGTCTTTATATTGCTGGCATGGGGACCCACAATTTTCTCAGAAGGTCTGCATAAACATTTACTCAGATTCACAACCAGGCTTGGAATTTGATCATTAAATGCCACAATTGTGGGTAAAATGGACCCGGAGGCACTTCTATTTGTACCAAAGACATTGTAGTATCAGATAATGGTCCCCGTGCATGATAGCAGAATCCCGGTTCTCCTCCAAGTGTTTACCAATAATTTCTCCAAACATGCTGCACGTATGTCCACACCTCAGTTGGTCACCTGTGGGCCCCGTACCCGCTCTTGGGCTCTTACTCTAGCTTTCTGTGGCCCACAAAGCTGCTAGAAGAAGGAAGCACCCCTGCCATTGCCCGTCAAGAGGACAGCCCTGTCTGTGCTTGGTTATTGTCTTCAGAGTCTCCCAAATCCATATAGTTGGGTATTTTCAGAGATGTGAAGGCCTTACCAGCTCCGAGACACACTGTGTCACGTGGGCCTGAAGCGACTCTTCTTGTCTTGAAAATCTCACAGAAAAATCTCTAAACAATATTCTATATGATAATTCTCGGTCTCCTAGTAAGAGGGGGTCAAACCCAGAAAGCGAGAAGAGAAATAGACAACACCCTTCTTCACCTTTTGCAACTTTTTCTGGTGTAATATCCCAATGGAAGACATTTTCCTACTTTGCTTCTAAAACCAAGCCTGACAGGCCTTTCATTGGACATCGTGTGTGTGCGCGTGTGCGCGTGTGTGTGTGTGTCTGGAAGGTGGAAGTGTCAGTACCAGCGGAAGCAGCTATGCCCTGTTCACAATGAAACCGACACCGTACATGGTTTTACTCTTTTGTGACAGCGACTTGCTTTTTATTCTATAGAGTGTTGTAATCCTATCAGAGAGACCGAGGACACTTGAAAAAGACGACTCTGGATCTTTCAAATGAAATGAAACATCAGGTTCATAGGAATCCAAACACGAAAGATTTACTTAATGGAAAATCTCCAGTTGAAAGGTAAAACAAGTGTCCATCCCCAGATGAATGGATAAACAAAACGTAGTATATTTATACAACGAGATATTATTTGGCCTGAAGACTGAATGTGAGCACTGACACCTGATACCACATGGATAGACCTTGCAAACATCACGCTTGGTGACGGAAGCCAGACACGGAAGGACCAATACTGTATGATCCCACTTCTGCGAGGTACTTAAAGCAGACAAATTCATAGAGACAGAAGGTAGAATGGAAGTCACCAGGGGCTAAGAGGTGGGAGGAGATGGGAAATTTTTGTTTAATGGGTTGAGTTTCTGTTTGGGATGATGAAAAGGAGCTGGAGATGGATGGTGGTGACGATCGCACAGCATTGGGAAGGTACTTAACTATACCCTTAAAAATAGTTAAAATGTGGAATTTTATGTTACGTATGTTTAATCACACACAGTAAATCTCCAAAGGTTCTGAGAGCGTGTGTCATTCTCACGGAGGGGACACAGGGGTTTGAACGATGCTGATTTGCCCGCCCTAGATTGTCAACTGCTTGAGGACGGGGGTTATCTTGTCATCATTGATGCCACCGTACCTACTAGACTGTCTTCAGCATAGTGAGACTCAGCGAATCCTGGCCGAATTGAATTAGATGGTGGCCTACAGGATTTTTCAATTTAATTTGTCCTTGGAGGAGAGAAGTGAGTAGATTTCCTGATCAAATACAGGGAAATGCTTTTAAAGGCTTGTTTTCCTGGAACAGTTTGTAAAGGCTTGCCAGTGTTTGACTGTGGGTTCGGTGCCCGGAAACTTGGACAGGAGCCAGGCAGAGTGATGAGAGAGAAGCCGTAGGTTGAGGAGTGAGCAGTCAGAATTCAATCTGATGTCGGGCCCCGGCAAAGGGAATGTTCAAAGGTTAATAGCACAAAGATATTGGCTTTGAGAAAGAACATTCTTTGAAAGAATCTGAAAGGACACAGGAACAAACTTGATTGGAATTGATTGTACAGAATCTCTACTGTGTAAAAGAAGACGACAAGTGGAAAGCACTTACGATGGATAATATTCCTCTTTCACTGCGGGAAAATACAAGTGACAAAAGCAGCCAATGTTTATAGCAGCTGAACTTTTCAAAAAACTTATTCAAAAAGACTCTGTTCAGGCCACCTGGGTGGCTCAGGGTGGTGAGATCAAGCCCCATGTTGGGCTCCGCGCTCGGCAGGGAGTCGGCTTGAGATTCTCTCTCTCCCTCTGCCCGTGCCCCCTCCCTCCCTCCCTCTCTCTCAAATAAATAAATAAAAGCTTTTTAAAAAAAATGACTCTCCTTGGATTCTTTCCTTGGACACAAATGATATCTCTCCATGCAAAAATAAGATAAAATGAAAAGGTTTTCTGGGAGGTTATACTCTTAGGGGTCTACAATGTAGCACCTAGATTTTGCAGCGTTGATTGAAACTTTATTTTATAACTGATATTTATTTATTTAAAATTTATTTATTTTTTAAGATTTTATTTATTCATTTGACAGAGAGAGAGACAGCCAGTGAGAGAGGGAACACAAGCAGGAGGAGTGGGAGAGAAAGATGCAGGCTCCCAGTGGAAGAGCCTGACGTGGGGCTCGATCCCAGAACTCCAGGATCACGCCCTGAGCCGAAGGCAGACGCTTAATGACTGAGCCACCCAGGCGCCCCTATAACTGATATTTAATCAAAAACTTTTCCCCAGAGATCATTCCTTACAAGTCATACATGAATACATTCTCACGGTATTAAAAAATTCAGACAGTGGCTGAAGTACACAGAGTTGACATGAAAAGCATGCCCCCTTCCAGTTCTCCCACCTCTTTTAACAATAAGATACAGAGTGTGTTCTTCCAGATGCTTCCCTTAGATTTGCACACATGTGTGAATATATATTGAGCTTTTATTTATTTATTTCTTACTTAATTTATTAAAAAAATTTTTTTTTGAGAATTTGTGCATGTGAGGAGAAGGGCAGAGAGAGAGGGAGAGAATCTTAAGCAGGCCCCACACTTGGCGGGTTTCCATCTCACATCCCTGAGATCATGATCTGAGCCAAAATCAGAAGTCCAATGCTTAACCGTCTGAGCCATGCAGGTGCCCCCTGAGCTCTTATTTTCATTAATTTTTTACGTAGATGGGATCAAACTCTTTGTCTAAAAAATCTGGTTTTGTTGTAGGCTTTGGAAGCGGTGGAATGACTGCAATAGGGGAGAATAACAGAGACCTTATGTAATCTGCACACGTGAGAACCAGTGTTTGTATAATGAGGAATTGCCTGCATTACTTACGACATTGAAAGGAGCAAAACTCTGCAAGGGGATTTTCAGGCTATTCATGTGAAAGGTGTGGAAGTTTGTGGGACCAGAAACTAATAGGACAAATCCCACACAACACACACAGAAAGTCTCCCCACGGTGAAGTCACGTCTTTTCGCATACATATCAAGAAGTGCAGGCAACGTTCTTGTTTTTCTTTGGCTGGTTGATACCTTCAGAAATTTACACCTTTTCGGGGCGCCTGGGTGGCGCAGTTGTTAAGCATCTGCCTTCAGCTCAGGGCGTGATCCCGGCGTTCTGGGATCGAGCCCCACATCAGGCTCCTCCGCTAGGAGCCTGCTTCTTCCTCTCCCACTCTCCCTGCTTGTGTTCCCTCTCTCACTGGCTGTCTCTCTCTCTGTCGAATAAATAAATAAAATCTTTAAAAAAAAAAAAAGAAATTTATACCTTTTCTATATGTGTTAAATTTTTGCCTTTTCCTTCATCCCCTGTTAAAGTGAGGAATCACAGCTAGTTGAATTAATTAGCCAAACCAGAACATGCATAATATTAAAGCCAGATATTTTGGAGATCTCAAGCCTGGAGAAAATTAGGTTTGCTACAGATTTCTCATGGAAGGCATAGCCCTTAATTTAGAGACTGGTCGTATCTATGCTAAAGAAGAGAGAAGGGGCGTTACCTTCCGAATCAGTGTCCAGCGATAGTGTTACAGATGAAAAAAATACCTTGTGAGTTTTATAGATATTTGGGTTTCGCTTGGAAAGACCAGGTGCTATAGGTTGTTGCTTCTTCTGTTGGCACAAGGCAGTCCGTCTCTTTGATCAGAGGACAGAGGCTGCAAGTTGTACCCTCTGTGGTGGGATGCCTTCCTCCACCTCAAACCATGGAGAATCTCTCCAGCTTCTCTGCTTCTCTGCATGGCAGTCTTTCCCAGAGTTCAAAAGGGCTTCCTGGGGTGGAGGGTGGAGACTCAGTGGATTTGGGGCCTCTGTTCCTACTTGGAACCCAGTCAACTGCATTTTGGGATAAGAATCTTGAGTCTGGCGAACCATAGACGGTCAGCAGTCAACACACGTGAATTCCCTCACCTTTTTAAATGGACAGGCCCCATTTAAAAAAAAAAGATTTTATTTATTTATTTAATTGAGAGAGCATGAGTGAGTGGGAGGAGGGGCAGAAGGCGAGGGAGACAAAATCTCAAGCAGACTTGAGCCTGTTCAAGTGGAGCCTGATGCAGGCCTTGATCTCACAACCCTGAGATCGTCACTTGAGCCAAAACCAAGAGTTAGACGCTTAACTGGTTGCACCACCCAGGTGCCCCATTTTTTATAAAAACAAATGTTGGTCACTAATAATAATGTGTATATTTATTTAAAATTTTTTTTAAAAAGATCTTATTTTTAAGTAATCTCTACACCCAACGTGGGGCTCGAACTCACAACCCCGAGATCAAGAGTTGCGTGCTCTACTGACTGAGCCAGCCAGACCCCCCAAGTTTTAGTTGCTTTATAGACCTTATAAACCAGCATTTACTGAACGCCTCCGTTGTATAGAACACTCAGCATTCATTTCCAGCTTTTTTTGACCAGGGAGAAATGCATACTTTATGCCCTTTGCTTTAGACTTGAGCAGAACCGTGTAAGCAAAGATATTTGGATGTTATAGGAAACTGGGTGTTTTATGGAAAATTTTGGTGTGTTTTGAAAAGTGGTTTTTTTTGGTTTTTTTTTTTTTTTTTTTTTTTTTTGTCCTTTGGCCAAACTACCTGTCATCAAGGGGGTGGATTCTCGATGGGCTGGTGTAAAGCAATCACGGTTTAGGAGGCCAGACTGAGAGGCAGATCAAGGGAACCAATATGGCTGTTAATGATCTGTGCATATGGAGTTTTACGGCTTCTAAAATGTACCTACTGGCTTTGATTTGTGTGAGCTACCGTTTAAGGAATGACGGCACAACCAACTTGGGCAAGAGCTGGAGATGGTATTAAACCAAGTAGATTCTGAAATGTCTGAAAATGCAAATGACTGTGGCGTTTGTTAATGAGGTTGCTATTTTTAAAGACACCCACTAATACAGCCAATCTGTTTCATAGCACAGGGTGACTTTTATGTTATTGCTTCTTCTCTGTTTATTTTCTGCTTTTTCTCACCTTCCTCTTAAACGTTTCTTTGCCCCCTCTCTTTCTTCCGGTGGGACCCACTCAGCGATCGCAATTGGGTTAGGAAGCACAGAATAGGAAATGTACTTGGTTTGCCTACACAGGTCATTTGGCAAGAGCGTTCGGGGATCTTCCTTTGCATTCCTGGAGGTCAGCAATGGTCACCTTCGTATTTGGAGAGGTTCAGGTGAACAGGAACACCGTACCGGAAGCTAGGAGGCGTAGGTGTGAAAGCCGCACATTCGTTAACAGTTCGGGTCAACTAAGCGGGTGATTTGATCTTTCTGGGCTGCGGTCTTCTCAGTCTATAAAGTGGGGGCCTGGGAGAAGAGAGGATCGATGCCGAACGTGTGGAGGTCAGTTCACCATAGCTATAAAAATTACAAATGCAGATACCTCTCGATCAGTCTCACGTCTGAGAGTTCCTCCGTCAGATTGTGAAATGGCAGACATAAAAAAGATATTCATTGCTGCATTGTTTGTATTATCCGAAGCCTGGGAGCAACACGATAGAGGACTGATAAATACGTTTTCGTACATCTGTACTGTAGAATCTTTTTTTTTTTTTAAAGATTTTATTTATTTATTCGACAGAGATAGAGACAGCCAGCGAGAGAGGGAACACAAGCAGGGGGAGTGGGAGAGGAAGAAGCAGGCTCCCAGCGGAGGAGCCCAATGCGGGGCTCGATCCCATAACGCAGGATCACACCCTGAGCCGAAGGCAGACGCTTAACGACTGAGCCACCCAGGCGCCCCTGTACTGTAGAATCTTATACAGCTGTATTAAAGAGAGAAAAAACTCCAATGCTGACATGCATTCTGAGATACATTGTTAAATGAGAAAATCAAGATTCAGAAGAGTGTGTATAAGGTACAGTCTTTTGTTTAATAGAAGGGAGGAGGAACAAGAATCTATGTTAATGCTTGATCTTACTTGCACAGAGAAACTTCGGAAGGAGGAGCGAGAAGCTCTACTCCCATACAGAGCCTGATCATGGAGAGTGGAAACCACGCCTTCCCGTCTCAGCTGACACCACTTTGTTTTTCCACTCTCTCTAGACCATTTTGTTCCTCTTGGGCAGCTGTCATGCCCAAGCCAACGGCTCGATTGCTTGTTGCAGGAACTTCTCTAAAGACCCATCCAGTCTTCACTGGAAAACATCAACAATTTGTGCATTAAGATTCTGAATCCCTTAGTTTCAAAATCCTCACCTTGATGGGTTCATGAACCCTGGGTTGTTACACTGGGATTCTTCCCCAGTCTCAGTCAAGTCTGAGCATTGAAAGACAAGCCTTAAACTAACTTCCAATTCTCAATACATTTTTACTTTACCTTACCCTCTCTGAGACACAACAAAGCTTTTGGATGTGGTGTCCTCTTGCTCAAAGCTTCATCTAATCGACAAACCGTGTTGTGATCTTGGCAGAACCAGCTTTTGTTACATTAAAATCTGGTTGCCCGGTGGGGTGGGTATATGTGTGTAAGGGAACTGTCAGATGATGGAAAGCAGGGGGCAAGAACCTTCACTGAGTATTTTTACACTCTTCAGTAATGGGAATGCATTATCTATTAAAAATGAAATACAATAAGTCTTAGTTTGAATAAATAAAAATATAAAATAAAATCAGGGGTTAAGTACTAAATCACTAAATTTCCTGTCAGTGCCATGATTCCGTTACAATTTCATATTGTCCACTAAGAAAGTAATTTCCAAAATTGCAATATGGAAGACAGCTGCTCAGTTTCTGGCCTGTTGTAATGGGATAGATTTCAGATCCCCAGTTTATCGATTCACCCATGTTTCTAACACTGATTTCAATTAACATTTGTCAGAGCTAAAAATACAAATTTTATCTAGAGCCCAGGACTGTTTTGACAGAATGATTTTCAACATTGTGACTTTTTAGCACAGGAGACTGTGGTTTTAATTGGAAAACCAATTACTTTAACAACTATTCTGCTCCTGCCCTTTAACATGATTTATATAAAAAGAGGCCCATATTTTTGGAAGGTTATAATGATTATGATGATTAGGGACGATTAGCGACTGGCAGAAATCCAGGTGTCCCAGGGAGCATCGCATCTAACTTCAAAGGACTCAAGGTACTCTCAGAGCCTTGGGAGACTGGAATTTACAGGTCTGTTGCTGAAATTGAGGAGTTGGAAGTAACAGGAAGGAAGGGAGGAAGGAAAGGAGGGAGAGGGGAAGGAGGGAGGGAGGAAGGAGGGAGGGAGGGAGGAAAGATATTGGCCAAAAAAGGAAAAGAGAGAAATTTAAAAAGCAGTGAGAATGAGTAGCAAAACTGACTTTGGTACTTTTTGTTAGGACTGTAGTTTGTTTTGCCTTTGTTTTTTTCTTTAAATAAGGTATGGAGGGAAGGAGCTAGATTAAAAGAAGAAGAATAAGAAAAGAAGTGATAACCTTGTGAGGATATGCTATGGTTAAGTATTATGGAAAAGTAAGCCATGTAAATTCTTTTTATAATCTGTCGGCTAAAAGATGGAGGAATTAGAGTAACTGAAAATGAACCCTGATTACTTAGGTTTTATTCCTCAGGATCCACATTCTTTAGTTACCTCCTTTTTACCTTATTAAATCTGAGGGTAGAGAGAAAGAAATGATTAATTTTCAAAGCATTGTAACATAGATCTTGCATTTGCATAATAATACGTTTTGTTTGAATGGCATTTACAATTTGCCAGGGGCTCTCAAATCCATTCTATTCCTGATATTATTCACTGTTGTCTACGTATGGCAAGCGGAACAAAGAATATATTCTTTCTTTCTCTCAATGGTGTTTTTTTCCTTTCATCCAATTAATATTTAACATTTACTCTCATCTTTCAGGCAGAAGTACTTATCCTACTTCTTATCACTCAACACAAAACCCAATTACACATTCCAGAGAATTTTTTGCAACCCGTGCCCTCTGTTAAGCACGACCTCCGTTGGCCGTGTCAGTTCAACGCTTTGCTTACAAACCGCTCTCTTCATTCACCATCGTTTTATTTTTTTCTCAGAAAATTGACAAAGGCTGACATTTGCATATTGGCATATGGGATTGAAGTTTCTAAAACTCGGGGATTCAGTTTTCCTTTGTGGCTACTGAAGCGGTTGGATTGAAATTCTCTTTATCCTGCCATTGATTCTGATGAAAATTTGGAGCCCCGGGGGGCCCCAGGTTTAGACAAAAGAGCACCCCGCTGCTAGTTGGGTCTGTGTTGCCAGGAGCACAGGGGAGACAGCCTGGAAGGGCATCTGCGTGAAGACCGAGGGTGACTTCTGGGAGAGAACTCATCCTAAGGGTGAATTTGAATACTGCCCGCAGTCTGTCCATCGGCTCTGTTTCCTCCCCAGCCCTGTGGATATTTATCTGCCTGTTTGATGGTAGGAGAGAGGTTGGTAAAACCAAGAAATAACTGTGGTATGGCTCACCTTGGAGATCTGTACCTTGGCATACTGGTGGCTGGGGGTGGAAGTGTCCTGTAGACACCAGGGCTATTACATAATTAAGTGGCACTCCCTGGTGGCCACAGTGGTGGTGACTAAAAGCTGACGTAGTGTTTTTGGGGTCGTTAAGGACCGAATGTTGAGACTCATGATAAGCCTCCCTGGTGTCGCCTGGCATTGCCAGTTGAGAGCTTAGAGAAAACACGAGTTAAGAAATGTTTATTGTCGCGAAAAGATAATTCTTTAGATGACATCCATTTCTTAGTGCGGGGTGTAGGTTGGGCCGATTTACATGGGTCTGAAAATTGGAAAGATTTCTAAGTAGCAATCTCAGTAATTACTGACTGGATTTGGCAAGGAGCTAGCCTCATTAATGCTAGCTTTCGTGCCAAATTTTTAACTGTTCATCAGTCATTCCCAACAAAGACTTTGCGCTCATTCTCAGTGATTCCAGTGAATCTGAGCAGTGAAATCTGAGGTAGTTACGGAGGAGTAATATGGTTCCTGATGGGAACATTTACAGGTAAATTGAATCTGCCAGACCTTGAGCAGACTCTGTATCCCCAACACGTAGGGGGTGGAACTTCAGTGAGGAATCAGGAAGGTTCTTTAGCAAGAGACGCTGGTTAATTTTAGGAATTATGTACTGCAAAAACAATTAAAATGACTTTCAGCTTTTTAAAAGATTTATTTATTTAAGTGTGCTCTACGGCCCATGTGGGTCTGAACTCACGACCCTGAGATCAACAGTCGCATGCTCTTGAGCCAGCCAGGCGCCCCAAAATGACCTCTAGATTTTTTTTTTTTTTTTAAAGTAGACTCCACGCTGGGCTCAGTGCGGGGCTTGAACTTATGACCCTGAGATCAAGACCTGAGCTGAGATCAAGAGTCAGCCGCTCAACCAACTGGGCCACCCAGGTGCCCCTGACTTTTAAATTTTTAAAGATCGAAAGAACATAGGATCGCTCTCACAGACCTTTCTGCAGTCACAACTGAAGCTCACAGCTATTTAAAAAAAGGCACCTTTTATATCTGTGGGAAAAAGTATAACAAGTTCCAAATATTCGATGAATTAACGAATGACTACTGATCCCTGAAGGTCTCTTCCAACTTTGTAAGAAGTGAAATTGTAGTAAGAAGAGTATCTTTGCTGGCCTTCTTGGTGTTTACAAAGTCTTTTTTCTAGAATCAAGGTTTGTTAATTGGCTGATTTAGGTATTTCTGTGCTGGAAGCTAGGTTGTGGACCAGATGACAGTGAGAATTTATTCCAGTGCTTGGAATTCTAGAATTTTCCCCATAAAACCCAATTTCTGTGCATTCCTGATCCCTAGTCCAGAGGCTCCTTCCTCTCTGGTAGGGGGAGGGATTTTAAATTTTGGTCAGTTTTTGGTTCTTTTATTCATGTTCTATGGCTGGGAAAAAACAAGTCTACTCTAACTTTATTTATGTATTTCATATTAAGTGATAGATGTATGGGCATTTTTTTTGGTCAAAAATACAAAATAAAAATATAAAATAAGTTGGCCAAAGATTGATTTACCTATGAAATCTTAGTCTTTCTATTCTTGAGACAACCCCTTTTCCTCTCATTTGCTTACTTGTTCCTTCAACAAATATATTTTTTAAAGATTTTATCTATCTATCTATCTATCTATCTATCTATCTATCTATCTATCTATCTATGAGAGAGAGGGAGAGCGAGAGAGAGAGAGAGAGAGAAAGAGAGAGAAAAGCAAATTCCGCACCGAGTGTGGGGCCTGATGCAGGGCTTGATCTCAAGACCCTGCGATCATGACCTGAGGTGAAATCAAGAGTCGATGCTTAACCCACTGAGCTACCCAGGCGCCCCTGTTCCTTCAACAAATATTAATTGAACATTTGCTATGTGCCAGGAACTATGGTGTGTGTGTGTGTGTGTGTGTAATGGGGGGAGTGTTTACAGCTGGAAACAATGGAGACATGGTCTCTCCTGGAGCTTTCTGCCTAGCAAGTGGGGCAGTTAAGGACTTCTCTCCCATTTACTAGCCGTGGGATCTCAGACAAGTTACCTCAGTTTTGTCAGATGAGGAAAGGCCGGGTTCGTAGAGCTGGTGATCGTATTATGTGAGATAAGGTATGTAGAGTACTTAGCAACACGTCTGCCACAGAGAAAAATGAGTATACAAGTGTATTATCCTTTTCTGACTCTTGAACCAAAGCAATCCGTAAGACAATAACATTATGAGTAAACCTAAAGACCAGTCATTCTGGAACTATGACTAAGGCCACCCCATTGTCCAACCTTCCTCCTGCAGAAGACTGCCCCTTGGCATTTGCTGAAAAATCATTGTAGTTGGGATGAGGGAATGAGGAATGACGTCAAGGCTTCTGTTCTACTTTATTTCTTTGGGGGACTGTCACCCTCCTCCCTTGCAGGGCTAAGGAATGGAGTCGGGCTTACCTAACAGAAAGCCGTGCAGCTCTGGGATAGCCAGGGAACTGAGCTGACCCACCCGTGTCTGCGGCTGCCATGTTCCTTTCCATGTTGCTTTTCCTGGTGGATAAAGTCCATCTATGCGCCCTGGCGTCGGGGTTGAGAAGTTCTTCCTTCTTACCGTGCCACAGGGGTAGAACACAGCCTGGGGGGACACGCAGACTCTTGCCAAAGAATCTGAGGTATCAAATATGCACCTGACAATCCCCCCGACTTATCACTCCAGCTCCCCGTTGCATACCCCAATAATTGTGGGATATAAAGAAAACAAAGAATCTTGAGATCAAGGAACTGGAAATCCACTTGGAAGTCAGGAAAGATAATGCATATACCACGAAAAGTGAAATAAACAGGCAAATAGCAACACTAGATAACAACACTCTATTTTCCAAGTGTTGTGCACTGGGCGCTGTGTTAGGGAGTAAGCTCCGGTCTTAAGGAGCTTACAGTCTACAGAGGAAGACAGGAACAAAGCAGCAATCAAAACGGAAAGGTCAAGTCTTTGGTAGCAGTTATGCAGGTGTTTTGCTGCTGACAATATCTGAAGGGTCATAGGGGAGGACAGAGAAAGAGCTAAATATGAATGAGAAGTAATTGCTATTATTTCTCTCTCTCCAGCAGGGAGACAGATTGCAGGAAGCCGTGATCGACCGGGGGAGGCTTGAGATGGGCCTTAAGGACAGACTTGTCAGATAGACAAAAGAGGGACACCTCCGTGCTGGTCCCTTCAGCCTGATGAGGGAGGGAGGGGAGGAGGAGGTAATACGGTTTCCAGAGGAAGCCTAAGATGGAACTCGAGGGGGCTGTTGGCTTTGAAGACCAGAGTTCGAGTGTCAGCCCTGATGTTTTGTATTAATCACGTTGCTTCTCTGGGCTTCTCTTCCTTCTGCGTAAAATGAGGGCGTGGGGCTGGGGAATCTGCAAATGTCTTCTCGTGTTGCGTCCTCGTCCAGTTCCCTCCCCGGCAACACATGATTAATTCAAATGATGAGAATCTGAATGAAGGCTTGTCAAGATTTGGAAGATAGGATTTCTTTTCCTGCCAGAGCCGGCAATGTGGGTAGGTATTTCTTTGCGCTAGGAAATTTCTTTCTAATCTCTTGCAAATGTTTCCCTGCTCTGCCCTCCTACTTATCTTATATTCCAGAAAGACCTTTTCTATCCTCCCTCCCCCAACCACGGGCTCTTTGTTGTTTTTATGCCCTAGGGAGCCAGTCCTCAATTATGCTTCACAGACTTGGAGAAAAGATGGACTGGTGGTTTTTTGGATCTGTCATTTCTGTGGAGTTTTCTCAATCTGGTCTACACTGGGGGCAGAAACACTGTGCTTTAGACGTCTCAACTCGGACTTTTTTTTCAGTTTTGCAAAAACCATATGCCATACACCGAAGACCGCTATGGGCTGAGGACTGGCTTGGCCGCTCGTACAAAAATATATGGTGCTTGCCGTGATGGACCGGACGTTAGAATTTCTTTCTTTTTTTTTTTTTTTTTAAAGATTTTATTTATTTATTTGACAGAGATAGAGACAGCCAGCGAGAGAGGGGAGGAGGAGCCTGATGTGGGGCTCGATCCCACAACGCTGGGATCACGCCCTGAGCCGAAGGCAGACGCTTAACCGCTGTGCCACCCAGGCGCCCCCGGACGTTAGAATTTCTGTTAAAGAATGAATTCTGTTCTTTTCTCAGAGCACTCTCCTTCTGTAGCCTAAAAGGCTGTGTGTACACAGAATCAAATAAAGGGAAGATCTGCTCATTATACAGGCGAGCCTTGGAGGTACTGCAGGTTAAGTTCGCGAACTCCACAATAAAGCAAATAAAGCAAGTATCATCATAAAGGGAGTCACTTGAGTTCCTTGGCTTATGAAAGTTGCGTTTATACTCAGCTGTCATCCGTTAAGTGTGCAATAGCATTGTGTGTTAAAACATAATGTACACACCTTAATTTAAAAATGCTTTATTGCTAAAAGGTGTTACCCATCATCTGAGCTTGCAGAGTCAGAATCGCTGATCACGGATCACCATAACAAACGTCATAACAATGAAAAAGTCGGAAATACTGTAAGAATGACCAAAAGGAGACACACAGACATTAAGAGGGAAAACGCTGTTGGAAAAACGGTGCCGAGAGGTTTCTCGGGTGCAGGGTTTGTGACAAGTTGTAAAAAACGCAATATCTGCGAAGCACGATAAAACAAGGTGTGCCCGTAGGACGCTGCTGATATTTGTAGATCATCGAAATGCTGAAAACCCTTTAAAAGGTTGAAAATCTTCCCTGTAGTTTGATTACCAGAATATCCAGATGGGTTGCTTACATTGGTTAGGGTCAATGGATAGCGGAAAAAACTCACCTCCTTTTGTGTGATAGTTACAAAGCGAGCCACATGACTTCCCGTGATCCACGGGGAAAGGTTTTCTGTAGGCGCTAATAGCAGCTCTGTCTTCATGTACCCAGGTTTTCTTTCACGTTCTTCCCTGCAGTTCTGCAAGTTTGAGAACGGTGGTGCTGCTGCCCTATTCTTGTTTCCCTGTTCCATGTAACAGCTCTGGGCTTTCCCCTCCCTGGGTCATCAACGTTTGCAGCGAGGTAAAGCAAGAAGAGAGCGCCTTTCCACACCATGCCTCAAGCCAATGACTTCTAAAGGTCAGGGGAAGACCTTCCGGGCGTCTTCCTGGCTCCTGCGCCTGGCGTCCCATAAGATTAGCAGGTGCACAGGCTGGGTTGGTGTCACTTTTACAGAGAGGCATCACATCCTGGCAACCGATGGATAGTCTTTTTTTTTTTTTTTTTTTTACGATTTTATTTATTTATTCGACAGAGATAGAGACAGCCAGTGAGAGAGGGAACACAAGCAGGGGGAGTGGGAGAGGAAGAAGCAGGCTCCTAGCGGAGGAGCCTGATGTGGGGCTCGATCCCATAACGCCAGGATCACGCCCTGAGCCGAAGGCAGACGCTTAACCACTGTGCCACCCAGGCGCTCCCCAATGGATAGTCTTATCTGTGGAGGCAAACCTGGGGCTGAGGCCATTCATTCCAGAAAGCTCTCCAACATTCCCCAAAGCACAAATCAGGTCAGGGAAAACATGAATTAAGGCTTGAAGAAAAGCACAAGGGAGGGTAGAGCTTTACAAATGGGTGGAGTGGTTAGATTTCTGTATTCCCAAAGCCTAGGAGCAGAGAGGCGTATGGGTATTTTGTGCAGAAGCATTCCAAAGACAGATAAGGGATGCACACACCTGCCTGGGGGGGGGGGTTCAGTGGGCCTTGGGTGGCCCCGATCTGTGAACTGCTGTTTCTCCCCGTTCTGAGGGCTCACCGTGGGAACTATGGAGTGCACAGGGTTCTTGCAGCGAGGCTGGGTCGCTCTCTCGTCTTCCCTCCTGGGGCGAGAGGAGGAGATGTCCTTCCTGCATCCAGTGCTCAGACTGTCATGTTGGCTCTGGTCCACAGAAACCTGGCCATCAGCAGGACAAAGGTGGCTGTGGCAGGAGCCTCGCCACCCCCCCTAGGGGCCCTGCTTCTGTGCAGATCCCAGCTCCGTGATCTTCGGAGGGTCTCTGCTTTGGCTAGCTTCCACCTCCCATCAACTTGGCTATAAGACGCCCAGCCTTGGTTGTGGGTGTCTGAATTCAGGCAGGCAGTGCCGTTCCAGGGCGAAACCACACTACACGTTTCTGACAGCTTCGAAGGCAAGACCCCTCCTGCTAGCTGTAAATCACGGGCGCCCTTCTCTGCCTCGCGCTCTGGAGCAATAAAAAGGAAAAATAGAAGAGTGCAGGCTGGGAAGCAGCGTGCGGGGGCGGGCTCGTCTGGGGAGTGTTTCCAGGGAACTCTGGCGGGAGGCTTCTCGCTCATGAAGGATTTCCCCGGCACCGCGCCGGCTCAGGATGACAGATGGGCTTCTCTCTGCCGCAGAAGGGAAAATACCTTTTGTCTCCGCCAATGCCCTTCACCGCGGGCCAGCAGCTAGCAGGCACCCCTTCTGCTCCTGGATGCTGTCTCTTGTCAGGAGGCATCCGATTTTTTTTTTTCTCTATAAGAAGAGAAATCATCATCTCACAATGTTCTGCTCCCGAAAGCTGTGAGCCGTGAAGAGTGCCCTGTCCTTGTTCCGAGGTGCAGCTTTGGGAAGGATCAGGGAGAAGCCAAAGGCATTTTCATTTTTAGAGATTGTCAGAAAATATTCGCAGGCTTTCTGTTTATGACATACTGCTCCCCCCTCCCTACAGCCCCCCTACCGAGGTGGCTGACCTCATTTTTTTTTTTAATCTTCAGGCTGGGAGCATATGGGAAGACCAGCCACCCTGAGGATTTAGGATTACGATTGGAAAAGGTCTCCCTCGTTAGAACCAGACTCTGGGATCTTGGTCCTCTGATGCCCCAGAATAGACACTAATGAGGGATTCAGGCCGAACCGGTTGTTTTCAGCGCAGAATTTGGGCTTATCCCTGTGTTATCTATTCACAAGATTTGTAACGGCTCTCTCTTTGAGCTACGATCCTTTTATACTTTGCTTTTCTTCCTTGTTTTTTCTTTCTCCACCTCCTGTCCCTGCTCGTCCTTTTGGATATTTTCAATCCATCCCATGGGTTTTAAACCCAAACAAATGACCCACTTTTTTGTTGATGTTATTTCTGAGATAGATATTTTGGAAGCTCTGGCTAAAAAACGCTAGGCTGCACACTCCCAACGACCTCATTATGATCTCTGTGGAAATAATCCACCTGGAAATCTCTGTGGGTCCTCTAATCTAGGAATGGGGTTTGGTCCTGCAACAGGTTGATAAAAACAGCTTCCCAGCGCAACCTTTGTTACCAGTGACTTTTTCTGTCTGTGCTTTTGTCAATATCTGGTAAGCGGCTACATTGTCTGCGCTCTCCTGTTCTGAATTCTTGGTGGCAAGGATGGTCTCCCTCATTTTCATACCCTCTACGGTGACTGGTAGACAGATTGGGATTTCGGCTAATTTAATTTAATTCATATAAAAAGTGTGATGTGTCAGAGAGCTGGGGAGATGATTCATGCGCGATTGAAAAGGGCAGAACCATCTCATTTATGGATTTCTAGCTACTAAACTATTGATTGGAAAGATTAATCTTTCCAGCGAAACTCGATGGAGAAGAGGATCCAGGGAACCCTTCCAGGGTTCTGTGATTTCCATATGCCAGGCATATTCGCAGAATTTGGGCAAGCTCTCGGAAAACTACTAGCTTGTGAAAGGAAATGTCCAGAGGAAATGTTTCAAACACTGGAGAATCTTTTCTTAACTCTCATAATGCCTGAATAGGAAAAATGTGTTTACTACGAAAATGTTTTCTGGGGACGGTGATAACCAAAAAAGCAACAAGGCTAGTTTTTTGAGAGGAACAGAAATTCGAATTAGTTTTTGTGAAACTTTGTCATTTGTATGGAGTCTTTGATAAAATGGGGAGGTCTCCCCCCAACTTATACAGTGCATATTGAAGACTATGAAGGGAGAGATAGTGATTGATTAACTGTCATAATTTAATGATTTAAATTTGTATATTACTTAGCAACAGGTTCCTTTCTAGAAGGGACTGTGTTGGTTGATGTGTTAGCCGATGAATGGCCGGACCTAGTGTGTGAGGCATGAAGCAGCATGTTTGGGACTCTGTTTTTGTCAGTTACTTTCCCAGGATGGTAGGTTTAGGTAACTGCCCAGCTCTTGTTCCGCATACTGAAATTTGCACGCTCGGTGCAAGCATGGAGTTGCTTAGGACAATAGGGAGGGGTTTAGAAGAAGAAAGGAGAGAAGCATGGTCCAGTGTTTAGTGACCAGGGCAGAAGTGCTGGAGGAGAAAGCATGGTCTCAGGAGAATTTTTAAAAAATATGTATAATTTATCTTACATCTGATCCTTCCTTTTATATTTTTTACATCCGATCATTAAAAAATTTTTTTTGTTGAAATACAGTTGATATACAATGTTATAACTATTTCAGGTGTACAACCTAGCGATTCGAAAATTCTTTTTTTTTTTTTTTAAGGTTTTATTTATTAATTTGACAGAGAGAGAGACAGCCAGTGAGAGAGGGAACACAGGCAGGAGGAGTGGGAGAGGAAGAAGCAGGCTTCCAGCAGAGGAGCCTGACGTGGGGCTCGATCCCACAACGCCAGGATCACGCCCTGAGCCGAAGGCAGAGGCCTAATGACTGAGCCACCCAGGCACCCCGATTCGAAAATTCTATACATAAATCAATGCTCACCATGATAAGTGTAGTCACCATACAACCTTATTACAATCCTATTGACTATATTCCAGAGGCTATCCTTTTCATCCCTATGATTTATTTATTGTATAACTGGAAGTTTGTACCCCACAATCCCCTTTATTTTGCCTCCGCCCTGCCCCCGGCAACCGCCAGTCTGTTCTCTGTATTTAAGAGTCTGTTTTTGTGTTTGTTTGCTTGTTCACTTGTTTTGTTTTGTAGATAACACATGTGAGGGCAAGAATGTGGTATTTGTCTCTTTCTGCCTGATCTATTTCACTTAGCGTGATTACCCTCTAGCTCCGTCTGGGTTGTTGCAAATGGCAAGGTCTCATTCTTTCTTATGGCTGAGTAATATTCCATTGTATATCTGTACCACGTCTTTTTTTTTTTTCCCACTCATCTATCAATGGATACTTAGGCTGCTGCCCTCTCTTGGCTCTAAGGTTGCAATAAACCGAGGGGGTGCATATATCTTTTCGAGTTAGTGTTTTCTGGGTAAATACCTAGAAGTGGAATTGCTAGGATCATACGGCAATTCTATTTTTATTTTATTTTTTATGTATGTATTTTTTTGTGGGGGGTAATTCTATTTTTAATTTTTTGAGGAACCTGCAAAATGTTTTCCGCAGTAGCTGCACCAGTTTGCATTGCCATGACCAAGATTCCTTCTTCTCCAAATCCTTGCCAACTCTTGTTGTTTCTTGTGTTTTTGATTTTAGCCATCCTGACAGGCATGAGGTGATACCTCGTTGTGGTTTTGATTTGCATTTTCAGGAGGAATTTCTTCTTACAGATTGATTTATTTATCTTTGAGAAAGAGAGAGAGAGAGAAAGAGGGCTTGAACAAGGGGAGAGGTGAGGGGCAGAGGCAGAGGGAAAGAGAGATACCCAAGCAGATCTCCTGCTGAGGTTGGAGCCTGACGTGGGGCTCAAGCCCATGATCCTGAGACTATGACCTGAGTTGGAATCAAGAGTTGGCCGCTTAACTAACTGAGCCACCCGGGTGTGCCAGCAATTTTTTAAAATGAAATTTTGTTGCATGTTGTTAATTCTCTTTTCCACCACCCCTCCCATCCCCCTCTCCCCTTCAGTCTTCAGTGAAATATATGTTACTCACAATGAGGTTGATTCTGCCTGGTTGGGACTGAGTGTGGCGGGCGCATGAGCCAAGACTGCTCAAGGAAGATAAGATACATTTATATATTCAAGGAAACCGGTTCCTTTAATCCCCTGACATATGTCAGAGATGAGGAGAAAATTGGCTTTGTTCAAAATGATGTCAGTAATGTTAATTATAACGATTCAAACATGCTGTCCCACCAATAGGGAACTTAAGCTGATTGCCAATGGCTTAGTTCGGTTCAGAGTTTTAGAAGAATTGCTGTTAGTTGAGGTGTCTTTCTTGTGAAGCCCAGGGTGTGTGAAGGACATGATGGGAAAAAAGGAATAAGGGCCAGTTGAAGGAGAACTTGAAGCTATACGACTCAGCTCTTGGGTCCTTAAAAAGTCTAGTAGCAACCTCACAGATTAATCAATACACGACTTATTTTGCGCAGAGGGTTTGCCCAATTCTTGGAGGAAAGAGGTGTCATTACCAAGGCACTAGGATGGCTGTTTACGCTTCACTCAGCTTCGGTTCAGCTCAGAACCATTTATACATCAATGCCCTGTAGCGTATCAGACCTGCTGCCAGGTGTGGAGAGTAGGAGACGATCACACATGGTTCATTCTTCAGAAAATCGAGAGAGTCACCTATTAAGCCAACGTCTAGTTCTTAAGTCATGATTAAGGTGAACTGATGCACGAGGTCAAAATTACCCTTGAGAATTCCCTAGGAAGGCACCATGTTTGTCGTCAATGTATCAACTCTCAGTTCAACCACATGGTTTTTTCCCAGCCTTGAATCAGGCAACTACTTCTTTAGTGAAGCACTTGAAGAGACGTTTGGCTTACATATAGGGCCCATGTCATAAAAGGATCATTTTTAACATTAGGGGCATACCTGGCGAGACTTGGATTGGAAAGAGAGCGTAACATGTCCCATGTTCTCTTTACTTCTAGATATTTCTGAATGATGGGCGGGAACTCCCCGCCATGTGTAAATTGTGGTCTGTCTCACTACACTTTGTTGGGTGTGTCCAGCGACTCTGAATTAAATGCTCCTTGATGGGATGACACTTTTTGCCCTTTTATTCATTCATCTGTTCACATTTATTAACAGATAGTAGGGATGGGTAGTAGCTGGTATTGCTGAGGAAGTGATTTCTGTTCGTAAGGAGACTCCTGTCTAGTGGGGAGATAAACGTGCATGTTTTGGTATGTGGCTTATTAGAGGGCGAGCATTGCCAACAGAGTTCAGAGAAGGGAGATTACTTCTGGTGGATGCAGGAAAGACTTCATGGGGAGAGGTGGTATTTTAGCTGGGTCTCGCTGGCAGAATAGGAGCTGAAGATGTGAGGAAAAGCGCGAAACAACTTCCTACATGGAGGTAGAGTGTGAGTGGGGCACAGAATGCAGGTAAGCTCTAGGCTTGCTTAGGAAATAGATTTTTTTTTTTTTTTAAAGAGGGGGGTTGGGGGAAGGGGCAGAAGGAGAGGGAGAGAGAGAGAATCCCAAGCAGGTTCCATGCTCAGCGTGGAGCCTGACGCAGAGCTCGATCTCACAACCCTGAGATCATGACCTGAGCCAAAATCAAGAGTCAAATGCTTAACCAAATGAGCCACCCACGCGCCCCAGGAAATAGTATTTTTTTTTAAAGATTTTATTTATTTATTTGACAGAGGTAGAGACAGCCAGCGAGAGAGGGAACACAAGCAGGGGGAGTGGGAGAGGAAGAAGCAGGCTCATAGCGGAGGAGCCTGATGTGGGGCTCGATCCCATAACGCTGGGATCACGCCCTGAGCCGAAGGCAGGCGCTTAACTGCTGTGCCACCCAGGCGCCCCAGGAAATAGTATTTTTAAGAGAGAAAGAAACGTCCACTTCTAATCGCGGATGCATAAAGGGATAAGGTGTGCCGGGAACAACTAATACATGGGAGAAGATATATAATACAATGGTTCTCAAGACATCAAACAACTGGGCAATGAGGAAGAATAGTCCTTGAGTGCTGGGACCAGTGAGGTGGTCCCTACGATTGTCCCAGATGACGGCTTAGAGAGTTTCCAGTCTGAAGTGCACGGAGAGATTCAGGCTGAGCTTGGTGGTCTCCCGACGTTCCCGCTGTGAATTCAGGGTGGTGAAAAGGGGGTAGAGTTCTCAGGGTAGAGTTCTGGAAAGATAAAGGCGCACGGAGGAACTCTGGAGCTCTGTAGACATTACGCCTGGTAGGCAGGAGGGTATCACCCTGCACATGTGTATAAGGGAGCTGTCACGGCTTGGGAAGAAGCATCCTAACAGATGAAAGTATTCAGCACCCAGCAAGGTAAAGGGGGCGTTGTGTCCTCCGCCAGATACATCCCCTCCTTCTCTGTTCTCCATCCATCCCAGAATGTTCTAACTTCAAGACCCTGTGGCTTGACCCAGCAAAGCCCCAGGGTGACGTGTATGGCTTCCTTTTAGACATGGCGGCACAGACCAGTTCTCTGGTAGACACACTTCCGGGTTAATACAATGGACGAGCATTCTCTTCCTCTGGGCCTGGCTTCTGCTGCCCCGCAGAATTTCCTAGGTTGGCCCGCAGAGCTGGTGCGCTCTGACGACGCTCTGAAACAGGAACATGTAATTTTCTGATTTATTGGTACTGGGGGTGGAGGATGCTCTGGGAGAACATTCGCATTTCCTTTTATTATCCAACATTACAAGCGTGCAGCCCATCTGTCTTCACCAGAAAAACTGAATGCAGAAGCTGGAACAATTATGAAGGAATGAAGATCTTGTAACACAGCGATGGGTAAAGCCCAGGGGAGGCAGCGCTGGCAGGATTGGAAGGGATACGAAGCGGCGGAGCTGGCAGATGCATGCTCTTCCGTCCTGAGGACGCTGCTTCGCTAGTTTACATGCTCGTTGGCAATTCATTTGGAAAATATGGCGGGAGAGAGAGCAGTTGGAGCTAGTTTTGCGTAGAATGGTTCTTGGCGGGTAGGTTCTAATAAATTGAACTGTATTGACTCTGGAGACACAGGAACAGGTGCTGAAGTGAAAAAGAGGGAGAGAAGGAGGAAGCATGGGGAGAGTAACTGGTTAAGTCCAGCCTGGCTTTAGAGTCCTTGCGTGGCCATTTATTAGCTGTGTGAACGTGGCTGATGTATTTAATGTGGCTGAGCCTTGGTTTCCTCATCTGGAAAACGAAGACAGAGTATCTCAGGGCACTGTTGTAGAGATTCAAATAGCACTTAGCTGGAGACTTCTTCTTCTTCTTCTTTTTTTTTAAATTTATTTATTTGAGAGAGAGAATGAGCGAGAGAGAGAGAGAGAGAGCACAAGCTGGGTGAGGGGCAGAGGGAGAAGGAGAAGCAGACTCCCCGCTGAGCAGGGAGCCCGACGTGGGGCTTGATCCCAGGACACTGGGATCATGACCTGAGCCGAAGGCAGACGCTCAACCCGCTGAGCCACCCAGGTAACCCTAGCTTGAGCCTTCTTTTTTTTTTTTTTTTTAAAGATTTTATTTATTTATTTGACAGAGAGAGAGACAGCCAGTGAGAGAGGGAACACAAGCAGGGGGAGTGGGAGAGGAAGAAGCAGGCTCCTAGCGGAGGAGCCTGATGCGGGGCTCGATCCCAGAACGCCCGGATCACGCCCTGAGCCGAAGGCAGACGCTTAACGACTGCGCTACCCAGGTGCCCCATGGAGCCTTCTTAATAAAAGTTACCTAATAACAATTATTAAAGGAGAAATCATACCAGCCCACATTAATTGATATTTTGGGATGCAATCACAATAATAAAAAAAAAAGTAAAGGGCTCCACTTTGTATCCCATGTTCATTTTACTGACATTGCTCTATTAGAATTCTCTTGGAACCGGCTTTGTTACAGGCACCATGAGAAGAGCCAGAAGGGGTCACCCGGTGCAAATGCTTTTCTGAAACCTTTGTTGCTTTGCTTTGGACAGTTCCTCTCCACAGGCATCTCCTCTGTTCATCTGTTTTTTTTTCTTAAGTTCCACATATGAGTGAAATTATATGGTATTTGTCTTTCTCTGACTGACTTATTTTGCATAATACCCTCTAGTTCCATCCACATCATTGCAAATGGCAAGAGTTCATTCTTTTTGATGGCTGAGTAGTATTCCACCATATTGCTGCGTAGAGCAGGTGTGTGGTGCATGTTGGTAGCCTAGGAGAGGTCCAGAACCTCTGGGATGCTGCTTAGGGCTTGTCATTCAAGAGAAACACTGGCATGTGAGTAGGAAGGTGCTTCATCACAGATGCTGGGTTGAGCTTTCAGCAGTGAGTCTAAGCCAGGTTAGCACAATGGGGAAATGATCACATGAGATTCCCTCCCCCCTCCCTCCCTCCCTCCCTCCCTTCCTTCCTTCCTTCCTTCCTTCCTTCCTTCCTTCCTTCCTTCCTCCTTCCCTCCCTCCCTCCCTTCCTCCCTCCCTCTTTCTCTCCCTTTTCTTTCTTTCTTTCTTTCTTTCTTTCTTTCTTTCTTTCTTTCTTTTCTTTTCTTTTCTTTTCTTTTCTCTTCTCTTCTTTTCTTTTCTTTTCTTTTAGAGAGAGAGAGACCAACCATCTGTGAAATTACAAAGATTGGCTTCTGGGGCGCCTGGGTGGCTCAGTCATTAAGCATCTGCCAGGTTCCTGGGATCGAGCCCCACATCAGGCTCCCTACTCCACTGGGAGCCTGCTTCTTCCTCTCCCACTCCCCCTGCTTGTGTTCCCTCTCTCTCTGGTTGTCTCTCTCTGTCAAATAAATAAATAAAATCTTAAAAAAAAAAAAAAGAAAGAAAGAAAGATTGGCTTCTGAGGACCAAAACGGAGGATAGGGTTATAAATGGCTAGTGAAAGGCTTATCACTTCTGGGAGTGAAGGAGAAACGTGATTTATTGGGCCAAGAACCAAAGAAGGGAGGTGTTCACGAAGAAGGCAGACTAGCAGACCTGAGTCTGAGAACGCGAGCCTTGGGGACACGTGAACCAGAGAAAGATGGGGACTCCAGGACAAGGCTTAGGCGGAAACAGGACAGGTGTTTGTCAACTACTTAGGGACGGCTTTGTCAGAAGCGGGCAGGGTAGTAAGTCGAGGGGTAAGACCCCCTAGAGATGAGAAATGGGGGGCGCTCAAGGAGGTTTTGGGACAGCAGCACCACACGGCAGAAATAAGGGCTGCTCCGAACACGGAGGCTGTTCATTCTCTGGGGCTCCCGCACTGCTTCCTGTCGGTCCCGGAGCCTCTGGGCGCTTGACTCTTGACTGTGGCCAGAGACAGGTCAGGACCCTCAGAAGAGCCTCACCCCTTATCAGGACGGGGGGCGGAGCCACATCACTGCCATCAGTGAGCATCCTGAATTCGTAAATGGTTCCTGCTTGGAGCCCAGGCTCTGGTGGAAGAGTTCAAGGTTCACTTTTATGTACTTGCATCTAACTTGAAGCCAGCTGGCCATCATTAAAATCTGGATTTTGCTGTTTGCAGGGAGGAATGGAAAGTTTCTGTTTCTGTTTTGAGTGATGACTTCTGTTCTAATTTGCTTATTATTATTTTGGACATCACCATTTTTGGTCCATAGACGTTCCTCCTTATTTCTTCCTATGGCTGTTAATTGATTTTTTTAAAAACAGATCTCATCTTTTTCTCTTTTTCTAATTTCTAGAGATTTTAGATACGAGACAAAGTAGGTGCCATCTTGATCCAACCTGGCTTAGAGACTGCAATTATTTTTTTTTTAAAGATTTTATTTATTTATTCGACAGAGAGAGAGACAGCCAGGGAGAGAGGGAACACAAGCAGGGGGAGTGGGAGAGGAAGAAGCAGGCTCCCAGCGGAGGAGCCCGATGTGGGGCTCGATCCCAGAATGCCGGGATCACGCCCTGAGCCGAAGGCAGACGCTTAACCGCTGTGCCACCCAGGCGCCCCGAGACTTCAATTATTTTTATTTTAAATTATTTTTTTTTATTTGGGGGCATCTGCATGGCTCTTTAATTTTTTAATCTTTTATTATTTTATTTTTTGTTATTTTTTCTTTATTTAAATTCAATTTATTTAACATATATTGTATTATTAGTTTTAGGGGTAGAATTTAGTGATTCATCAGTTGCATACAACACCCAGTGCTCCTTACATTAAATGCCCTCCTTAATTCCCATCACGCAGTTACCCCATCCCCCCACCCACCTTGCCTCCAGCAGGCCTCAGTTTGTTTCCTAGAGTTCAGCATCTCTTATGGTTGGCCTCCCTGTTTTCATCTTGTTTTATTTTTCCTTCCCGTCCCCTATGTTCATCTGTTTTATTTCTTAAGTTCCACATATGAGTGAAATCATATGATATTTGTCTTTCTCTGACTGACTTATTTTGCTCAGCATAATACCCTCTAGTTCCATCCACATCATTGCAGATGGCAAGATCGCATTCTTTCTGATGGCTGAGTAATATTCCACAGTGTGTGTGTGTGTGTGTGTGTGTGTGTATACACACTCCGCATCTTCTTTATCCATTCATATCTTGATGGACATCTGGGCTCTTTACGTATTTTGGCTATTGTGGACATTGCGAGCATCTGATTCTTAAACTCAGCTCAGGTCTTGATGTCAGGGTTGTGAGTTCAGACTCTGTGTTGAGTTCCATGCTGGGCGTGGAGTCTACTTAAAAATTTTTTAAAAAAAATTTGGAAGTAAATTCAAACAGCTAAAGTCACAGAAATAGTACGAAGAATTTCAGTACACCCTTTACCCAGATTCACCTATTGTTAACATTTTAGGCCATTTCGATCTATTTGTTTTGTCATTCGTTCTTTCTATCTATCTATCTATCTATCTATCTATCTATCTATCTATCTATCAATCATCTATGTATCTATCTAATTTGGGAAACAATTGAAAGCTGCACAGAGTACAATTGTTTACCCGTAAATAGCGTAGATTTCCTAAGAATAAGACTATGATAGATTCACAGTAGAGTGATCAATCTCAGTCAGTTTCATGGTGACACAATACTTTTACCTAATCTCCCTTTTCACGATCTAGTTTTGCCAATTTACTCTGTAAAGCCTTTTGTCGGATTTCCGTACATACGCATGTACTTTTCCCCTGCACGACAGGATCCCACTTAGGATGAAGTCACACATTGAATTATCTTGTCTTCTTAGGATCTCCAATCTGGAACAAGTCCTCAGTCTTTTTCTTTTATGACATTGATATGTTGAAGACTGCAGTCCCCTTTCAAAGCAGAACACTCTTCATGGAGGGTTTATGTATGTTTTGCTTAGACGCTGATCCCCCCCACCCCTGATCAGAATACTACAGAAGTGGTATTGTGTCGTCCTCAGGGTATGTCATCCAGAGACACACAGTCAACACTGCCTCTCATTGACGGTGATTTTATCAATGGCTGATTTTGCCATGTCTAGATCATTCGCCCTCACTCCTATATGCAATCTGTGGTGAGGTGTTTTCAGAATGCAAGTACCCTGCTCCTTACCCAAGCTGACTTTGTATACACCCACCGGTGTATGCCTACCATAAAACAAAGGGTGACAATACCAAGGATCTGGTATAATTCTAACACATTGCTGTGGGAATGTAAAATGGCGTAAGAATTGCAGAATATCTGAGAGTTTTTTTAGAAAGTTAAACATGCACTTTCCAGATGACCTAGGATTTTGCTCTCGGTTATTTGCCAAAGAGAAATGAAAGCATATGTCCATACCATGAGTCGTGCACAAATAGACACGGTGGCCTTGTTCGTAAGAGGCCCAAACTGGAAGCAACCCAAATGTCCGTCAACAGGTGAGCACGTATACAAATTGTGGCATATCCATACCATGGAATACGACTCAGCCGTTAAAAGGGACAGCGTTCTGATACGTGCAGATTGTATGAATCTCCAAAACATTATGTTCCATGAAAGTAGCCAGGGATTGAAGAATGTGTACTCTATGATTCTAGTTACGTGAAATTGTACCGAAGGGAAAACTAATATCTAGTGGGAGGAAGTACGTGGGTAGTTGCCTGAGGCCAGGAGTGTGGGGGGTGTTGACTGCAGAGGGACATGTGGGCATTTTTAAGGTGATGGAAAAGAGTCTACTCTTGATTTGAGTGGTGGCCACATAGGTGTAAACATTTGTCACAACTCATCAAATTCTACCCATAATGGGTGCATTTCGTTATATGCAAATTTTGCCTGTAGAAAGTTGGCAATTCCCCTCCTAGATGTAGCCCCGGAATTTATGATTCTGCCCCAAACCAGTCATTATTGTGATGGTTACAAAATAATGATTTGTTAACTCCAGCATTCTCTCCACGTTTACCACTTGGCACTTGGCATTCTTCTGGAAGCAAGTGTCCACCCTTCTCCCATATCATTCTTGCCTTGTCTGTTATCATTATAAACTCACCGAGTCCCATTTCCCCACCAAAGCCTTGTTGTTGATTAATGCCTTTAATTACTCTGGGACTGAAATTGTCTTGTATTTGTCTTGTATTTGGCTTGAGGTGGCCCCTGCCTACAGGTTGATGCCTGTGTCCTGGTGACGCGTCCCATCCTTCGTTTTTGAGGACTTCCCTACTTTTTGGCGTAAGATGAAGTTCCAGGCCCGACTAGTACCCTCTCTACCACAGGCCCGGAATAGCCATGTTTCAAACTGTCCTGCTTCCTCTTACTGAGGAATGGTAATAGAAACCAGGATCTGGCTGGTACGTGTGCTCATTGCCCCTGGGCCCCCTGTGCGTCGAGGCCCTACCAGAGCTGTTCAGTTTGCTTTCTAGTACAGTTTTTAAGAAAGGAATGAAAGGAACAGAGATTAGTTACTAGAACTCTCTGCAAAGAAGGCGAGGAAGAGGAGTAAGGCCAAAAGGGAAGAAAATCACTCTAAAAAAACTTCTTCTAAAAAGCATCCAAAATCCAAACCTAAAGCGATCATCACTTAATATTTGGGTGTTGTAGAATTGGCTTGAGCCCCTTTCACAAATGCTGTCCTTTTGTGTTCTTCTTCCACTTTGTGGGTTTTCACATTGACAGTCTGGGCCCGGAGAAAAATGCCATGTTCCCATCGGAGCCCTGTCGGCCACTCTGCTTCTCAGGAAGGCAGCCGCCTCTGTGTGTGTGTGTGTGTGTGTGTGTGTGTGTGTGTGTGTGAGTGTGGGCGCCTGTGAGCATGGGCATCTGTGTGTGTGTGTGTGTGTGTGTGTGTGATATAGGAAGGAGACACAAAGTGAGCAGAAAATGGAGGTGGGATCTCGGACAGCAGGCTTTGGAATTCTGTTTCCAAGGAAAGTAGAGCAAGGGGAGGAATCAGCACATCTCTTTTTCTTGAATTACCATTTATAATTTCACCAGCTTCTACCCACCATTAGCAAGGCAGCCTCCCCAAGGGTGTGTGAGCGCTGAGATGTGGTTCCTAGATTTTCTTCTTGTGCCTGAAAGTATCCACCAGTGAGTCCCATCTAGGGTACCAGCGTTGCTTAATCAGAGTCCGGTGGGCTGTGGCGTGGCCGGGAGGTCCTCTTAGAGCTCCGTGATAAGGCACAGGTGGCCTCTCCTCACATCACAGCGCATCTGTCACCCCGTCGAGGCAAGACAACTGTTAGCTTCTATACTGGGAAAGAGACGAAACCCTGACGCTTGAGTCATTTAGTCTCGAACTGAAAGAACCCAGGAGAATACACACAGGAAACACAGACAGGAGATGGGGAGGCCTTCTCTAGCTCTAACCGGTCTTATTGAATAAGGAGAAGGCAGGGATGCCCATTAAGTGATGGGAATGGCTGTCTCGGCTCATGTTTCCTGTAGTGAAATCAAATTTACGGATTGGAAACTCCATTAGAGTGTTTTCTTGGATTCATCCGACAGACACACTGAACACATTATAATGGGAAACTCATCACGGTGATGCTAATTATTTTCCCCTGTTTCTTCTCGTTTTACTCCTCTTCTTCTTTTTCATTTTGCAGGCGGTGGACTTTATTGGTTTTGTAAAGACGATATAAACTTTATAAGAAATTCGAGTCATAACGAAAAGGCAAATGGAATCGCTCCGCAGTCCCATTCAGAAAGAATGTTCTTAATATCTGGTGAACGCTAGGCCGTAGGGGTTTTAATTCATATGTTCATGCAGGATAGCTGGGAATCATTTGGAAAACTGAGATCATACGATACATGCTAATTTAAAGAAAATGTATCAAATAAACTGGCCTTGACTTGCACTTGGTTCTGTGAAAAAGACACTAATGTTAAACTGAAGGAATTGCTGAAATCCAGTATATATATTTTCACTCTATAGGATTTGGAAAAATGAAGGTATCATGTATGTGCATGTCTGTATGTATGCACGTGGGGTATGTGATGTTGTGTTTGCAGGTCATAGATGAGTGTAGCCTGTGCACGTGTGTTCATGTGTGTGCCCACGTGTATTTGTAAAAATGAGCGTGTGGGACCAGAATCCCTAATTCTTACGTACACTGAAAATGCCATTTTATGCAAGAGGAAGTCTTACGTCAAACTTTCTTTCCCTTGGAAATTTGCAGACATCGCTAGCAAAAACCTGATAGTTTGTTTTGCTCTATAGGACCTGTTTTATCGGCGCAAATGTCTACAGAATTTTTTTATGTGCCGGAAGCCCAGAAACTTCTTCGATATATGTTTCATTCACTCCTTTTCGCAACACCTTTTGAGTTGTACATTCAAACATTTCATGGGGGCACCTGGGTGATTCAGTTGGTTAAGTGTCTGCCCTTGGCTCAGGTCATGATCACAGGGTCCTGGGATCAAGTCCCACATCGGGCTCCCTGCTCAGTGGGGAGTCTGCTTCTCCCTCTGCCCCTCCCCCACTCATTCCCTCTCTGTCTCTCTCTCTGTCTCTCTCTCAAATAAATAAACACGATCTTAAAAAGATTTCTTGATTTCAGGAGAAATACTAACATACATGTGATATGTCAATATTAATTATGGTAGATTGTCTTTGTCAGGGCTTTTGTCCTATTCCTATTTGACCTGAGTTTTTATCCGAAATGATTGTTGGATTTTATAAATTTTCCTTCTTTCAGTTTGATGATGTAATGCATGGCGCTGGCTTCCTCGATGTCTTGGCATTCCTTCAATAAAATATGTCTTGGTCATGGTGTCCTGTTATTTCGATCTACCGCCATATTTTATTAGATAATATTTTATTTTGAATTTTTGTCTCTGTATTTATGAGTGGAGTTTACATACTTTAATTAATATCGGTGTTAAGGTAATATTAACTTTATTAGTAAATCTCCTTGTGTGCTGTTGTCTGAAACAGTTAAACTGTTACAGGACTAGGAACTGTCTGCTTTATAAAGTTTTATTTTAACCTGCCTACAAAGCCCACACATTAAAATACTTTAGGCAAACATCTTTCTTAAATGCAAGATCTTAAAAATTGCTTTTCACTACGCACTACGTTTATTTTACTGGAAAGTCATCCATGTCCTTTCGCGTTTCAAAAACGTTGATATAGAATTGCCGATAATATTCTTTTGTAAGGTTTTGATCTCTTCTGTACTTCGTATCATTCTTTTTTAGCCAATGTTGTTAATTTTGTGTTCTCCCCTTTCCAGGGGTTGATTTAATTCACTTTCTTTTTGGGGCGCCTGGCTGGCTCAGTCATTAAGCGTCTGCCTTCGGCTCAGGGCGTGATCCCGGCATTCTGGGATCGAGCCCCACATCAGGCTCCTCCGCTGGGAGCCTGCTTCTTCCTCTCCCGCTCCCCCTGCTTGTGTTCCCTCTCTCGCTGGCTGTCTTTCTCTGTCAAATAAATAAATAAAACCTTAAAAAAAAAAAAAAGACCTTTGGTTTTGTTTTATTTATCCTTCCTACTGTTAGTATTTTCTCTTTCCTTACATTATCTTGTAAAAACCTTATCAATCGCTAGCCATGTGGACTTTCTTTTTCCTTATTAGATATATTTCCTTAATATATGTATTTCCAGTATGTTATTTTGCATACTTACATTCTACGTATTCTTTCTTTTACTTTTTTTTCATCTGTTCTAGTCTCTGGCTTGAGTAGTGAACACAAATTATGCTTATGTTGGACCCAGTGTATGTGTGGCTTTTCTTTGTTATATTTTTACCTTTCTTCCCCCTTTCTCTCTCAGATCCTGCATGCTTGCTTTCCATCCATGTGAACTCATCATTTCTTCTTTGAACAATGGGATCTCTTCTTTGAGATCTTTTTAAAGAACCAGTAAGCTTTCTGTAATTTCTTTGAGGCTGTAAATGACTAGTACTCTGAATTCCTTCCGGAAGTTCCCCTTTGAAATGTGTTCTCTATTTGCCTGTTGCTTGTATTTTATTCTACCTCTCCCCCGTCCCCCTTCTTTTTGCAAATTTTTTTAAAGTAGGCTCCACACCCAGCATGGAGCCCAATGTCGGACTTGAACTCACAACCCCGAGATCAAGACCTGAGCTGAGATCAAGAGTTGGATGTTTAACTGACTGAGCCACCCGGGCGTCCCCCGCCTTTTTTTTAGTGCAGATTTTTAATACACAGTTCCAGGTTGGTTCTTTTGTGATTGTTACTCATCTCTGAGTTTGCCTGGCCACCTGCACAGGACGTGGGGAGGGAGTGGGTTGGTGGATAGGAGGAGGAAAATGATCTGAATAGTCCTTAACGTCGACTCTGGTTTTTCTTTCTTAAAATGTCCCCTTAAATGTGTTATTTCTATTTTCTCATGAGTCATTTAGATGATAGGTTTTCAGTACTGTGATTTGTCAGCTCCTGATTCCTGCCTCGTCTACACACAGCCTCATTTGAGGGAACTTCCTTGGCTAGGATGCTAGGAGTGGCCTGGCAACATGGTTCCTCCCTCAGTACCCCTTCCCTGCTAGGTCTCGGCCACCCCAAGATGAGCCACGTGGGCATTGAACTTTATTCTGAGTTAAAAGCAATCAAAGCCCAGCAGATTCAGGAAAAGCTCTTTAACCTCCCCCTCAACTGCCTGCTTGTACCAGGAAGAGAGCTATTAACAGAGACTCCCCTTTATGTATCTATGTATCTAGATAACAGGGCAACCCCTTTGTTTTCCAGACATCTCCCCACACCTTCCTGCAAATGGTCTTCCTCCCGTTTGTATCCTCAGACCCCACCCCTCTCCTTAGCTCATGTAAGTGTCATGTTGTCTGTCTTTGGAATTTCCATATATGTGGATTCCCCATACCTATGCTATTAAATTTGATTTTCTCTTGTTAATCGGTCTCCTGTCAATTTGATTCACGGTCCAGCTGGAAGGACCTTGAAGGGCAGAGGAAATTCTTCCTCCTGAAACAGTATCTTGCTGCAGGCATGGGTCAGGTTTTCTGCTCACTCCCTTGTCTTAACCCAGACTTCACAGGATTTGGCTGATAGGCCTCAGAGTTTGTAGTTAGTGGTCCTGTGTTTTTTCCCACTGAACCTTCCAGAGAGCAGAGGAAAAAGCAGATGAGTGGGCGTTCAGGTCTGCTGCAGAGAAAGGCAGCAGGGGAGAAGAGAAATAAACTTGGAAAATCTACCAACCGGTTCATCAGTCCTTGAATTACTGAGAAATCTGTATTCACTTTAGAGCGGAGAGGAGAGGCAGACCATTTATACTGAGACAAAATGACTTATTGGGATTGATTTTGTTATTCTTTGAAGTCTCAGAGTGCTATGGCCCAATTTATATTTATATTTTGTCAGTTAAGATGCTTCATATGATCAAGGTTGTGTTTATTTATCTCCGGCGTCGGCCTCCTTGCTTCTGTTAGTGGAGATTTAGTGGGTGACTTGTGTGCACTGTTTCGACATCAATAACCAGAAGTCCGTATCTGTTTCCGGAGGTATACAGGTCGAATTCCTGCACCAAACGGCCTCAAGTAACTGCCAAGCAGCCGCTGGAGTGAGCTCGTGCCTGAGCCCTGAGATCAGGGGGAGGGGGGTGTGATCTTGTTTCTCGGTTCCAAATGCACCTGACTATACCCCCTGGCTTTGTAATGCCGGGCTGGGGACGCTGCAAAACACCTTTCTCTTTTGCCTGCCGGCTTTCTGTTAGGTCTACCTGTAGGAGGCGCTAGAGAGCAACCAGAAGGCTGGAGGAGGGAGAAGGTGCACGCTGTCCGGTTTGTCCCTTATTCTTCCATCAATGCCTCTTTACTCCGGCAGTGCACGTGGTTCGAGTCCCCAGCTGTCGTTTCCACTTTCCAAGAACCAGGCTCATTATGCCTCTTTGGCTGTAGTAGTGCCCGCGGGGCAGCACCCCTCCTCACGGGTCTGCGTTCTGACGAGGAAAGTTGGTATTGTGCGCAACGCATGACCTATATACTGGAAGCAAAGTTTATCTGTTGAAGCCACTGCTTTGTGGACTTTAAGTCATCATGAGTAGGGAACTCTAAAACAGAAAGAATTAAATTAATAAATCATAAGGGAGAAAGGAGAAGAGGGTCGGATTCTGATATTAAAATTCTTCTCTTTGGATCTTTAGCTGGTTGTGGTATAAACACAAGGAATAAAAGCTTTTAATAAATATACATATTATAATATAAATATATATATTTATTATATATTTATTAAATTAAATAGATATATTTATTTAATTTAATAAAATTATTATTATTTTTGTTTTGTTTTTGCTGAGGGGCACCTGGGTGGCTCAGTCAATTAGGCGTCTGACTCTTGATTTTGGCTCAGGTCATGATCTCAGGGTCCTGAGAGGAGCCCCAAGTGGGGCTCCTTGCTGGGAGTGGAGACTGCTTAAGAGTCTCTGTCTCCCTTTCGCCCTGCCCTTCCCCACTTGTGCACTCTTTCTCTCTCTCTGTCAAAAAAAATATATATATATATGTATACACACACACACACACACACACACACACTGCTTGTAGCTGCTGACAATTGTATTGCTACTTTTGGGGTGATATTTGAGTATACTATAAAACAAATGCAGCATTTTAGCTGAGGCTGAGTGCAGCATGTGCGGTGAGGGGAAGAGAAGGATCTAGGTTCAGAAACAAAATCCTCATACAGACTACAATATGAAAAGCATCAGTAATTTCACAGGCTACCTCCCATGTACGAAATACCTAAGACACAAGGGTCCTAGATCAGGGAAGCATACCCTTTCCAGAGTGGCTGGGGAACAGAGCCGCCATTTTGTGGTGAAACACTGGCCATCCCGTAACCCACATTATGATGCGGGTGAGAAATAAGCTGAGGCAAACTTAAGCCCAAGGGCCTTCCGGGCTTGGAAGTGTGATATTATTATTGTTACTTTTAAAGACCCACGTGAAGCATTTTCAGTCATAGCTTTTATTCACAGTGAAATTTGTCGGGTGGTAGTTGAAGGTTCTCACATAGTTGGCGCATTCTTTCCTCCATTGTCTAGAATGCTGTTGTACTGAAGTGTGTAACTTGGAAATTCTTCAGTCTTGCACGTAGACAGACACAGATACACATCTACGCTTATTTAGTGAGCACTTGATGACTTTCCCAATTGCCTCCCTTTGTTAGAGCACATGGTTATAATTTAACTTTCCTATAGGGCATGATATTTACAGGATCCTGTGCAATAATTTTGATTTTATTTCTTTCTAATTTCAGCTTGGCAGAAGTGATTTAGAAAATGTTTACTTTTATGAAAAACATCCAAATTCAATCTACGCTGATGGGGAAATGGGACCATTCTGTGTTAGTTTCCTAGACGAGCTGGAAGAGTGCGGGCTGACTGCCTTTGTCTGGCAAACTGGGTGATTTGTGTGGCTTAATCAGTGATGTCAATGTATTGGCTGGTTTCGGTGTCCTGCTCCATTTCAGAGCTCAGGGAGCTCATACATCTGTGTCTCTGTATTGACTCATCTAAATAGCTCGGGCCATGTGATGACATTTGAAATTTCTGGAGGATATCGTTTGAATAATTCCAGCTTGTGGAGAATGTCTTGCTTATATGGATTTATACTTAATTTATGCAACAAATATGGTCAGTGGCTGTCATGTGTCAGGAACTCTGTTAAGCGCTGGGCAGTAGTGAACACACAGATAAGATCTCTGTGCTCATGGAGCTGACATTCTAGCAGAGAGTAGTCCAAATCGTACTAAAAAGATAAATGATAATTGTAATAGGTGCTTGGAAGGAAAGTAAACAGGGTCTTGTGATAATAACGATGTGGGGAGGGGCTCCTGGGTGGCTCAGTTGAGTGAGTGTCTGACTCTTGATCTCAGCTCAGCTCTTGATCTCAGAGTCGTGAGTTCAAGCCCCACATTGGGCTCCACACTGAGCGTGGAGTCTACTTAAAAAAACATTAATAATTATGTGGGGGTATGATGGTCTGGGGCGGTGTCTCTGCGGAGGAGGCACTTGAGCTTGGGAAACATGAATATCAGGAGATTAAGGAGACAGAGCATAGGGAGCAAGGAGGAGCATGGGAAATAATCATCATCATGCAGGAACCTTTAGAAATTTGGATTTTATTCATAGAACAGTAAGACGCCAGTAAAGGAGTTTAAGCTGGTGAATGACAAAATCTGATACATGGAAGTGGTTGGGTTGCTTATCATAAGCCGAAGGGTGTAACACGGATATTCGTTCATGTTTTCATAATTGAATTTCTAGTCCCTATAAAGTGCTTAAGATTATTATTATTTAAAGTCTAATATCAGATTGGTTGGGGTCCTGGGAAACCGAGGACTGTGGGTCATACGTGAAGTGTTTCTTTTCACTGCCTATCATCTATCTTGTCTAAAGTGGAAATGTTCATTACAGAGCAGCCCTTGCTAATGCTTAATAATCTGATGAGAACCTCAAGGAAGCCATGGAAGGCTCTGGAATAACCTAGCTTATGTATGGGTTGAGCGGGTAGGGGAGGGTGGGAAATGGCAAATTTATCCTCTTGGTGGCAGCTGTCCTGCACTCAGAGCGTCCCCTTGGAGGAACGGGTAGGACTCTGAATCAGGACATGATGTCAATACTCCCTTTCCATCTTCCTTCTTCTTCCACGAGGCTATACCCAGGCCTTGGAAACCCCTGAACTGATGCTGCAGTGTAGACTGTCATTCAAGGAAGAGACGGTCTAGTCGCTAGTTTCTTAGGAAATACACATACATAAAAAAAGAAGCTTATTTCCTGTTTATTGTTGTCAGGCACATCCGTATGCTAGCTGGGCATTAGGATGAGGTTGTATTGGGGGATTAGGTTGTACAGGGGGTTTGGGGACAGACAAAGGGTGACCAGTAGTCTACCGTCTCACTTTAGCATTATGGAAGCACGATGTCAGTGTGGAAACTTCAGTCCTCCTAGTTGACCATGGTAAGGAGAAACCCAAAAGGTAAACTTCCTCTACACATTTAGGGGAGGTGAAAGCGGCCAGAGCAGCACCCTGCATCTCTTAGAATAGGGTTTCCCAGTCTTGGCTTTTGGGGCCTTACTAATTCTTTCCTTGGTGGGTGAGGCTCTTTTATTCATTGTAGGGTATTTAGCGACCTTCTTGGCCTGGACCCACTAGATGCCAGAAGCACCCACTTCGTTGTGACAGCCCAAAGTGTCTCCAGCCATTGCTGTCTTAGATCCTCAGCCAGATTACCCATAGTCCCACCCTTCTTCCTCCTGTGTCTTGCTCGACTCCTTAAGCCATCACTTACGTTGGCGAACATCCAGGACCTTTTCAACTTTTTTTTCATCAATCCCGTCCCTCATATCCAGTAAACCTGGGAATGGTGCCATGTGTCTACACTTGCAATCATTTCAGTTTCTATTTAGTTTATTTTATATGTTCAAAGCCCTGAATTTGCTCTGATTATCACCTAGGAGAATTCAGAAAAAAATGCCTGGAAAGGTGTTAAGTGTTATCTCGGGTAAACAGGAGGTGAGAGCAAAGATAGCATCAAGAGAATGAGGTGGGGAAGTATCTTTTTTATCTTATCAAATAGAGCTAACATTTGGTCATATAATTCCTCAGGGTGAAGGGAACCAATTTTTTTTATTTTTATAGACTTTAGTTCTATCAGATGAGAGAAAGAGAGAGCAACTTGAAAGATGAACTTCAAGGTTCTAAAATATTTTGATAAAACTGACCTTAGCTTCCTAATTTTCTAATAACGAAATTCAGCCATGAATGTGTTTAGGAATTGATGACATTCAACTGATGACCTTAAATGTGTGCTATGAGAATATTCTGGAATGACAAAATGGGCAAAACCGGATTCTGGTAAAATGTGATTTGGGCACTTATAGCTGGGTGACCTCGGACTTTTCGTTTTTCAATTTAGGGGAAAAAAGTTACTCATTAGGTATGTATATACATAAAACTTCAATTTGGATAATCATTGCTTCCAGGCCCTTAGTGGAGGTCATACATGTGATATTTCATAACTAACAACTATGTGATAAGATGGAGAGAAAAATACTTTCTCTGTATTTCAGGAGCAGGAATTCAAGGATTTAGTGTCTCATTGACTTCACCAGAGTTAAAGTTGGCAGTATCATAGACAAAAGTCTTATTGGATCAACTGAATAAAATCAAATTTCAGTTTTGCAATTAATTTTTTTAAACTTAATTATCTTAATAAGTGTATACATTTAGCTGATATGCAATCCAGGTGAGAGATCTAAATGTTTGCTGGTTCCAACCTAGATAACCAGGTTCAAATAATGCCCCCAGAAGACTTGGAAGGAGCTTTATTGCTCTTTCTGAGGTACTCTTACTTCATCCAAAGATTTAATCTTTCCTTTCTCAGCAGGAAAATTATGTTTGTAGATATGGCAAACGAGACACCCTTTAGGCTCCTCAAGTCCAAATCTTTGTGTTTCTAGTTGTCTTATGGGGGAATTTGGTTTTCCAACATGGTGACATGACTTTGTGAAGTCAATGAAAGCAAATGGGAGCCTGACTTCTTGGTGGCTTGTCAATGGTAGGCCATTAAGAAATATCCCCACCTGGCACTGCTTGGCCCTCAGGTATCTGATCTTTGCCTTACCCCAAGCATTCTCTACTCTATCTATCCAATTCCCTCTCAACCCACTTGGCTTCCATGGCTGGTTTTATGAAAGCATTCATGGTTATTCCAGTGCCTCATTTCTACCACACTCTTACCACCTGCCCCCACTCCCCTCACTCTCCTCCCTCAGCTCTGATGGTATCTTTCGTCGCATGGCCTGTTTTGGTGATTGTGCAAAAGGGGTGGGAATTCTCACCTCGTACAGTGGCCAAGTTAGTCATTTGTTATTAAATACTTATGAGTTCTGGGCATCTGGCTGGCTCAGTTGGTTAAGCAGCTCATGAGCTCAAGCCCTGCTTTGGGCTCCATGCTCAGAGTGGAGTCTGCTTAAGACTCTCCCTCCCGCCGCCCCTCCCCCCTCTGTGCTTGTACTCTCTCTCTCTCTCTCAAATAAATAATAAAATAAATCTTTAAAAAAATACTTACAGGGGCGCCTGGGTGGCTCAGTCATTAGGCATCTGCTTTCGGCTCAGGGCGGGATCCCAGAGTCCTGGGATCGAGCCCCACATCAGGCTCCTCCGCTGGGAGCCTGCCTCTTCCTCTCCCACTCCCCCTGCTTGTGTTCCCTTTCTCGCTGGCTGTCTCTGTCTCTGTCAAATAAATAAATAAAATCTTAAAAAAAATACTTACAAATTCTTAGCATGTTTTAAGCAGTGTGGGCTATTTAGTGGCTCCTCCTGGAGGCTATACACAGTGGGGAAAGCAGAAATCAAACAGGCACGCAAATAACATAAAGAATTACAAAGTGCATGGGTGTAGGAGGAGATCACTACAGAAAGAATAGCATAGATAATGGCCTTGAGGTGGGACAGAGTACCGCTTGACTCAGGATAAGGACAGAGGCCTGCTTGATTGTGAGTAGGGGAGAGCGAGCCACATTCCACTGTAGACTGTCCCCCTCACCCAGCTCGCATGGCTGTCAGGCACACCCAGGGTCAACAAAGCAAGGAGATTCTGCAGGATGGACAGGTACCCTGGGAGATGTGGGTCTTTAGAGAGCCCTCACTTATGGCTCTACCAGGGCTTTGTTTTTCTGTGAGGCTTCACACAATCTTGGTCAAATGTCTGAAATGGTATATCTGGTCTGCTTTGTACGCCATGTCTGATTCCATTTCTCTACAGTCTTATTCCCTAACTTCTTTCCTCCCTCCCTCCCTCCTTTCCTTCCTTCTTTCCTTCCTCCCTCCCTTCCTTTCTTCTTTTCTTTCTCCCTCCCTCCCTTCTTTCCTTCCTTCTTTCCTTCTTCTTTCCTTCCTTCCTCCCTCTCTCCCTCCCTCCCTCCCTCCCTCCCTCCCTTTCTTCTTTTCTTCCTTCCTTCCTTCCTTCCTTCCTCCCTCTCTCCCTCCCTCCCTTTCTTCTTTTCTTCCTTCCTTCCTTCCTTCCTTCCTTCCTTCCTTCCTTCCTTCCTTCCTTCCTTCCTTCTTCTAGGGATAATACCTTAAAACTTTCCAAAATTAATAACAGAAACCAAACTACAAAGCCAGGAAGCCCAGAGAACAAGAAGCAGGATTAAAAAAAAAAAATCTATGCCTAAACATATATTCAGACTGCAGAAAGCCAAAGAAAAAGAGAGAATCTTTTTCTTTTCTTTTTTTTTTTTAAGATTTTTATTTATTTATTCGACAGAGATAGAGACAGTCAGTGAGAGAGAACACAAGCAGGGGGAGTGGGAGAGGAAGAAGCAGGCTCCCAGCGGAGGAGCCTGATGTGGGGCTCGATCCCATAACGCCGGGATCACGCCCTGAGCCGAAGGCAGACGCCCAACGACTGAGCCACCCAGGCGCCCCCAAAGAGAGAATCTTGAATGAAGCCAGAGTGGGGGAAAATTTACCTATTGTAATATTATGATTTATAATAAGAAATACATATTTGGTCTCCACTCCCACTTAGAGAGCCATAAAGGAGTCTTTTGTTACGTTAAGGATGTACCTAAGGATGGGGGTTGGTTGCTAGGGAAACCAACCTTGTAACTAGAGGGTTGGAGGGAGAGGAGTGGAGCTAGAAGTTGAATAAATCGCCAAGGGCCAATGATTTAATCAATCATGCCAAAGAATTGAAGCCTTCATAAAAACCCAAATGGGTGTGGGGGCACCTGGGTGGGTCAGTCAGTTCAGTGTCTGACTCACGTTTTCAGCTCAGGTCGTGGTCTTATAGTTGTGGCATTGAGCCCCACTTTGAGCTCTGTGCTCAGTGCGGAGTCTGCTTCAGATTCTCTCTCCCTCTCCCTCCTGCTCACTCTCTTTCTCTAAAATAATAAAAATCTTAATAAAAAACAAAAAACCCCAAACCCAAAAGGGTGTGGTTTGGAGAGATTTCAGATGGTGAGCTTCCAGAACTTAGGAAACTACTTTCCTCACAAGATTACCCATTTATTATAAATGATATTAAAGGATATGAATCAATAGCCAGATAAGGAGATACATAGGGCAAGTTCCCGAACAAAGGAGCTTTTGTCCCCTTGGAATTTAGGGCCCATAATGTGGCATGTGGACGTGTTCTGTTTTACCCACCTGGAAGCTAGTCTAATAGGTAACTGCTCAAAATAATTATAGCAATAATGTATTGGGTGGATATAGCTTATGGATAAGTCAGAGAATGAAGGCCGTGTTGTAAGGGATGGGAAGGAGGATCTGAATGGTCCATTATGAGGTACCATCCACGAAGTGTTCAAAACACACATAGATTCGTATACTGCAAAGTCTAGAGCAACCACTAACAAAACTTAAAAAAACCCTAAAGAAGTTGATAGAATTCAAACATTTATTTTATCTGCTGCTCGTACATGAAAAACACCTTTAAATTCAAGTGTGAGCTCTTATAAGAGTGAACCCTGGTTGGGTAGTAGAAAGTGATGTACCTGGCTTTGGGCACTGTGGGCTCCTGTTTTGTCTCCATTTTGTATTAAAAGATGTTAGGGTGTAAAGAGGAAACAGAAGACTGGACATTTCTCTCCGTGTGCTCTGGTATTGTCACTTCACCTCTCTGAGCCCCATTTCCTCACCTGTCAGTGTGGATGTAGCCCTACCTGCTTCACCTGTTGTCAGCTTACATGAAACAAGAGATATTGAAGGTTTTGGGGAATCCTAGGACTTACTTGAATTCTCTTTTTTATTTTACACTCATTTCTTTAAAAAAAGGAAAGGTATTTTTCAGGCAATGGGAAACCCTCAATAAATAATCACCACACTTTTATCTTTTATGGCTGCTGAGCAAAATATTAGTTATTTCCCTTAGAATGCTGACGTGGAGGCAATATTCATGAAAGAAATGCAGTGTTTTGTCTGGAGAGTTTCTGCCGCTCGTTACCCTCTCAGCGTAAACTGTAAATACCCAGGGTCCTGGGGTCTAATATTCTAGTTAACTTTACTGCAGAAGTTTTCCTCTTTTCCTTATGAAATATGTGATGAGTTCAAATGGGATCGAACATATCTTAAGTATTCAGTGAGGTTTCAAGGATCAATTCTTGACTTGTCAAAATGAATCCGCAATAACGACTCCCATTTGGTTTGGTTTGGTTTGCTTTTAGCTGTTAATGGAAATACAGTCTTTCGGAGAGATCTGTTAGTCATCAATACACACAATTCCCACTCCATTAGATATATTCCTTGGTTCTTGATTATGGTGGTGACATCACAGAGATATTTGGGTCCTCGTAGAGATTGGAAATTTGCCTTTCCGAGCGCTGGCGACAAGCAAGATGAGGTCATGCAGGAGGTCAAAGGCTCTGCACCTAGAAGGTAGTACATTGAGGGATTGAATGAGGAGGTCACGATTAAGTAGGTAGGTCAACCTCTTTGCTTAGTTGGGAAGCTTTATAGTCAAAGTTCACAGGCCTGCAGCTGCTAAGTCTCACCTCCATATTCCCAAGGGAAGGAAGTGGGGTGGCGAGTGACCTTGAGCAGGTCAGATCTACTCTGCTCTCCCCCTCAGACGTGGACACGCAGAGAGCTGTCTGAGGAGGGGAGCTTAGAGATGCCTGGAGATGCCAGCTTTCCTGGGTCATGTTCTCTGCGAAGGGGGTGATAACATACAAAAGACATGTAAATACATGACGGCCCCATTCCAAAACCATGGGGTCTCAAGGTATCCCGAGGGAAGGAGTGTGAAGATCTGGAAGAGGCTGAAGTTAGAGCCATCGATTCTAGGGGGAAACTAAAAACTACGGTCGGGGACCTCGGAAGTCATTACAAGTCCTGTCCAGGATATTCCCGGAAATCAATGGGTGGAAGCGTGGTGTTTGTGAGAGGCATTCAGTTGCATTCACAGGGAAATGATCTCTCATCCTAAAGGCAGACAGACCCCAATCCATGGCATGGAGTAACTCAACATTTGCCCAAGGGCTGCAGTGACTGCAGGGATCACTCAATCCCGGGACGCACACTGTGTTCCTAAATTTTAGGATACTGACAAGATAATCCCCACAGTTTTAAAACAACCTCCCGTACGACTGCACAACTATTTGGACACAAGACACAATCAGACTCACGACATGGTACTGTTTACTGACGATACGTTAACTCCCAAGTTGGACAGGCACCCCCTGGGCATAGTGCCCAGGAAGACTCAGTGACTAGAGGCTCTTCTGGAGGCAAAGAGAATTTCATTGTCAGCTGTTCTGTTCAATCTTCTGTTTCCTCTTTCCTCTTTTTTTTTTTTTTTTAAGGGAGAGAAGGGGGAAGGGGCAGAAGGAGAGGAAGAGAGAGAATCTTAAGCAGGCTCCGTGCCTAGTATGGAGCCTGACTTGGGCTTGATCTCAGGACCCTGAGATCATAACCTGAGCTGAAAACAAGCATCAGATGCTTAACTCACGGAGCCGTCCAAGGGCCCCTCCTCTTAACATCTTAATGCTTGGAATAGGAAGAAGAGACAAAGCAGCCACGTGGTCCCCTCCTTTCTGTGCCCTGGTTCTGGTGGGGTTTCAGCTTGCCCCCCGGCTCCTCAGGGTTTCCACTTAAGCATGACTCCCTCTCCCTGGAGATCACAGGCCTCTTGGAAATTCAAAGTAGTCCAAAAACCTTTAAACCTATTCTGCTTTCCTTTCTCCAGGACGCAAAAGACGTCCTGTTGTCAAGCTTGGCCAGTGCTTTGTGCTGTCCTCCCCTCTGTTACACGTTCCTCCTTTCTGTTTCATCTCTCCTGTCAAAACTTGTGTTTGCCAATCCATTCCTCCCCCTCCTCTCCCAGCGGTCAGCTTTTCTCTTCTTCAGTCTGCATGAAATCTACTTTGTGTCTGCGTACAGACCTCATAGTACACGTATTTTAAGGACCCTCCTCCCCACTTGCCCATCCCCGCTTTTATAAACCAGAGCCTAGAAAAGTCAATTATTTATTTATCCTCAGTTCTCTCTCTACAGCCTGAGCTAAGAGGCTTCATCATTAAGTGTTTTTGAGAAAATGATATATTAGTAGCTTGGTGGGATGTGTGTTTCCATCCCGACCGTTCAATCTTCCGATGGAGGTTTGGATTTATTTTTCCTGACCTGTTATCTACAGATTTAATTATAAGTGAATCCTGTATCATCTTCTTCCGCCTTGCTTGTGGGAGAGTGATGTGTGCCCTCTGCAGCAATAAAACCATAGGGGGATTTTTCTTTGCTTTGAACGGCAGCAAAGGCAGGCAGGGAAGCCCCATGCCTCTCCTTTTTCCAGGAAAAAGAAGAGAGAAATTTTGCCAGACCAAGCTTTTATCTCAACAGGGGTACACGTATTCATTAGAAAGAGGGGTTTTCAGTAGTGTTGTATTTTTTAAAGATTTCATTTATTTATTTGAGAGAGAGTGCGTGCACACAAGCAGGGGGCGGGGCAGAGGGAGAAGGAGAAGCAGGCTCCCCGCTGAGCAGGGAGCCTGATGTGGGGCTGGATCCCAGGACCCTGCAATCATGACCTGAGCTGAAGGCAGACACTTAACCCACTGAGACACCCAGACGCCCCTTCAGTAGTGTTTTAAAAGTGATTTTCTTCCTCACATCCAGGTGGGGAATGCATCATGCACTCAGGGACCTGGTGTCTTTCTCCTTAGGCTTTATAAGCTAAGCTAGCTGCTTTTGCAGTGATTTTAACAACATTTCCTTGTGTGTAAAATATTACACGATGTGGGAAATTAGGAATAGAGACACAGTTTTTGGCTTCGCTTTTCTGGTTGTACTGTAGAAATAGCAAAGGACTGAGAAGAGAGGACGTGGACTCTGTTCTTAACATCTGTCACTAAAATACTGCGTGACCTTGGGCAAGACCTTCAACGGCTACGGGCCACGGGTTTTATGTATGTGCGAAACTCAAGATTCCCAAGAATTCCAAAATGACTATGCCATTTGGAAGAGGAAAGCTTGTCCTTCCGATCGTTGGCAGAGGCTCTGTCCTTCAGCAGGAAACNTCAAAAGGGCCCCTACCTTCAAGCCAAAATGCTGCCCAAATTCGGGGGGCTCCCTTTCTCTGTGTCAGGCTGCTCTAGGTTATTAAATCCCATTGAGAATGAATGAGCCTTATTTATTTCTCAGTAAGCGCAGTATTGAAACTATCCGTAAATACTGCCTCCTCGCTTCCAGCCTCTGTCTGAAGTGGGACGTTTCAACGCTCTTGGCCTTCAGCTGAGCCTCCGCGTGGGGTTTCTGATCATGGAGCCTCATGTCTTCTTGTGCTCCTTCCTGGACATCAGAAGGCAGGGGGGTAGTTTAAAATTGAAATCTCTTCCCCTCCTCTTGGGCTTAAATCCATTACACAAACACCATCCAAAACGATCTTGTTTGGAGGCCCCTGGGTGGCTCGGTCGGTTGGGTGTCCGACTCTTCATTTTGGCTCCGGTCATGATCTCAGGGTCGTGAGGTCGAGCCCTGTGTTGGGCTCCATGCTCAGTGGGGAGTCTGCTTGAGATTCTCTCCTTCTGCCCTTCCCCCTACTCTCTCTCTCTAAAAAGAAATTAAATCAATCAATCTTAAAAAAAAAAAAAAAGGACAGTCTTTTTTGACAAGCCAAGGAATTCACTTCTTCCTAAATGGAATAGTGGGGAATAACATTCACTAGAGTGACAGTTTCATTTTTTCCCTCACGTGGCCACTAAAAGAATGTTGAAAAATTATGTAACGCACCCCACTGTTTTTATGTTGATAATCCTTTTTTTTCTAATATCAGTTTAAATATTTGAAATGATTTGTAATTTCCGGTGCGCTGTGATTGTGCCATTGTTCGGAAATGTTTCCAGCCTTGGAGATTGGACTCTCTTATCAATTTACAAGCGATGTAAGAAGTTTCCTTTAACACAAATTTTATATCACTCCATCTATCTTGACTCGTAGTCCCATTCCACTTCCTGCAGAGAATTTTATACCAAGATAGTATATTTCGGGCTTGGAATTCTTTTATTGATCGTTCTACCACATATCTGCGCAAGAAAAATATTTATATAAATTTACATTTAGATTGTTCTTCCTAAACTTGACTTTCCTGTGATATGCTTTGTAGATGATTTCTGGAGGAAAAGGAAGTTTCTTCTGGATTGAATTACCTCAACAATGGGTTATTCCTGCACAATTAATCAAAATAAAATAAATAAAAATTTTGTTGAGTGACTTTCAGACACAGATGGTAAAATTTTTGAGGACACTTACCTCTTTTTTTTATAATAATTTTAATTTTGTTATGCTAGTCACCATAACAGTTTATCCTTAGTTTTTGATGTAAAGTTCCATGATTCATTATTTGCGTATAACACCCGGTGCACCATGCAATACATGCCCTCCTTAATACCCTTCACCGGGCTAGCCCATCCCCCCACCCCCTCCCAGAGTCCATAGTCTCTCGTGGTTCATTCCCCCTTCTGTTAACCCCCCTTCATTCTTCCCTTCCTTCTCCTACTGATCTCCCTGCTATTTCTTATGTTCCACAAATGAGTGAAACCATATGATAATTGTCTTTCTCTGCTTGACTTATTTCACTTAGCATAATATCCTCCAGTGCCGTCCATGTTGCTGCAAATGTTGTGTAATCATTCTCTCTGACGGCTGAGTAATATTCCATTGTATATATGGACCACAACTTCTTAATCCAGTCATCTGTTGAAGGGCATCTCGGCTCCTTCCACAATTTAGCTATTGTGGACATTGCTGCTATGAACATTGGGGTGCATATGGCCCTTCTCTTCACTACGTCTGTATCTTTGGGGTAAACACCCAGTAGTGCAATTGCTGGGTCATAGGGTAGCTCAATTTTTAACTTTTTAAGGGACCTCCACACTGTTTTCCAGAGTGGCTGTACCAACTTGCATTCCCACCAACAATGTAGGAGGGATCCCCTTTCTCCACATCCTCTCCAACATTTGTTGTTTCCTGCCTTGTCAATTTTTGCCATTCTAACTGGCATAAGGTGGTATCTCAGTGTGGTTTTGATTTGAATTTCCCTGATAGCTAATGATTTTGAACATTTTTTCATGTGTCTGTTAGCCATTTGTATGTCTTCATTGGAAAAGTGTCTGTTCATGCCCATTTTTTGACTTGATTATTTGTTTCTCGTGTATTGAGTTTGAGAAGTTCTTTGTAGATCTTGGATACCAGTCTTTTATCTGTAGTGTCATTTGCAAATATCTTCTCCCATTCCATGGGCTGCCTCTTAGTTTTTTTTGACTGTTTCCTTGGCTGTGCAGAAGCTTTTTATCTCTATGAAGTCCCACAAGTTCATTTTTTCTTTTGTTTCTCTTGCCTTTGGAGATGTGTCATGAAAAAATTTGCCGTGGCCAGTGTCAAAGAGGTTGCAGCCTATGTTCTCCTCTAGGATTTTGATGGATTCCTGTCTCACATCGAGGTCTTTCATCCATTTGGAGTTTATCTTTGTGTATGGTGTGAGAGAGTGGTCAAGTTTCATTCTTTTGCATATAGCTGTCTAATTTTCCCAGCACCATTTATTGAAGAGACTGGAGGGCACTTACCTCTTGATAAAACTAATAGGACTTGTTGTCCAGTTAGTTTATGAGTTCGTAGATAAATATTACTCATTGCTGGAATCAAAACAGGGCTGAATATCACTTTTTTTTTTTAAAGATTTTATTTATTTATTTGACACAGAGACAGCCAGTGAGAAAGACAGCCAGCGAGAGAGAGACAAGCAGGAGGAGTGGGAGAGAAAGAAGCAGGCTCCCAGCAGAGGAGCCTGATTTGGGGCTCGATCCCAGATCGCCGGGATCACGCCCTGAGCCGAAGGCAGACGCCCAACGACTGCGCTACCCAGGCGCCCCTGAACATCACTTTTATTTTTATTTTTGTTTTCTAGATATAAGTACCAAAAGCCATATCCCTTATAAATAAGTATATAGATGTGGAAGGAGTCACATTATGCAAGGGGCAATGAATTTTTGGAACTCCTTCCACATTATGCATCCAAATTACATAGTTACATATCATCAAAAATGATTTTTAATATATCAGCCAATAACTTGATTTAGTGCTCCTTCAATTTTGTTGAAATTAAGGAATGGAAGGGAAAAATGAAGGGGGGGTAAACGGAAGGGGAAATGAACCACGAGAGACTATGGACTCTGGGAAACAAACTGAGGGTTTTAGAGGGGAGGGGTGGGGGGGATGGGCTAGCTCGGTGATGGGTATTAAGGAGGGCACGTATTGCATGGAACATTGGGTGTTATACGCAGACAATGAATCATGGAACACTACATCAGAAACTAATGATGTATGGTGACTAACATATCTTTAAAAAAAAAAAAGAAATTAAGGAATGGAAAACCATCCGATTTCCAAGGGGATTTGGTACCCAGACATTAGAGCTACCCTCCTTCCCCATTTCTGGAATGTATGTCAAAGATGCTTTATCAAGGCTTACCAAGGATTATTAATTGTACCCCTGATTCTTGACTCTTAGGACCTTGTTGAATATATCCTCAGAAAGAGTTGGAAAACAGAGATATTATTCATTTAAGAACATTTTTGTCAATTTGGTACAGGTGTGCTCCTGGCTTTGTTCTCTAGGGACTCTGTCTCAGGGAGGAGACATAATTGTGAGGCATGGAGGAGGTCATGTCCTTGGGCTTCCTGGAGCGTTTAAAACCTTGAAGTAGGACTGGAGGCAAGAGGTGCCCTTTCCTACTGTAAAGGTCAAACGGTGACTAGGAAATGGGGAGAATCAGCAAGACGTCTCCACTCCAGAGACATTCTCAGCTGCTCCATTTTTTTTTTATTGAGATCTCATTAACATAGAACATTTTATTCGTTTCAGGTGTACAACATAACGATCCGATATGCTGCAGTCAGCTGATCCATCTATGAAGCAAGAGGTAAGAATAGAGTCTGGGATTGATTCCCCCAAAACCAACCATGCTTATGTTCCCTTGGGAGAACTTAATGGCCCTCGGGAAGGATGTGTTTTCCAGTTGGAAGGGCATGCCTCCAGGGCATGCCCCCGAAATCCTTAATATCCTTATTTGTTATCTGTTTTCCTCAAGGTAAATACATAATTACCGTTCATAAAAAGTTCTGTGTGACCTTTGGCATCCTTTCCTTGGGAACGATGGATAATGCTTACAGAACTTACCCTCACTTGTCTTATGAGAAGGAGAAATGGTCACATTCCTGTCACATTCCTGGCTCAAGAGGAGTTTCTCCATCCATGGAATGTACCCTGAAAACGCCCCCCATAACAGCATCTCCACGTGGCTCCTGGATGAATGACCGCAGTCACAGACATGAAATCTCCAACCCTCCCTTCCAACAGTCGGACCCTCGGTTCCAGTAGCGCTGATGCTCTTCCCTAGGGAATCCAGAGAAGTATGGCGCCCGAGCCAGACCTTGACCGTAGGCTGCCCAGGCTCCTCATTCCACGCGACGGTGCTCACTTGGCAGCTACCATTTGCTCCTTGACCTTTCAGGCGACATAAAGTCCCGGCAACCCTGAGCGACTCTCAGTGGCTCCTGACAATAGTGGAGCCAAGCTGCTTTCAGTGCACTCCTGACTCAGGGATTGCCCAAACCTGTTTTGTTTTGTTTTATTTTATTTTATTTTGTTTTGTTTTATTTTATTTTTTTATTTTATTTTATTTTTTTATTTTATTTTTTTTATTTTATTTTATTTTTTTATTTTATTTTATTTATTTGACAGAGAGAGAGAGAGAGACAGCCAGGGAGAGAGGGAACACAAGCAGTGGGAGTGGGAGAGGAAGAAGCAGGCTCCCAGCAGAGCAGGGAGCCTGATGCGGGACTCGATCCCAGGACCCTGGGATCACGCCCTGAGCCCAAGGCAGACGCTTAACGACTGCGCCACCCAGGCGCCCCCAAACCTGTTTATTTTATTTTAGAGCCACAGAACCCTTTGCTTTTTTCCCCGTTTTAACGAACGGCTGAAAAGATGAAAGCAAAGCTGCTTTATGTCATTAGGGAAGTGGGGCTGGAGTCCTGCCCACTTGTCTATCCTTAAGTTCTGGGCCGCTAGGTTTATTTTTATTTTTAAAGATGTATTTATTTGAGAGAGAGAGAGTGCGCATGCGTGAGGGGGATGGGGGCAGAGGGAAAGAGAGAGAAACGCTCAAGCAGACTCCCTTGGGGGTGTGGAGTCCCAGCATGGGCTCGAACCCATGACCCATGAGATCATGACCTGCGCTGAAACCACGAGCTGGTCGCTTAACCCCCGGAACCACCCAGGCTCGTTCCCCTCCCCTCGGGGCAACCGGGTTTAGAAAGAACTGTCTCAAGTGGCTGTTCATGGGCCAGTCTCACTCGCCCCCACACCTTTGCCACAGATCACCAAAGCTCGGTTGTTATCCTCCCATCATTATTGAAAACACCTGCAGCTTTACAAATACTGATGCTTAAAAAAAAAATACTGATGCTTGAGACTTGGCCCCCACCACCAAGAGCTTCTGTTTAAGAGCTCTTGGGTCTCCAGCCTCGCTGATTATAATGTGCAGCCAAAGTTGAAGATTACTGCACCAGAGAGTTTTTTTTTTAAGATTTTATTTATTTATTTGACAGAGAGACAGCCAGCGAGAGACGGAACACAAGCAGGGGGAGTGGGAGAGGAAGAAGCAGGCTTCCCAGCAAAGCAGGGAGCCCAGTGGGGGGCTGGATCCCAGAAAGCTTGGGATCACGCCCTGAGCTGAAGGCAGAGGCTTAAGGACTGAGCCACCCAGGCGCGCCCCGCAGAGGGTTTTTTAATGTAAATTTGGTTATGTCACACTCACTATCTTAAAGCATCTCAGTGGTTCTCCCAGTGTGATCCCTGGACCCGCAGCTTCAGCACCACCTGGAACTTGTTAGAAATGCAGATGACCTGGCTTACCCAGGTGCATTAAATCAGAAACTCTGGGAGTGGGATTCAACAATCTGTATTTGGCCAAGCCCTGCATGTGGTCCGAACTGGAGAGCCTCGTTGCCCCAGACGAGTCCGACCAACACAGTACTCACTCTATAGTCCGTTTTCTGTTAATACACTTTTATGTTTGGTAGAAAAATATTTAAAATCAGATCATGTCCCATAATCACAGTTTTTCTATATCCAACCTTCTGGTGATTTTCAAACCTTACGGAGGAAAAGCAACTCTCTGAAAAACTCGTTGTAAATGGAGATTCCTGAAGCCATCCCCAGAGACGGATTCAGTAATGCTGGGCAGAGCTCAGATGGGCTCTTTTATTTATTCTTTTAATTAAAAAAATGTTTTTTTGTTATGTTCCGTTAGCCAGCGTATAGTACATCGTTAGTTTTTGATGTAGTGTTCAAGGATTCATTAGTTGCGAATAGCACCCAGTGCCCGTCACAACACGTGCCCTAAAAGCACCACAGCTGGGGGTTCCTGGTTGGCTCAGTCGGTAGAGCACGGGACTCTTGATCTCCGGGTTGTGGGTTCGAGCCCCACGTGGGGTGTAGACATTACTCAAAAACAAAATCTTAAAAACAAATAAAATAAATGAAAAGACCACAGCTGATTCTGATTGTCAGGAAAGCATGCGTCGAATTTAGCTCGGCTTTCCTGTTGACCAGGTGGGTCAGCCTGTGAGTTCGTTTAAGAGAGGACATCTATGGGTCTGCTTCGCCTTCTCCCTACGTGGGTGAAAAACGAAGCCCGCGGAGACATGCCCTTCAGCATTATGGTAATTTGTGAACATACCTGGTTACTCAAACATATTGCCTGGGCTTTTTTTATTTGCATTTTCTTAAAAAAACCCCAAAGCAACAGGAGGGAAGGTATGTGAGGACGTTAAATGTCAAGCAAGTGAGGCATACTTTAAAAACTTAAGAAAGAAGAGAGGGAAAGGTCTTTCTATTTAAACTGCTCGAGAAGCAGGCTTCGGTGATTGGAGTTGGTTCCTGAAGTCACAACGGGTTCGTTCTGGAAGCCGAGCAATGAGGGTGAGGTAAGGATTGATGCTCTTTATTTTTATTTGATTTTCTATTTTTGGCAGATCCAGTCGTTACAGCAGACTTTCTCCATGGAATTACCTTTACATCTTGGTCAAAATCAGTTGCTTGTAAATATGCGGGTCTATTTCTGAGCTATGTTCTGCTGGTTTCTGAGTCAGATCTTTCCCTGCTGCCAAACTGTCTTGACTAATGGAGCTTTTTCCTAACTCACTGTGTAAGTTCTCCAACTTTTTTTTCCCCCAAAATTATTCTGGCTATTCTAAGTTCTTGACATTTTCAAGACATATTAGAATCAACTTGTCAGTAGCTATGAGAACAGCTTCCTGGCACTTGTATTGGGGTGTTGAATCTTCAGATCGATTTGCGGAGAATTGATAACACTGAATATTAACATTCACGAGCAGAACTCTCCATTTATTTGGGTCTTTTAAAATTTCTTACTGGAAAAAAAGCGAGGTTTTGGTGTTCAGGGTGTAGCTCTTACACATAGTTTGTTAAATTTGCCCCCAAGTATTTCTTCCTTTTTGATGCTGATTATATTGTTAATAGTATTTTTAAAATTTCTGTTTTAATTTGAATTTCGCTAGTCTATAAATAATTGCTTTTCATGTATTCACCTAGTATCCAGGGACCTGGCTAACTTGTATAATAGGTCTAAAAAGTTTTTTTGTAGGTGTGTTAGGATTTTGCATGAGACTGCTGTCTTTCCAATCTATGTCTTTTATTTTTTTTCTTACTTTATTATGGCGACTAGAAATTATTATATTTTAAAGATTTATTTATTTACTAGAGCGACAGAGAGAGTGAGCCCGTGCATGCACGCGTATGCTCAAGATCGTGGGGGGAGGGGCATGCTCAAGATCATGGGGGGAGGGGCAGGGGAAGAGAGAGAGAATGTTCAAGCTGACTCCCCACTGAGCCCGATGAGGGTCTGGATCCCAGGACCCATGAGATCACCACTTGAGCTGAAACTAAGAGTCAGACCCTTAGCCAACTGAGTGCCCTGGTGACTAGAAATTCTAATACAATGTTAATTAGGTAGAAGTGTTGAGAACAGGGAAGAGAATTCAGCCTTTCACCATGAAGTATGATATTAGCTGAAGCTTGTTTGTTTGAAGGTAGTCTTTATCAGATTAGGGTAGTTCCCTTCTATTCTGCTTTGCTGAGCGATTTTTACCTCTCGTGGGTATTGAATTTTGTCAGATGCTTTTTCTGCACCTGTGGAAATGATCCTATGGTTTTTTTGGTGTATGTATATATTATTGTTGGTGTTGATGGTCTAACAGCTTTGCTTGGGTAAGAGAAAGGACCTTCTGACTTGAGAGGCAATTTAAAAAATGGAACGATCGTTTCTGATCCAAAAACCTCTTTGCGTCATAGAGTATTTCCCTCTGATGTGCTTTATGGCTTTCAACTATTGCCGTGGATAAAAAAAAATAGTTTTTCCTTTCATCTATGCTAATGCTTTCCATTAAGAATCCATGAGATAGGATTATCCAAATTTAGTCCTGGCATTTTGCTAGGCAGAATAATGAAATGCAGTCTTTTGCCAGAGAGGGAAGGGAATTAATGTTGATTAAGAATGCACTATTCTTAGATAAGCTCTTTGCATGTAGTTTATCATTTAAAATTGTCCTCACATATAGACCCCGTAGCTGAGTGTCCTCTTCATTTTTCAAATGAGATAGGCTCAGAGAAATTTACTCATACAATGAATCAGAGTCCTGCATTTTTAGTTTTAAAAAGAATATTAAAACATTACAGAAGATTTGGACAAAGGATGTAGTGAATCGCTCATCATCTCAGTGCCCTTATGCAATACACATTTTTGGGAATAGATGTTGATTTTTTTTTTTTTTTTTTTGCTAAATATCAGTATGAAGAGCCATTTTGTTAAATGCTTATATGTAGTCTTCTGGTACTTTCCACTTACCCAAGTGTATGGGGGAGAAGTGTCAGTAAAACATCTGGTATATTGGGCACTTGATATGAACCAATAAATGATACTTGTTTTTATTCTCATCACCGTTTCGTGTCTTGACCACAGTGTGGTCCCCCCAAAGGTACAGACCTTATTCTCCGTAGTAGTCCTCATAGGGCTGAACAGGAGGACTGGGTTTTAAGTAATGCCGTGGGATCGGTGGCTGATGGATGAACTAACCCGGACCTTAGTTTGGCAGAACAAGAACACAATCTGTCTAGCCTGATCATGAAAGAGAAGGTGGAGGAGGAGGAGTAAGAAAGACTAGAATATTCTGGCGATGGCAACAAACAGAATTCTGGAGCACATAATATTGGCTGTCAGAGTATTAAGTTCAGGACGTCGGGAAATGCTCAGCTGGTCGTAGGAGCAGAGCATTGTGGGTGTGGCTTCCTGGACCCAACTCATTCCCAGCCAACCGCAGGCCTCCTTCCTTGTCTGCTCTGCAGGGTGTTCTCAGTCCTGACCACAAGAGGGATTCCTGTTTCCTCCAAGGAGGAGGAGGAAGAACATGGCACAGTGGGAAACCAGGTGGAGGCCTTGTGAAGGCCTGCGTTTAAATCCTGATTCTGTGTTCCAAAGGCATTTTTAGGGTGCTTTTCGTGGTTGGGTAAAATGAAAATCAGAACACACCAAAATGCTATCGGTTGGTTTACCAATAAGGTAATTAATTGCTTGTTTCACATAACGGGTCTTCCAGACGCGGGAAGGGCTTCGGCGGTGATGGTTGGCTCTTCAAGGATGCCATTGAGAATGTAGGTCCTGCCGTTTCTGTCTTTGCGTCCACTTCATGGGCAGACTAGCAGCTAGATGACCATGGCGTTCCCATACCTAGCAGTCACATACAGCAATGACCAGAGGAAGAGAGAGACTGTGTGTCTCTCAATTCTTTCTCAGGAATCGTACACCCTTTTTCAGGAGGCTCTTGGCGGGCAGCACCGCAGAACTGGACAGAACTGGGTGGAGAGTCTGCTCCCAATCCCATTGCTGGCAAGGGAAATGCGTTATCACAAACCCGCCAGGTGTTCCCTGGACGTGGAGCTGGGACCAGCTTCCCAGGAGACCCATCCGTGCACAAAATCCTGGCTTTCGAGAGCAAAAGGGGGAAGTGGATGCTGGGTAGGAAAACTCTGGGTTTGCATTATGGGGTCCCTTTAGAGCTGGGTGTAGTGAGGCTGGAGTCATAGCCTTGAGTGCTTTTGAGTTTCGGTTTATCGCCGGGAATACTGATCCTGTGCTCACTGGGTCTCTGTACGGCCCCTGAAATTGTATCTATAAAAGAGTCGTGGAAAGTGGTACCATTATTGTCTGATGTCTTCAGCTCGCACGGACATTCTAGTGAGTTTACTAGTTCAGTAATGGTTTTATGTGTTAGTCAAATTTCCAGTTGGGTTGTAAACGTCCTGTAAACGCTTATCCTTCCATGATCTGTATTTGCTAGAATATTGGGCCTATAGTAGGTTCTAAATGTTTAGTTGATGGTAGCATTTAGAAAGCATCTTTTAGAGGCGCCTGGGTGGCTCAGATGGTTGAGCATCTGCCTTTGGCTCAGGGCACGATCCCAGGGTCCTGGGATCGAGTCCCACGTCGCAATGGAGTCTGCTTCTCCCTCTCCCTCAGCCTCTCCCCCTGCTTATGCTCTCTCTCGCTCAAATGAATTAAAAAAAAAATCTTAAAAAAAATAAGCACCTTTTAAAGATAAAAAAGAGTCTTCATTAAAAAAAAATCCTTTATTTTGGAGTGTACGGTCTTCTGACCTTTTGCAACGTATAGATTCATTTATTAGCACTTTTGCAAATAAGTGAAAAGTACATTCAGTCCTTCCCTGATTTTAATGGCTCTGCAAAATTTCCACTAGGATCAGTGATAAAGTACTCGATGGAAATCGGATCAACAGGCTGAAAAATGATGAGGTTCAGGGCTTGTATATATCATACTGCGTGTTACCCAACCTCTTCTCTAAGATTTTAATCCTGGTAAAATTGTGGTTCATGAGAAACACGCAGCATAGTGCTGGAGGGAAAATGAGCTCATGTGGGGCCCGAGGAGGCTGGGCAATGTCGGTGGACGCGGAAGGTGGGAGTCAGCCTCCTCTTGTTTTAATCAGAGACTCTGTGGGGTTTAGGCCTGATCTCTTGAGCTTTTTGTAGCAGCTGAAAAAAAAAATTTCTCCTGCTTGTCTCAAAGTTACTATCCTAGTCCAGGGTCACCACCCCATTGCACAGTGTTTTCTCAACTTTGGATCTTTTAAAAATAGCTTAATTATACAATATATTCAGTGGTGTTGTAATAGCGTCGTTTGGTGACATGGGGGCTATGCTTGTGGTGAGCACAGCATTACCTGTAGACTGTTGTGCGCACGAAACTAACGTCATCGTGTGTCTGTTATCCCTCCAAAAAGAAAAAAAATTAAGTTATTTTAACCTCACTCGGCACTTAAATTTCGTAGCACTATGAAGTCACTAGGCATATGTAATGATAATTGGTACCGTAATGAGCTGATGGGTGATGTTCCTACTCATCTAAAGATGTCTTCTAAGTTAACTTTTTTTTATTATTTTTGTATTTTTATTTTTGTATTTTTATTAATTTGACATAGAGAGACAGCCAGCGAGAGAGGGAACACAAGCAGGGGGAGTGGGAGAGGAAGAAGCAGGCTCCCAGCGGAGGAGCCTGTTGTGGGGCTCGATCCCAGAACGCTGGGATCACGCCCTGAGCCGAAGGCAGACGCTTCACGACTGCGCCACCCAGGCGCCCCTCTAAGTTAACTTTAAAAAAAAATTGTATTTACTGATTTTAGAGAGAGAGAGAGAGCACATGCAAGAGCAGGGGGAGGAGCAGAGGGAGAGAATCTCCAGCAGACTCCCTACTGAGCATGGAGCCCAACACAGGGCTCCATCTCAGGACTCTGAGATCATGGCCTGAGTGGAAACCAAGAGTCGGATGCTTAACTGACTGAGCCACCCAGGCACCCCCTAAGGTAACTTTTATGAGTCCCATTTTACAGATGAGGAAACTGAGGTGAAGGGGTTTTAGTAACTTGCTCAGACTGAGTGGTAGATGAAGGACTTGAACCCAGGTGGGTACTTTAGGCTTTAAAGCTGCGGTTCTCTTTCGACTATTATCTCAAATAGGATCTTGCTGAGTCTGTACATTCTTGTGAAACTGAAGTTGGCCGGTAAGCCTACCAGGAGGTCTCCATGCCTTGAGACCATACGTTTTATGAATTTGAAGATTAATCAAACTCTTATAGGGAAATAAAATTCTTGGCATCCCTACTCCTGATTGAGATACACTGGATCAAGTGGGTATGTTTATTTATTATTATTATTATTTAAAGATTTTATTTATTTATTTGACTGAGAGAGACAGCGAGAGAGGGAACACAAGCAGGGGGAGTGGGAGAAGGAGAAGCAGGCTCCCTGACGTGGGGCTCGATGCGGGGCTCGATCCCAAGACCCTAGGATCACGCCCTGAACGGAAGGCAGACGCTTAACCACTGTGCCACCCAGGCGCCCCCAAGTGGGTATGTTTAAAAGAAAAAGAACTTTACTTACATGTGACTATGAACATATATGAGTGTATTAATATAGATATGTAGATATATAGACTATCTTCTTTAGTACTGAATATTTAAAAGCTTAACTGAGATTTTAGAAGTTGTGAGGTTTAGAAACCACCCCCCCCCCAAAGTGTCATTAACAGTAACTTTCCTTGAAACCATAGAAAATATTTTGAGTATTCTTTGGTAATGGACATTAGAAATATTAGGTGCATTTTCCATGAGATAGAATAAATAGTCTCATTAATAATCATTTTGATTCATTGGATTGATGGGCTTTGCTACGGGCCAGCATTTAAATGCTCTAATGTAATAAAAACAAATGTATTTATTATTATTATTATTGTTTTAAAGATTTTTATTTATAGAGAGAGAGCGAGAGCATGTGCGGGCAGGGGTGGGCAGAGGGAGAGGGAGCGAGGGAATCTCCAGCCGACTGCATGCTGAGCACCGCACCCAGTATGGGGCTCGATCCCACGACCCTGAGATCAAGTATTCTGCTAACTAAAAACCTTATCTCTCGTTTTGAAAAGTACGTTGGTGAGCAAAACCACACTTAGGCTGGAATAACTAATTTCCATAGTCAATAAAAGGGAAAGTACAAATCCTGTGTCCAGGGAAAGTGTATTTGGCGGTGACTCAGATGGAAAGCTGGGGCCCGATAAGAGGGCTCGTTCAGGCTCTTAATTGAAATGTGACAACAACAAGGGATTGACAGAAATCACTTCCGATTGCCAGATAAACGCAACAATCCAATGTCCTTGAAAGCTGATAAGACAGATTGCTGGCAAAGAGATTTAAACAGTACCTCCCGCCCCGTTTTTCTGAACTAAGACGTCCGTGCGCCTTTATGCATTTGACAACTGAATTTTTAACGGCTCTGCGGGTGTCACCGGCAGCAAAGGCAGATTATTTCCATTTTCGCAGCCGTGTTAAAGCTCCTTTGCTCTCTGTAGCTATCTAAATGGGAAATAATAAGATAATATCAACAGCTAGCTTACGGGCTTCCATTTTAGTTACTAGAGCAGAACTGTCATCTCGGAGGTTGTTGGTTTCCCAGTGTGCGAAGACACGCGTCCTTCCACGCAGGGTCTGCCGCCCGCATCATCTGGCCCGTAGACCTGCACGTCGGGGCAGCTGTTGCAATGCAGGACTTGTGCTTTGGGAGGCAAGTGGAGTGGGTCTCCCTACTCCTTTGTTTCCCAGGAATGCAGCTTCAGGTCCTTGATGCAAATCAGATGGTGTCTGTCACCTCCTCCCTCCAGTGTGGCCCCTGAGACGACTTCATTTGCAGGAAGGAGTGATCTGATCCAGTGGAAGGAGCTGATGAACTAGAGGAGAGAAGGAAGAGGATCCTGTCTGGGGCAGAAAGGACCGCCGTCCTGAGAGCCTTTCCCTGCCATTAGGGATTGGGTTCCCCACCCAGGTCCATGTCCCAGCAGACCCTGGGATGGATATTGGTGTGTGGAAGATTTCTTAGGGAATACTCAACCTCTGGGGGAAGGGAGGAAAAGGGAAGGAAGCGGCACTGGTCCGAGGAGGTTGGGCTGCAAAGCAATCTCAGGAATATTCTCGGCTAACCTCACAGGAAGCTCTGAAACCAACAGGGTGTTGTTCTGTAAGGTAGAGGACATCATCACCTGTGGGTTCCTGGGCTGACCAGTCACTGGATGCACGCTGCCCCCAGAAGGAGGTGTGGTTGGGATAAGAGCTGTCTTCAGCCAGTTTCTGGAACTGACCACGGAGAGCCGTCAGCTTCCACGCTCCCCAGAGCATCAAATACTTCGGTCCTGTAGGAAGACCTGTGGGACATCGCGTAGCCTTCATCTGTCCACAGCCATTGGTTTTGCAGGTGAAGCCTCGAGGTGGAGGCGTGGATGGGGAGCATGTATTTTTTCCAGGAGATTCTACAAGGGAATCTGGAGACATTTCCTATGTATACAAATGACTCTGAAGTCCTTTCTATCTTGAGATAAGATGGGGTAAAACTGCTTTTCTCTACTTCCTGCCTGATTGCAGATTGTCCTTCGGGACTTGTTGACTTTTTAAGTCTAAGCTCAAAATCTACCTTTTTGTTTTTTAAATTAAGTGGGCTCGGGGGCACGTGGTTGGCTCAGTCCGAAGAGTGTGCCACTCTTGATCTTGGGCTTGTGAGTTTAGCCCCGTGTGGGGGTGTAGAAATCACTTAAGTAAAACTAAAACTAAAAAAAAAAAAAAAATGATCCTTAAGTGAAGTGGGCTCCATACCCAACATGAGTCTTGAACTCAAGACCCTGAGATCAAGAGTCACATGCTGTACAGACTGAGCCTGCCAGGTGCCCCTAAGCTCAGTATTTGTTTTAACCTAGCTTCCTGTGTAGGAAAATGTTGAGGAAGTACAGTTTTTTCCTGGGCTTTCCTCTCTCTCCCCAGGAATGTCCTCAGGCCCCTTTGAAGACACTTAGGAGGAGAACTTGGAGTTGTTTTTCACAAGCTTGTCATTGGATCCCCTGAGTCAGAAATGTCTGAGGAAATAAAATTCTGATTCCCAGGCTCCGCCTCAGCAGTAAAACCTAATAGCGGGATGGTAGCTAACAGAAGCTTACGCATCTTCCAGGCCTGGGAATATGCATTTAACACATTTTCTAGGTAAGTCTGACATGTGCTAAATCTGAAAACCACAGGCCCAGAAGAATATTATTTTCTTTAGATTGCTCTAAAGTATGGATGTGATGGTTAATTTTGTATCTCCACCTGGCTAGACCACAGTACCCAGATATTTGCTTCAACGTTATTCTAGATGTTTCTGTGAAGCTGTATTTAGATAAGATTAACATTTGGATCAGTGAGGTTTGAGTAAAGCAGATTACCCTCCTAATGGGGGTGGATCTAATCTGTAGTCAGCTGAAGACCTTAACAGAGGAAGGACGGGCCTCCCCGGAGGGGGTTTCTGCCCCCAGACTGCCCTCAGACTCAAACTGCTGGTCCTCTCTGGGTCTCTAGCCTCCTGGCCAACCCTTGCTGGTTGTTAGGTCATAAAGAAAACACCAATGACTTTTTCAAAACATAGAAATTGTTGGATCTTACTCTCAGATCACAATGCAATAAAAGTAGGAGTTAATGACAAAAATAGGAACAAACAAAAATCCCTCCCAACCAGTGGAAAATTTCAAAATCCAAGAGACCTACTGAACGAGACGAGAAAATTCAAAGTATTATTACAGCATTAAGAATATAGTTATAGCTGTCATGTTACCTATAGAAACTCATAGCGAAGACTACTAATGAGTTCAGAGGAGAATGTGTAGTGGAATGTGGAGAATGGAAATAAAATATGCATTGTACTCAAGAAATCTGAAAAAACATACCATGGGAAATCAGAAGAAAAGATGGGGAAAAAAAAGGTAAAACAGGAATCAATAAATATGTGGAATTTAAAAGCAAACAATCAGACTCAACAGAAACAGACTCATAAATAACGGAGAACAAAGTGGTGGCTGCCAGTGGGGAGGGGGTGGGAGGGGTGGTGAGCTAGGGCAAGGGGATTAGGAGGTACCTACTTCCGGTTACAAAATAAATAGGTCCCATGGATGAAAAGTACAGCCTAGGGAATATAGTCAATAATATGGTAATAACACAGTACAGTGACAGATGGTGGTTACACTTGTGGGCACTGAGTGAAGTACAGAGCTGTTGAATCGATATGTTGTACACCTGAAACGAATGTCATATCATATGGCAACTACGAGTCAATTAAAAAAAAGATCTCAGGTAAACAACTTATACCCCAAGGAACTAGAACACAGAGAGCAAACTCAACCCGGGTTAGTAGAAGGAGATCATCAAGATTAGAGCAGAAATAAACGAAATAGAGACTAGGAGAGAATAGAAAAAGTCAACAGAACGGAGAGGTGTTTTTTGTTTTTTGGGTTTTTTTTGTTTTGTTTTGTAAAGAAAATTAATAAGCCTTTCGCTAGACTAAGAAAAAGAACAAGAAGACTAAAATCAATTCAGAAAGGAAAGAGGAGACATTGCAACTGATGCCACAGAAATTAAAAAGGATCCCGAGGGATTACCGTGAACGATTATACCCCAACACACTGGACACCTGCTAAGAAATGCACAAATTGCTAGAAACATCAACCTTCTAAGACTGAATCATGAAGAAATAGTCTGAACAGATCCATAATAAGTAAGGAGATCGATTCAGTGATCCGAAACCTTCCAGAAAAGAAAAGCCCAAGGCCAGATGGCTTCACTTGTGAATTCCACCAAATATTTTTAGAAGTATTAACATCAATCCTTCTCAAACTCTTCCAGAAAATCGCGAAGGAGGGAACTCCCTAGACTCGTTTTATGAGGCCAGCATTATCTGATACCAAAGCCAGACAACATTACTGGAAGAGAAAATTGCAGGCCCCTATTCCTGATAAACATAAAGCCAAAATACTAGCTAACGAAAATAGTAGCTATCCTCAACAAAATACTAGCAAACCAAATTCAACTATATATTAAAAGGATCATTCACCATGACCAAGTGGGGTTTATTCCTGGGATTCAAGGATGGTTTGATATACGTAAATCAATAAACATGATATATTACAGTAATAGAATGAAGGATAAAAATCCACATGACCATCTCAATAGGTGCAGAAGAAGCATGTGACCAAATTCAACACATTTTCATCATTAAAAACTAAAAAAAAAAAAAAAAAAACCCCAGCAACACTGGGAATAGAAGGAAATTACCTCAAAATTACCATCTGTGGAAAGCCCACAGCCTGTACAATGAGGAAAAAGTATTCTCTTTAATAAAGGGTGTTGGGAAAACTGGACAGCTTCTTGCAATAGAATGACTCTGGACTCCTATACCCTCTACCAAAATCAACTCAAAATGGATTAGCCATTTAAACTTAAGACCTGAGACTAAAACTTCTAGAAGAAACATAGGGCCGAACTCCTTGACATCAGTCTTGGCACTGATTTTTTTGGATTTGACACCAGGAGCAAAGGGAACAAAAGCAAAAATAAATATGTGGGACTATGTCAAACTAAAAGGCTTCTACACAACAAAGGACATCATTAAGAAAATGAAGTCAACCTAATGAGCGGGAGAAAATATTTGCAAACTGCATATCTGATAAGGGGTTAATTTCAAAGTATATAAGGGACACTTACAACTCAGTAGCAAAATATCCCTAATAAACTTATTTAAAAGTGCGCTCACGACTTGAATAGGCATTTCTCCAAAGAAGACATACAAATGGCCAGAAGTTGTATGAGAAAATGCTCATTGTCTCTAACCATCGGGAAAATGCAAATCAAAACCACAATCGGATATCACCTCCCACCTGTCAGAATGGCTAAAATCAACAAAAGAAAAAACAGGTGTTGGTGAGGACGTGGAGAAATTGGAAATTGTACACTGCTGGTGGGAATACAAAGTGGTGCAGCTGTGCTGGAAAACAGTATGGAGGTTCCTCAAAATATTAAAAATAGAACTATAATATGATCCAGGGAATGGACCCATGAGTATTGAAATCAGAATCCCAAAGGGATATTAGTGCTTCGTGTTTGTTGCAGTGTTATTCAGAATAGCCAAGGGGTGGAAACAACCTAAGTGTTCATAAACAGATGAGTGGATAAAAAAATGGGATTATATCTATATCTATATATATTATTCAACCTTAAAAAAGGACATTCTATAATATGCAATAACATGGCTGAGCATGTTATACTAAGTGAAATAAGGCAGTCACAGAAGGACAAATATTATATACAATATCTAAAATAGTCAAACTCGGGGGACGCCGGGGTAGCTCCGTCAGCTAAGCGTCTGCCTTCGGCTCAGGTCATGATCCCAGGGTCCTGGGATCGAGTCCCGCATCAGGCTCCCTGCTCGGTGGGGAGCCTGCTTCTCCCTCTGCCTGCCGCTCCCCCTGCTTGTGCTCTCTCGCTGTGTCAAATAAATAATTAAAAAAAATAAAATAGTCAAACTCGGCGCCTGGGTGGCTCAGTAGGTTAAAAGTCTGACTCTTGATTTTGGCTCAGGTCATGATCTCAGGGTCATGAGATCGAGTTCTGTGTTGGGCTCCATGCTCAGTGTCAAGTCTGCTTGAGATTCTCTCTCTTCCTTGCCCCGTGCTCCTCCCCCCACTCACACATGCATGTGTGCTCTCTCTGTCTCAGATAAATGAAGTCTTTAAAATAGTGAAACTCGTAATACCAGAGAGTGTCATGGTGTTTGCCAAGGGTTGGAGGAGGAGGAAATGGGGAGTTAGTGATCCACAGGTATACAGTTCCAGATCTGTCAGATAAATAATTTCTAGGGGCGCCTGGGTGGCTCAGTCATTAAGCGTCTGCCTTAAGCTCAGGTCATGATCCCAGCGTTCTGGGATCAAGCCCTGCATCGGGCACCCTGCTCAGCGGGAAGCCTGCTTCTCCCTCTCCCACTCCCCCTGCTTGTGTTCCCTCTCTCGCTGCCTCTCTCTCTGTCAAATAAATAAATAAAATCTTTAAAAAATAATAATAATTTCTAGAAATCTGGTGTACGATAGTGTGCCTCTAACAACACAGTATTGTACAGTTACTAAAATTTTGTTAAGAAGGTAGATCTCCTGTTCAGTGTCATTGCGACACTAAAATAAAAATTAGGGGCGCCTGGGTGGCGCAGCGGTTAAGCGTCTGCCTTCTGCTCAGGGCATGATCCTGGCGTTATGGGATCGAGCCCCACATCAGGCTCCTCCTCTATGAGCCTGCTTCTTCCTCTCCCACTCCCCCTGCTTGTGTTCCCTCTCTCGCTGGCTGTCTCTATCTCTGTCAAATAAATAAATAAAATATTAAAAATAAAATAAAATAAAATAAAAATTAAAAAGTAAGAGAGTAAAGGAACTACCACCGGAACCAGAAGAAGAGAGTCCTTTAGGAAAGGCGCCCTTGAGAGGAGTTGTGACTTTTCATCCTACCCTACAAGGAGGAAGAAGGAAGATACCTATTCCAATGTCCCTTTCCTCCTTGAGTATCCGCTCCTGCTGGGACTCTGGCACATCCAACGAGAAGCAGAGAGCAGGGGCTATTGGCACCCAGCAAGTCAGCCTCTTAGAGCAGAGAAGGGGGTAGAGAAGGTTGAAGAGAAGACCTGAAAAAGCAAACAGAAGACACACAGCATGGGTAGGACCTCTCAGTGATGTAGGCTTGCTCGGATAATCCTTTTTTTTTTTTTTTAAAGATTTTGTTTATTTATTCGACAGAGATAGAGACAGCCAGCGAGAGAGGGAACACAAGCAGGGGGAGTGGGAGAGGAAGAAGCAGGCTCATAGTGGAGGAGCCTGATGTGGGGCTCGATCCCATAACACCGGGATCACGCCCTGAGCCGAAGGCAGACGCTTAACCACTGTGCCACCCAGGCGCCCCTGCTCGGATAATCTTTACACCTTTGTTAGCTGCCCTGGGAAGCTTGCTGATAGGAAGGTGCTCGTTCGCCCAGACAGATTGAAATCAAAGAGCAAACGACCTCACTGATATGGTGTCCTCTTTGGGGCTTCCTCTGGAGGCCTGGCACAGTTGAACTGAATCTGACTCACCTCAGCTGGTCCAAGGGAGCAGGGTCCACCTCCTGGTTGGATGAGGCCAAAGGGGATGAAAGCAAGTCAATCTTAGGTAAAAAATCTTATGTTCAAATGAAGCTTCACCTTGAGCTCCAGGTCTTCCCATGCGAAGATGGACCTGCTCTGCGTGAAGGGGAAAGGGAGTACGGGGGCCTCCAAGAACTTTTGGGCTGGAGCTCTGGGGACACAGTGTTAAAACAGTGGATGCTTGTAAAGGCTCTGCTCATGCACACAGGGAAACCAAGAACCAGTTGAGTAGATGTCTACTGTTCAAGGTCAACCAAGAAGCTGGTGGCTTCTCCATGTTCAAAGCCAGGTGTCCTCATTCCCAGTCTCATGGTCTTCTCATCTTCCCTTGCTGCCATATCGTAGCTTAGACTGTTCTTACTTTCTTTCTTTCTTTTTTTTTTTAGATTTTATTTATTTATTTGTCAGAAAGAGAGAGAGTGCACACAAGCAGGGGGAGGGGCAGAGGCAGAGGGAGAAGCAGGCTCCCTGCCAAGCAAGAAGCCTGACACAGGACTCGATCCCAGGACCCTGGGGTCATGACCTGAGCCGAAGGCAAACGCTTCACTGACTGAGCCACCCAGGCACCCCTGTTTTTACTTTGCATTGCAAATGTTCTCCACGCATAGGCTGCCTCCATGATATATTTACTTCTCGAGGTGCTAAGGCAGAAGAGCTGCCCGTGCTGTTTGATCACAGATGTCACGGATGCATGGGTTCCGTGCCCTTTTGAGGTTGTGGACTTTTTTTTTTTTTTAAGATTTTATTTAGTTATTTGACACACAGAGAGAGGGAGCACAAGCAGAGGGAGCAACAGAGGGAGAAGCAGACTCCCCGCTGAGCAGGGAACCCAGTGCGGGACTCAGTCCCAGAACCCCGGGATCATGACCTGATCCGAAGGCAGATGTGTAACTGACTGAGCCACCCAGGGACCCCTGACGTTGTGGACATTTAACACAAGCCTGGCAGCCTTTGACGTGACATCTTTCAGGCTGATGTCACTCGTAATTGCCATAGTTTTCCTCACAGTAATTCTCTTAATTATATTTTCTGGGTCTTCACTGACTGTGACGTGAGCTGTCATTTTGTCATCTTCATTTTGCAGATTTTGCCTTTAGGGACCTGCTCCTCTGACTTCCTGGTGCTTCTCCCTGGGGCGGGACAGAGCCCAGGACGTAGGCGGGCAGCCAGGCCTCTGCCCACCTGAAGATTTGGCGGGTGGCCTCCCAGAGCTAGTGGAGGCTGCCCCCACCCCCCAGTATCTTCATACTTAGAAATACTACTTTTTTTTTTTGACAATAATTCCTTTTTTTTTTTTTAAGATTTTATTTATCAATTTGACAGAGAGACAGCCAGCGAGAGAGGGAACACAGCAGGGGGAGTGGGAGAGGAAGAAGCAGGCTCATAGCGGAGGAGCCTGATGTGGGGCTCGATCCCATAACGCTGGGATCACGCCCTGAGCCGAAGGCAGACGCTTAACCGCTGTGCCACCCAGGCGCCCCACGACTGCGCCATCCAGGCGCCCCACAGAAATACTACTTTTAAAAAATGAAACAACTAGACTGACCTGTCGTAAAATAAACGGAGATCGCGCTTTTAGAGTAACCATTTCTAGAAACCAGATGCCGAGGCACAATGAGAATGCGTACCATGTTCACGCCAAAAAAGGATTGGTATTTATTTCTATCATTTATTATCTTCTTATTAAGATGATCAGTGAGATAGTTTATTAAGCTAATATCTTAATAAATGAAAGAATAAGAAAACATGATTTCTTTCATTCAGTATTTCATATTTTTGTCTGTAGCTGAAAAGGGACGCGAATAGGCCCCCCCCCCCCACTCATGAAATCTGAGCATTGTTAATCTAGACACGTCACTGAGCAGAGCAGGCATAAGTTACCATTGTTGTGATGCCGTTCTAGTCTATCTTCTGGAAAGGGAGTCTCTCAGGGAGTTGTAACTCCCTGTGTCTTGTCCTTTATCCTCCCTAACCCCAGGAAGAAGAGAAAGGTGTCAGGGTCATATCGCAGGTGACCGTAAATCTCCTCAGAGTCTTCTGTGAACACGAGCAAAGAATTGTACTTTGTCGTCTTCAGTCTTTTTAAAATCTCTCTGAAAGGAAATCACTGTCCGTCTGTACACTCTGGTATTTTACCCATTTATTTACTTATTCAACCCATATTTTCTCAGAGCCCATTAGATGTCAGACACTGTGCTAGGTGTTGGTCATGTAACAGCACAAGATGACAGAAGAGTGACTAACAACACAACCCAATGGACTGTTAGACAGGATGGACTAAATTGTGTTCTGGTAAAACAAAGAACAAAAAACAAAAAACAAGGTTTCCTTGGCTTAATACAACTAGGGTTTATTTCTCAGTCATGTTAGAAATCATACAATTCGTGGAATGCCGGGGTGGCTTAGTCGGTGAAGTGTCTGCCTTCAGCTCAGGTCATAATCCCAGTGTCCTGGGATCGAGCCCCACAACGGGCTCCCTTCTCAGCAGGGAGCCTGCTTCTCCCTCTGCCTGCCCCTCCCCCCTGCTCGTGAGCTCTCTCCCCCTCTGTCTCTCTCTCAAATAAAAAAATTAAAAAAAAACTTTAAAAAAAAGTCATAGTTCATTAATGCTCAACTTTGGAAGCCTCTATCAGTCCTATGGATCTGCCGTGTGCTGCAACAGTTAAATTTTCAATTCTGTCAAACATTCTGTTCTTAAAAAAAAAAAAAATCCAGTTGTTGGAGAAGTTGCTGAGTGAATCTGTCACACAGGACTGAAAATGACCTTCAGAACTAAAAGCCGAGTTCTGGTCCAGCAAAACTACTCTTTTCCTGGTCGGGTCACTAGGGGCCGATCTCCAGATTAAATGCTCAACCAACTGAGCCACCCAGGCGCCCAGGACGATGACATTTTTAAGAAGGTTTCAAAACGAGCATGCCATGGATACAACTGTGATCTAAAAGCAAAGCCAGGCATCTTCTTGGTATGCCCTTCTAGTGGTTCTCAACTTCCTGTCTCCAGTTTGCTCTTGTATTTCAAAATGGCGCAGGAAACCAGAGAGACTAGAATAATGGCAGAAATTCTCAAAGGGGTCAGTTAGAGGAATGGCCCCGTGGGGCGCAGTTCATGATGTTATTATGTAGCCTGTGTAAGAAAATGACAAAGGGTCACCTAATGATCCTTTTAGTCGTGACTGTAAAGAAGTGCAGGGAGAAGGTTCACCAGCGGCTCTTCATCCCCATTCAAGACCAAAGGAAGGACCGCGGGGCTAGAATGGCTTGGGGATAATGGGTTTGAGAAGAGCTTTTGGCTGTAAGTAATCAAACAGCCGGAGGCGAAGAAGAAAAATGAGAGGTTTCCCGTCTCACATTTCCCATCTCACAGTAAGCCAAAGCGTCGGCAGGCATGTGGGGGTTCTGTCATTCTTTAATGGGGTTCTCTGGAAATGGGAGCACATCCTGCGTCTCGAAGGGATATCCCTGGAAAGGGCTTCTCTTGTAATGGTTTTTTTCTGCCTCCAGAAAGCTTTTCCGTTTTGTGGAGCTGCTTCCCTGTGCTGGGCACAGCCCTTGCAATGGACACGAGAGGTGTTAATAGACTTTCCTGAGTGTAGGGCAACGAGGAGGAGCAGGAGAGATGGGCTATGTTGCAGAAAAGGAAAACAAAATTGGATACACATATTGCTGCTTCTGGAGTCTGTCCATGCACAACACAGAGGCCCCGTTCTGACCGTTTTTCTTCTTGGTTCTGGACTTCGGCCACATTGCTGGGGGCCACTGATTTCTCGGGCACTTTCTCATCTCTGCTTTCGGGGGGTCTCAAGGCCCCAACCTTCTTCCTGATTTGCCTTAGAAGGAAGCAATAAACACATCACCTCCTAACTGGCAGCTTTTTACAGTTTAAGTTTGGCTGCTTGTTGACTTAACCGTGTGGGTCCAGAATAGCCTTTGCTTCCTTCGCAGAGTGAAGCACGCCCAGGTGTTCTGTTTTGTACTTTTCACCAGCACAGCCCTGGCTCTTAAAAGGATGAGTTACTCTTAAAGACTCTGAAGGTCCCAAACCAAATTAGTAAGCGGAGGCAAGTGCCTGAAGCCTGCCTTTCCCCAGATCGTTTTCTTTTTTTTTTTTTAAGATTTTATTTATTTATTTGACAGAGAAAGACAGCCAGCGAGAGAGGGAACACAAGCAGGGGGAGTGGGAGAGGAAGAAGCAGGCTCCTAGCAGAGGAGCCTGATGTAGGGCTCGATCCCAGAACGCAGGGATCATGCCTTCGGGACGCTTAACGACTGCACCACCCAGGTGCCCCGCCCCAGATCGGTTTTTGCCAGTTTCATTCAGCAAGTGAAAGCTTTGTTTCTCAGCATTGCCAAAAGTTAAAATAAATTTCTCCCCATTACATGAATATTCCTGATATTGCACAATGTACCTTATAGGGGTGCTTAGTAGAGGAGAATATGCAGACAGAAGCATATTCGTGCAAAAGTTTCGAGAAGAACCTGGGGAGGAATTAAAGGGCGTGAACTTCGCTCCTGATCTGCCATATCTTTCCATCCTCAGGTCCTGTTGATGTTGCCTCCTTGACGTCTCTCAAATATGCTTCTGCCAACTCTGCCCATTACCCAGTCTCTGCTGTTTTTGTCTTCCCAGCCCCTAACCAAGACGGGCAAATGCAAGGTACTGGTTCAAAGACTGTTGCATGATTGGATGAACGAAAGAAGGAATTCTGAGAAAGGACTAGTGATTCTAGAAATTTGAGGGTGGAATCCTCCATAAATGGGACTGGAGAGGCTGCCCCCTCCCCTTTTTTTCAGCAGAAAGCTGCAACAGAGTAAGAGAAGCAAACAGAGGGATCAAAAGAGCAAAGCACATTTGAAAGAGGCAGAATATGAAGACTGCAGTGAATTTTTACAAATCAATTAGGCAGGAGAGGGGAAGTGCGGTTCAAGTTCCTGCGTCAAGATAGAAAGTTTGTATCTATTTACAGGCTGAACTCTAGACATTATGAGGATGAGAGAATCAATAATAACCAGCATCATTGTTTATCAGATGCTTATTAGTATCTAGCGTAAAACTAGGTGTGTCGTGAACATCACCGGCTTTATGAAGACATTGATGAACACGAACGCCATTAGTCCTGACATCAAACGTATGCAGGTAGATATAATTATCCTCGTTTTTTTGCAAATGGAGAAATTGACATTTGGAGAAATTAACTAACTTCCCCAGGGTGACGTGACTAGTCAAGCATGAGGCTGGGATTTGAACCCAGATCTGTCAGAATCTAGATATTGTGCAATTAGCCTCTGTACTCCGTTGCAAAAAATACGGTTCATTCACAGCATAAAGCATAGAGATGTTGAATCATTATGTCGTACACCCGAGACTAATGTGACATTGTGTGTCAGCTGCACTCAAAAAAAAAAAAGTGCTGCTCATACATTGTATCTCCCTAACTTGGGTGTGGCTTGGTAATCATGTTTGCAAGAAGGAAGCAGCATGAGGCAGGAGTGTAAGTTTAAAGAAAAATGAAAAATGCGCGGAGAGGGGGCTCTCGGTAATCTTGACTCATTGCATAATTTTGCCTAGGGTTGGTTTAATTATTCCGGGGTGTGGGTAACTGTATATTAGGTAAACTCCTAATTCTCCGCCAATTTCATTTCTTTTGTTTTGTTTTGTTTTGTTTTTTTATTATATTATGTTAGTCACTATACAGTTCATCCCTGGTTTCTGATGTAAAGTTCATTGATTCATTAGTTGCGTATAACACCCAGTGCACCATGCAATACATGCCCTCCTTACTACCCATCACCAGTCTATCCCATTCCCCCACCTCCCTCCCCCCTGAGGCCCTCAGTTTGTTTCTCATAGTCCATAGTCTCTCATGCTTCATTCCCCCTTCTGATTACCCCCTCTTTCTTTATCCCTTTCTTTCCCTACCGATCTTCCTAGTTCTTATGTTCCATAGATGAGAGAAACCATATAATTGTCTTTCTCTGCTTGACTTATATCACTTAGCATTATCTCCTCCAGTGCCGTCCATGTTGCAGCAAATGTTGAGAACTCGTTCTTTCTGATAGCTGAGTAATATTCCATTGTATATATGGACCCAAATTCATTTCTTAGATGAAGAAGCTAAGGTTTAGAGAGCTCCCTTGTGTAAATTCATACAGCTAAATACCTTAACTGGGATCCCGCCCCCCACCTGTCAGTCATAAGGCCACCTTCTTACTGTAAGCCCATAGCGACCTTTAGTGTGATAGCAAACATTTATCCTAGGTAGATTCATGACATTTTATAGCGAAAGGATAGCACAGGGATTATGTAATTCAGTTCGTTCATTCTGTGCCTGGGGAGATGGGGTGCGGAAGCAAATTGACTTGATAGTGATCACAGAGCTCGTCAGTCAAAAGGCTATGCCAGGGTCCAGGCTTCTCGCCCCCAGAATAAACTGCCTTTTTGAATTTCAAGGACATTCTTTGATGAAAGCCATAGCCAGATCTGTAAACAAACATGGTACAAGGAAGGGTGAGTCTTTCCTCGTCTTGGGGCCGCCCTCTCCGGAAAAGTGCATCACAAAGGTATCCTCTGTGGGCTCCGATCCGTTTTCTTTGGCCGTGCCGGGTGTGCGGAATTAGATACTATTGACTTGCCTGCAGGCTTTCTGTTAGACTTTGGGGAGAAAAAAATCTGCCTGTCAGCTGCTTCAAAACGAAGCCTAATTCTTCTCCATTCTGCAGTGACACGCGGCACAGTGATGGCGTATTTGCGTTCAAATACTGCAAATACCTGACATACGGTACATCCTGAATATTTGAATATATTTCACCCAAGCAGAGCGCGTTTCCCTGCTAGTATCTGCCGAATCGTAGAATTTAGGAATTTTATGAAGCTGAGGGGACACTGGAGAAATTAAGTTGAGAGCAACAGTCAGCCTGCTTTTTCAAGGATAATCCCCTGTGTCTAAATTACGTATGTATTATTGTCCTCCATTTGCATGACCAATGATAGGGAAGTTCCTTATTGTGAGATGCAATAATTTTATATAATTGCAACAGCTTCGGCAGCTCTGAACGAGGCTTCCCTCGCAGAACACAGGCTCGGGGAAAACAAATTATGTTGATTTACTAGCAATTCTGCAAATGGATTGTCTGGGGGAATTAGAGGGTGTCTTTTTATGAAGCACAAAGAAACCGCTCACTGTTTGACATTGTAAATTGCTTGCTTGGAACCTGCAGAGCCGTAGACCCATAATTGCATGTCCTTGCCTCTGAGGACCCACCATTTTGCGCTTGGATTTGGAGACTTTCCGTGCGATGATTAAGGGAAAGAAATGATACTCGTGTACCCAATAGTAGAGGGCAGGGCAGGGGTTGTGCCCATCCAGGAAAAAGCAGAAAAGAGCAAATCTAGGGTAACTTCCTGTGAAAGACAGTCCCAGGAGCTCTGGTTTTGCCGAAATCAGCTTATATGCATGTTGTCAGCCGCAAATGAGCCGCAAGAGAGGGGCAGGCACTTGGCTACCGAAAAATCCCCTCGTCTCATAAAATCTAGGACGAGATGGATTTTAGAGATGGTTTAGGCTCTGCTGCCGTTCGCTCCGTAGGCAGGAAAGCTGAGAGGTTGAAGGCCATGTCTGGGAGGGGCGCAGCTGGATGGTGGAGGAGTCAAGGCTGAATTTTGCTGGCAGGTTGTTTCATGTCCCATCAGGGTGGACGATTCTTGGCGGGTTGGTGGTACTGAATAGGGTCTTGCCGAATTTGGAAGCTCTGGGTGGCATTTTATTTATTTCCGGTGAGACCCAAGAAATTGACCATGGTGTTTTTAGGGCCCAATGTGAGCCGTTGCTCAAACAGACCAGCGAGCTGCTTGCTTGACAAAGCACCTGAGTGTTCTTGATGGCCGTGGGGACATGTGGCGTGATGAAGATGTCTGACGGCTTCCAGAGTTTAGAGTGCCCTTCTTTTGTTTTGGGCTGATGGTATGAATGGGGGTATAAGGATTTGAGGTTCCTGCCCTTCCTCTGATGCGTCCCCCTTCCTCCTTCCTCCAAGTTTAGGAAAACTTGACTTCCTTGGGAGAATTTCTGGCCTGGAGGGGTGGAGTACCAGTGATAAACCTATGCTTTCTTTGTTCCTTTCACCTGAATCAGGTTTTTAAAAATTAAAAAAAAAAAAAAAAGTTTTTTTAATCTGCTGGGTGTTTTAAACTCTTTATTGGTATTACTCACGTGGGACTTCTGTGTGACATTTGCTCTCGTTTTTGTTTTACACGAGATTAGAATATTACGGAGGGTAGAGCCTTAGTCCAAAACAGCTTTACCTATGCTGTCCTGCTTAGCGTGTCCTGCCTCGCACACAGCTGGTTCTCAGTAAAAGGTGCTAAATGAGCGGACGCATCCCTGGCCATCTCTGGACCCTTTCCTTTCTGGATCTTTCCCAGTTGCAGAAATAGGGCTTTTTCCCACAGTCTCTCTTCCTCTGAAACATAGGGTTTTTGCCCACAATCTCCCTTCCTTCCTCATGGCGTGGAGATCTCTGCTTTGCTCCTGACAACCCCTCACGTATTCACTTTCCTCGTCCAGGATGTGTCTAGTAGAGAGATATCTCAAGGCAGTCCCCCAGACCTGGCGCTCGGCGCACATCCATCTTCTCTTTTCTAAGTTCAGAAACTCAGTAAAAAAAATTTTTTTTCACGGCACAGACAGAGCAAACTATGCTTATTATATTTCTAGTGAGTTTGCTTAATGGGAAAGACAACTGTCACATTTTAGAGAATTAGGCCCCTTTTTCATGACCCTGCAATTTTTATTTTCAGGAATCTTTTTTTTAAGATTTTATTTATTTATTTGAGAGAGAGAGAGAGACAGCATGGAGGGAGAGCGAGAGGGAGAAGCAGACTCCCCAGCGGGCAGGGAGTCCGACGTGGGGCTCGATCCTGGGACCCCGGGATCGTGACCTAAGCCGAAGGCAGACGCTTAACCACCTGGGCCGCCCAGGCGCCCCCTTTTTTTCCGGAATCTTGCTACAACCATGAAACTGTAGTATTTCTGGAGCTACTGTTGTTCTTCCACAACTTAAAATTTAGAATATCCTAGAACCATTATTTTGGCAGTCTCTCTGTGAAGTAGCCTTAAGGCTAATGTTCCGAAGGCCGATCTTATTAATGTGATTCTTCGGAAAATGTGGTTTTAGCTTCGTAAATAAATCTTGTCATGAAGCACATTCTGTAAGTCTCCCAGATTCTATGTGTGCTCTGTATGCACTCCCCTCTGAGATCAGCCCTTGGATCATATCTTCCCTTCATCGTTCTGAAATAGAATTTTACTAAGTCTTCGCAATGCAGATGGAGTAGGAAGAATTTGGGGAGGCTGCAGAGGTACAACCGGAGAACCTAAGTTTGGCAAAACTTGTTACCGAAAGGAGGGAAATGAAAGGAAAAGCTCAAGATGGTGGAGAAGAGAGGACTGAGTAAAGCATGGGAGGCAGGGTCGTTGTTGTAGAAACTGATTCAGACTGTGTGTTTAGGAATTACGGCAGGTGGAACGTATGTGATCTGAGGGCGCCTGGGTGGCTCAGCCGGTTAAGCGTCTGCCTTTGGCTCGGGTCATGGTCCTGGGGTCCTGGGATCCAGCCCCACGTCGGGTTCCCTGCTCAGTGGGGGAGTCTGCTTCTCCCTCTCCCTCTCCCTCTGCAGCTCCCCCTGCTTGTGCTCTGTCTCGCTCTCTCTCTCACACTCTCTCTCTCTCAAATAAATAAATAAATAAAATCTTTTTTATAAGGTTATGTGGTCTGGGGGAGAGGAGGAATATGTTTGTGGATCACTACGGAGGTGTGCAGCTGGAATGGAGCCTGGGAGTTGTGTCCAGAGTTCAGCTGAGAAGGACCTGGCATTCTACCAGGTACTTGGGCGTTAAAATGGACTCAGAACCATTGAAACCTTGTATACTCTCTAAGCATAAGCAAGGCTGAAATCCCTCTGTTCTAGTAATTTATAAACCAGAGCACTCCCAAGGACTCCCAAGGAATAATTATTCATCCTTGAAGATGAGCTCATGTTTAAAATGGATGAATCACGTAAGTGAGATCCAGAAGATGCAACGAACAAAATAACTAGTATCCAAAGACGCAAACACTTTTTATAAAGATTTATTTGAGAGAGAGACAGTGTGCGAGTGGAGGGAGGGGCAGAGGAAGAGAGAGAATCCTCAAGCAGGGTCCCCGCTGAGGCTCCCGACTCGGGGCTCCATCCCAGGACCCTGACATCATGAACTGAGCAGAAACCAAGAGCCAGCCGCTTAACCGACTGAGCCACCCAGGTGCTCCAAAGACGTAAACAGTTTGAATCAGAAATTATAACATGCAAATATTTAGTATGAGCATAGAGGCAGAAAGGAAATAGTAGAAAATACAACGAAGGAATAAAATAGTATGAAAAAGAGCGGGTGGATTAGGGAAGAGGAACCAAACGGAGGCCTAGCAATAAAAAAAACGTAATCCTTGAAATTCTCAGGGAGAGATGAGTGACAGGGGGGATTAGGTATAGGAGAAGAGAAAATCAGCGGAACTAACACAATTAAAGGGAAAATCCCTAGAATGTCTGACATAGCGATGATAAGATGGAAAGAGTGCAAGAGCAATCAGTAGGTAAATAAGTCACAGGAATAAACTGTACAGCATAGAATATAGTCAGTGGTATTGTAATAGCATCGCGTGGTGACAGATGCGGTCTATGTGCATGGTGAGCGCAGCGTAACGTAGACACTTGTCGATTCACTACGCTGTACCCCTGAAACTAACATACATTGTGTGTTGACTCGACTCAAAAGATTTTTTTTAAAGAGCAGTTCATAGATAAAGATGGCAGGATAAGCAGTATAAAGTATGCAAGAAAAAGAATGGAGAAGAGGTAATGTCAGAAGGGATAAGAATTTTTATAGCTGACGAAGGATGTAAGTCATATTGGAGAATCACAGGGTATTCCAAATAGAATAAAAACACCCCTCCCCTTCTTGTTCTTTAATATTATTCTCTTCATTGCAGACCTCCTGTTTTGTTTTTTTTTTAAAGATTTTATTTATTTATTCAACAGAGAGAGACAGCCAGCGAGAGAGGGAACACAAGCAGGGGGAGTGGGAGAGGGAGAAGCAGGCTCCTAGCGGAGGAGCCTGATGTGGGGCTCGATCCCATAACGCCGGGATCACGCCCTGAGCCGAAGGCAGACGCTTAACCGCTGTGCCACCCAGGCGCCCCATGCAGACCTCCTGTTTTAAAAATATATCCATGATATGGGTACCTGGGTGGCTCAGTTGGTTAAGCATCTGACTCTTGATTTCAACTCAGGTCTTGATCTCAGGGTTGTGGGTTCAAGCCCTGCATTGGGTTCCGTGCTGGGCATGGAGCCTACTTAAAAAAAATATATATCCATGATATTGTACGTAATGTACGATGAATAAAATATAGACTAAAATAGCCCCTCTAGTTGGGGAGTTCACAGCCATCATCATTATATTCACAGTCCCTCTCTACATCATCAGTGAGAACATATCTCAAGGGTCAGAAACTGAACTAAGCATTTTAGGTCAATTACTTCACTTATTCTTGGAATCCTATTTTATAGCCTTGCTAGACTAACTGAAAGATGACATCCTCTGTGTCTTCTTCTGAGTAAAATAAGGGGACCAAAATTAATTTTGCAGTAAAATGTTACAGCATGAAATGTTACAGCTTTTCTGACATTCTATGAGAAAATCTTTTTACAAATATGTTTAATGTGATTCAAATGAATGACCATTACTTTATTTAAGAAACTCAGTAGGCATTTATTAGTCGCCTACTGTGTGTACTAAAGGGTGTAGGTGCTTTTAAGATCTGAGGGGTTTTTTTTCCAAGTTTCTACTTTTTGTTCCAGTATAGTTAACATACGGTGTTATATTAGTTTCCAAGTGTATAATATTGTGATTCAACAATTCTTTTTTTTTTTTTTAAAGATTTTATTTATTTATGTGACAGAGAGACAGCCAGCGAGAGAGGGAACACAAGCAGGGGGAGTGGGAGAGGAAGAAGTAGGCTTCCAGCGGAGGACCCCGATGTGGGGCTCGATCCCAGAATGCCGGGATCACACCCTGAGCCGAAGGCAGACGCTTAATGACTGCGCCACCCAGGCGCCCCTGATTCAACAATTCTATATATTACTCAGTATACTCTTTATTTTTTATTATTATTTTTAAAAATTTATTTGACAGAGAGAGAGAACACAAGCAGGGGGAGCAGTAGAGGGAGAGGGAGAAGCAGACTCCCCGCTGAGCAGGGAGCCCCATGTGGGACTCGATCCCAGGACCCTGGGATCATGACCTGAGCTGAAGTCAGACGCTTAACCAACTGAGCCACCCAGGTGCCCCATAAGTGTATTCTTTAATCCCCATCAACGGTCTGAGGGTTTTACCAATCGTAGCACACATATCAATATTAACAAGACTTAGTAGCTCAAAACAATATTTATTTGCTTTTCATTCTGTAGGTTGGCAATATGGGCCGGGCTCAACTTGGGACAGTTCATTTCTGCTCCGCGTGTTGAAGGCTGGGCTCACACATGCACTTGGGCTTTGGTGCAGATGTCTGGCAGAGCTAGGTCGGCTGCAACAGCAGAGACCTTCGTCCACGTGCTCTCACATCCCCCAAGAAGCTACCTGGGCATTTTGCCATGGTGGCAGGAGAGTTCCTTGTAGGCAAGCACTTTTCAAGCCTCTGTTGTATCACGTTTGCTAATAGTCCATTGGCCAAAGCAAGTCACATGACCAAGCTCAGTGTGTGTGTGTGTGGGGGGGAACTGGGGGTGAGGGGAATAGCCAATGGCAATGGATACAGGGAGACAAAATTCACAGGCGCCATTTTTAAAACCGTTTACCTCAAGGGTAATTAAAATTTTATTTTATATATATATATATTTTTAAGATTTTAGTTATTTGAGAGAGAGAGAAAATATGAGCAGGGGGAGGGGCAGAGGGAGAGAGAGAGAAGCAGACTTCCCACTGAGCAGGGAGCCTGATGTGGGGGATACGGGACTTGATCACAGGACCCCAAGAAATCAATGCTTAACTGACCGAACCATCCAGGCGCCCCAAGGGTAATTAAAATTTTAACTGGAGTGGAAATCTGACCCCAAAGTTGTGGGACAAACACAACTGGAGTCTTACTATCTTTTTAAGGTTATAAACCTTAGCCCTTTCTTAGATCATGGTGGTCCACCTTGAAGCACTTGTCTGGGGAGTTTAGTCTAGATGGGCAGCCCAGTCTGAATTCTTCAGATAAAAGTAGCTCCCATTACAGCAGTGTCCAGGAATCTGTCCGTTTTAGCTGAGTAGATTGGTCTTACACAGTCCCTCAAAAGGGCGCCTTTGGAGACGTTGCCTTGGAGGCAGTGAATTATTGCTTCTGTGGAAGGATCAAGTGACTAACCTTCCATTCGTATCTCACTGCCACTGGCAAAGAATCTCTTGACCTCCTTAGAAGCTGGAAGAAAGATGATGCCTTCCAGGACATTGGACAGCTCAGCCTGCAAGAATATAATTAATCATTACTTTCTGGGTCAGCTCCTGAAACGGCTCCTTTATCATCATCCATCTTTTTCTAGAAGGGATCTTTAAATTCTACTTTCTTAAAGAAAGAATGATGTGACTGCTTTTTGTGGATGGGGGTGGGCCATGAGTTTTGGAGGGCATCATTCTTTTGAGAGAGATTTTTAAAGATCCATTAAGTATATTGGTTAACGTCTTAATGTTTTTCGGGATACTTGTGTCTTCAGAAGATTATCAATGTATAGGGGCACCTGGTGGCTCAGTCAGTTAAGCATCTGCCTATGGCTCAGGTCACGATTTCAGGGGAAGTTAGCACTGTACAGATGATGATGGACATTTCCTGCCAACCACGACTGCCCCTTTGTTTCTTCCCAGTCACCCCAGATATCCATGTGGGTCTCAACATGTTTCCTGGAAAACAGGGTCTATCTCTAGCTTCGACATTCCAGTTAGACAATCAGTGAATTTTATTCTATTGACCGCAGTTCAGATGTGGGCACGTAACCTAAACTATGATAAGTAGATTGAATTTGTGGCAACGCAAGGACAATGATGACTTCCTTTTCTGCAAGATGAAAAGGGAAGAGCCTACAGTGCGTTGAGCTGCGGATTGCCATGTCTCTCAAGACCACAAAGGGGACTGGCACGAGGTGAGGAAAACCATGCAGAAGGCAGAGTGGCAAGACAGGAAGAGTTCAGGTCCAGGGTGTCATCAGTGAGCTGCTGAATCAAGCTTTACCTGAACGCCTCTTCAGTTATATGAGCCAGTACATTGCCTTTCTGTTTCAGCTCGTTTGAGTCAGGCTGTTCTATTATCTGTAGCCGACAGCATCCCAGCTGCCCTCCACCTGACCTCAAAGAGCAGACGAAATTCTCCTTTTTGTGAAATCCCCTTGAAGCCTACGGAGTGAGCAAGTGGATACTTTTTAAGGATGTTGGTGAAGGAGAGGATGATTACGACCTAGAAAGGAGGGAACTTTGTCTAACACGCTATCCCCAGCAGAGCCTTGAGTAAGAAAGGTATTGACACGTGGTATTTAAGGGTGCAAGAACCATTAGCAATAAGGGATACTCGGAAATGAACTCTGTTCTCGTATGGAATGATAAGGACCGTTTTTTGTTTTTGTTTTTGGTCTGGGACCAGTCTGCCTTGGCATTCCTTTTACACATAGTCATTTGTATAAAAAAATGATTTAATAGGCATGTATTGAGCATCTATTATGTGCCAGATGCCCGGAATACAGAGACTATTAATAATAATAATCCCTAGCCTCACAACTTCAAAAATTAGTGGGGAAAAGGTCGGAGAGATCCAGTGAGAGAAGCACAACTCATTGGAACAAATCTGTGCAAAGTGTTAGAATAGAAGCACCAGGTCCATCTTGAGGCTAGGACAGTGGTTCTCAGTTGCAAGTCCGTGGCTGTCCTTTTGTGACTGTTGTTTTCCTGTGGCAAAATGAAAACGTTAAAAACAACCAAATGAGGGGCGCCCAGGTGGCTCAGTCAGTTAAACATCTGCCTTTGGCTCAGGTCATGATCCCAGGGTCCTGGGATCGAGCCCTGTGTTGGGCTCCCTGCTCAGCGGGAAGCCTGCTTCTCCCTCTCCCACTCCCTTGCTTGTGTTCTCTCTCTCGCCGTCTCTCTGTCAAATAAATAAGTAAAAACTTAAAAAAAAAAAAAAAAGAACAACCAAATGAGTGAAATCTTCATAAAACCGAATTTGTGCAATTGAACAACTCTCATTTATTCGGAGGTGGGATTCTTCCTGGGTTTGTTGGCTTGTTTTTGGTTCTAACTTGGCCTGTATATTATGGTAGGTGTGTGTATAGGTGCGAGCGAGCAAAGTAATAGTAGACAGTCCTATATTCGAATTTCCTTTCAAAAATACCGATAATATCTGTTACAGAACTTTGGCAATCGCTTGCCTAGAATATAGATGGAGACGGTTTGGAGAGGTCGTTCTGGAGTGGATCTGTGGAGTAGACACAGTGTCAGCAGGCATCGTGAAGAAGGCAGTTGCTCAGCATATATGAACACAGATACGGAGTGGGCAAGGCCTCTTTGGAGAATGGCAGGCATTTTGGCATATTTTAAGAAGGGAATGGCAGGCACCGAAGTCAAAATAATTGGCTTGATTCAGCTATTAAAGGGCCCTGAATGTCGTGCTCAGGAATTTGGATTTGCTCTAACAGGCAGTTGGAGGCACTGAAGCATTTAAAGGATCTGATATATGATTTTGAAAGCTAATAAAAGTAATAGGGAAATGTGTCCGTTTCTTGGACAGTTACATTTCTCAGTGGCTCTAAAAGTAGAAGTGGCTTTTCAAATATAAAGGAGAAAACTCTTATGAGGGCTCTGATATTTATCAGCAGTGGAATTGATCAGTGACTCGTGCAAAACGATGAATGGCAAGCTTGGCTGTTGCTGGTTATTTTTTGAACAGTAAAGGGAACCCCTGTCCCCCCAGTACACACACACACACACACACACACACACACACACACAGTCCTCCAGAGTAGAGCTCTTGAGTCTCCTGGTAGTTCCCTTTTTTGGGAGCAGTTTCTTGCCTGATTTGTTACAATGAAAAAACATCCATTGATCTTCCCAGAAGCCAAACTGTGTTTCCAAAGGCACATCTTGGGAACCTTTGGAAGGCATCTAGCTACTGTTACGAGGAGCCTGGGAAAGACAAACTCGCAGCTCCCGAGCGCTGGGTCTCTCTAAGCAGACACTCTATTGGGATTAGCAGAGGGTTGTAGGTTTCATTTGCCCGTTCCAAAGGAAAACAAAACCCAAGAACAAGTAAGGGGCCATTTGTAGCCACCCCTCAAAGCTGGACTTAAATTGAGGCATAACTGAGTGGAAAGAAAAATCTTCGCAACTGGCAAGGATTTTGTTGGAGGTCCAGATCCTTGCTTATGAGCTATGCGGTCTTGGCCAAGCATCTTGACCACTTTGGTCCTCAGGTCAGGCGCCTACTCCGTCTCAGAAACTTGCTAGGAGGTTTAATGAAATGACATAAGTAAAGCCCAGTTGCTGGCCCGTCAGGGATGCTCACTGACTGACAGTTAGCTTCTCACGGATGAGAACGGCAGGCCATTCTCATTTTCCCTCTGCAGGGTCCAGGGCCAGAGTGCAAAGGGAAGCCTGCGCCCCACACGTCTAAGTGCTTCGAAGTTCTAAATCAAATAAGCAAAATTAAATACATATGCCACAGGCTTCTAGATTGGCAAATATACCTTCCCAGTGAAGAGCTCAAAGCTTTGTTTTGTAGAGCAAAGTTCCTAACAAATAATTGTGGATAGTGCAGATTTCAAATTAATTTCATCGTTGTTGAAGACCATGATTCTTTCCGGGAGGACTCACCGCCCCTGGGCTAGGAGAGAGAGAGGAGAGATTTCTCCTTCACTGGTTGGTTCACGGGAACCTGAAACTCCAGGCCAGGCTCTCACATCCCCTTCAACTTCTGGTCCATAGTCTGTCTCCTTGCCTCTCTGTAGCTGACTCTGGCCTGAAATAGAGATTCTTGTGCTGGCCATGCCAGCCCGTAGGTCCAAGCTCTACCCACACACATTGCAGTAGCTGCCCTTACCTGTCCCTTGGGCCAAGGGTATACACTGTGGTGGCCTTTCAGGAAGCTGGATCAGGGGAGAGGCCCACACAGCACCTGGATTGGAATTGGGATCACCAGTGCAAGAGTCCCAGAGTCTCTGTACCCCAAGCGTTACAGAGAAGGGGAGGCCCAGCCTGCAGAGGGCACATTACCTCTCTGTGAGCAGAGGTGTGGATGGAAGAGGGCAAGAGCAGGGCCCTTTAAAGCATAGGGTTCCGCACAGGGGATCTTTTTTCGTGGGTCGTAGGGGGATGCTGGGTTTAAAGGACAATTTTGAGCAGTAACCTCTTCCCTCTTATTTCAGCCCCCTTTGACTGCCTCTGGGCATCTTTTCTTCTTTGTTTTCCCTTCCTCTGTGTCCCGCTTTGCTTACTTTCTCTTCCTTACTTCTTTGGACACCCCGGATGGCGGCAGGCTCTTCTCCATCCCCCTGGATGTGGAGTTTCTGAAACAATCGATCACTTTGTTCAGCGTGTTCATACTGCTTATGAAAATAGGACCTTCCTTCACTCTTTTCCCCACTTACAGTTGAGATACGAGCTCTTCCACTCTCTGACACAGGAATCCCACTCTTTTTTTTTTTTTTTTAATTTCATTTATTTATTCGACAGAGACACAGCCAGTGAGAGAGGGAACACAAGCAGGGGGAGTGGGAGAGGAAGAAGCAGGCTCATAGTGGAGGAGCCTGACGTGGGGCTCGATCCCATAACGCCGGGATCACGCCCTGAGCCGAAGGCAGACGCTTAACCGCTGTGCCACCCAGGCGCCCCAGGAATCCCACTATTATAATATGGAGGGGACATGGAACAGGGGGTTCATCGTGGTGTCGTATGGGATGATGCCATAGGGGAAGTAGAACTTGACCTTTATCGATAACATTGGGTTTTCAGTTCTTTAACAAAAAGACAGATTGACGAGAGGAAAACAAACTGTTTCTTAACCTGTGCAGCACACAGCAGGTGGGAGAAAGCTCAGTGAAAAGTAACTCAAAGCAGGGGCTTAAAATTTTGGCTGAGAGAGCCTCTTCCACAAGGAGCAGTACCTTTGTAGGAAAATGATGGGATGAAGAAAAGTGATTTTAATTCTCCAGGGGAAGCAGACCGTCTGACCTTTAGGAAGCAAAGGGGAAGCTTTCTCTGGGTTTGCTGCTGCTTAATTCCCTTCGGTTCATAATATTTTTGGTGTCAGAGAGGCATGTTTTTGGGGGGATGCATTCTGATAGCCTTCAATGGGGATTTGGGGGCAGTTTGGAGGTGGGTTACTGGAGGAGTGGGTAGGCAAAATATGGAGGGTACACATGGAGCAACGTGGGTGGATCGTAAGAGCACACTGATGCGTGAAGTAGCAGACAGCATCATACCATTATGTCGAATAAAACTTCATTTATAAAAACACCATAGATTTTATGAGAACAAGAGCAATAGAGGAGAGTCACGTGGACTCATGATGCTAATAGGCCATGGACTAGCGGTGTGATTAACTCAACTCTAGGCACCTGACATTCGAGGAAAAAAACCATAATTTTTTGGTGGGCAACCCTGTGTGGTCATTGAATTCTTTTCTCTTCAGCCTACCAGCCACAGTCTCAGATTGCTTCTTGGGATCACAACCTCCTCAAACTTCACTGTGCCCTTGATCCTTCATACCCTAGTAAGGCCATGGGGGGAGGGGGCCAGATTACACCCCGCTGGGGAATCATCTGGCTCTCCCCTGCCATACCTGCCTAAAAAAGAAAGTCAGTTTGTAGAGCTGGCTTCTGCCAGGTGTGGGGGCCGTGGGTCCTTGGCCCAGAGTGTTCCTGGTCTCATTTACTAGTTTTATTTTATTTTATTTTTTTAAAGATTTTATTTATTTATTTGAGAGAGAGAGAGAGAAAGAGGGAATAGAGGAAGAGCTAGAGGGCGATGCAGACTCCCCACTGAGCAGGGAGCCCGATGCAGGGCTCGATCCCAGGACCCTGAGATCATGACCTGAGCTGAAGGCAGATGCTTAATGACTCAGCCACCCAGGCACCCATCATTTACTAGTTTTAAAAAATGATAGTAAAGGTTGCTTTGGGTTTCCCTTTTCCCTCCCGCATTAGCCCGGTGCCCACTAAAATAAAATAAAAATAGAATTATCCATGGAACCATAATGAGAACCAACCGATTGAGGCCAGGACTGGCTTATGGTTTTGGGGAGTGATCTCCAAGGTTGGGTGGGCAAGAGAATCCATTGAGTTGTCAAGAGAAAGTTAGAGATATCTATTTACTTTTTATCTTATCTTTAAATTTTTTCTGTATTTTTAAAACAATAGCCATAATACATTAAAGCATATTAATTAAAGGTGCAAACTAAAGGGTATTTGGAGACCTCTGCTTTAAGGAGACATTTGTTTGCCTGAACCCTTAGGATCCTTTGAGTGGTGATTTGGCAGTGACCTACAAAGAGGAACATCGTGCGATTTTCCATGAGTCTTTTTGGGTGTTTTATACTTTTTCGGGAGGTTGGTGGGAAGGAGTTATCTGCTTGCTTCCAAACATTTAATGGCTTATTGTCTAAAATGTAACTTCTGAGTTCCAGAACATCTCTTCTTGGTCCTGTAATGCTTCTCAATGGAGAGGTGCTGGCGGAGTTTCGGGAGGGGAGCCCTCCCTGCTGTGGGACTTCCCGGATCTCAAAAGGTTTAGTTCCCCCCTGGCCTCCATCCACCCACTTGGCTGAGGGTCTTCCCCAGTTTTGGTGATAACCTCATGTCTCCCCAAGCATTTCCTCCAGCCCTTGGAGGGAGGGGTCTTTCCTTGCCTCTTTAAGAGCAGTTCTCCTTGATGCCCTGCCTGCGTTTTCTGGACTTGTCACAACCCCCGGATCTCCTGCACCTCCATCAGGATCCTCTCCGTGATTGTAGCAACTCACAAAGATCTCGCCTCCTGTGAATTCACAATGTCATGTGTTCGGCCCTTCTAGCTTATGTTGCGGTGCTATTACACTCTTGTCTTAGGTCATTACTGAGTATGCATGTGCTTGATAAACTTCTGTGTGTCCATATATTACCTTTTCAATCAGCTTATAAACCAGGATTCCTGAAGGGTGGGGGAGGGGAAAGAAGGCCTCCATCACTTCCCGTTTTCTGATCAATGCCTCCTTCTAAATAAGGCGCTACACCAAAAGTGTTCGTTCTGGGAAAGCTGGGACTCATTGGCCCCAAGCAATTTAGGAAGGACCTGAAAAATTTCACTGTGGATTGAGAACTTTATATTTCTTTGGCAGACCTGAGTCTGCTTTGAGCCACTTTGGGGCAGTAAGCTTCAATAAACACGAGCTGGCTAAGTGATTTCAAAGTTGCCGTAACCAACCTCTTGCGAGGGCTTGGTCCAGACAGCTTCCTTCCCTCGCAGTGGTAATTGGCAGATTTCCATTTCTCTGGGGAAAGAGGAAAGAATGTTCTCTCCCTTTCATGTCTCTGGCCTGACACCGAAAATCAATCAGCTAGGATTTTGGTAGCATTTTTGCTCACCCCGAAAGCTGTTTATTCCCCCCCTAATTTGGTAAGTGAGGAGAAAGGCAGTGATGATTTTGAACAGTTTTGTTTTTTCCCCCACGAGGCTCGTGGAGGAACCTGCCCTTGCTTCAAAAGACCTTTTTACAACTTTCATGCTTGTTACTTTGAGCTAACAGCCAATTAGATTTGCATGGGGAAGGAATCTATGGAGAGCTTCGGGTTGAAAGAACAGAAATGCTAGGGAACATTTATTTTTTTTATTTTTTTATTTTTATTTTTTTTAAGATTTTTATTTATTTATTTGACAGAGATAGAGACAGCCAGCGAGAGAGGGAACACAAGCAGGGGGAGTGGGAGAGGAAGAAGCAGGCTCATAGAGGAGGAGCCTGACATGGGGCTCAATCCCATAACGCCGGGATCACGCCCTGAGCCGAAGGCAGACGCTTTAACCGCTGTGCCACCCAGGCGCCCCTAGGGAACATTTAATAAGGTGTCGGCATATAAATCATTGAGGACCCAGCCTTGTGAGCTTGTTAAGATTCAAGCTGAATCAGCAAGATTTACCAAGTCAGGGGGCCCTAGCACCTGTGTCTGTGAGAGGTGAGAGTCCGCGTCGATAAAAGGGTACAGCAGCAGGGCAGTGGCGTGCTGTGGGACCAGAAGATACCACCGAGAAAGATACCATTTGGCATGAGGATTTGGGGTTGGAGGCAGAAAGATGTCTTTCTGGACCTTCCTTCTTTTGACTAAAAGCAGAAGCTTCTGAAAAACGGGGGTGGGGGGGAAGGGATGGGGGTGCCATAAATGTCTTTGGAGAAAATTGTATGGGCACGAAGAAGCAGCACAGAGATGGGCCAGCGCGAACAATCGTTATTTCATCAGTTTCCCCTATATATTTGCCTCCCCGCCGTGGGCCACCTTTGAAAGCTGATGACCCTTTTCCCTTGTCTTGTCACTTCCCTGTAAATGTGGAAGATACTACAGAAGCCCAAATTCTAACAACGCCTTAACCTTACTCATCTCTGCTGCACACTTCTATGGGTACCCGCAATGCACACATTAATAAACTTTGGTTTGTGATTTTTTTTTTCTTGTTAATCTGTCGTTTGTCCATCTCGTTTTCCAAGACGCCAGTTGGAGAAAAGGAATTTTTCCTCCCCTGACATCAGTCCATTGCATGTGTTCTATGAAAAGGGATGCATTGCTGGTAGAAATCCTGCTGCCGGGCTAGAGGAGCTGAAGCCGAACCAGCCGCAAAATCGTCTGCAGGACGTGTATGCGTGCAAAACAGTTTGACGTTCGGGGACGCAGGTTAGCGTCAGGCACGCGCCACTCACAGTTTGGGGCTCTCCCGATCTGTCCCAGCCATGCTGGCCGCTGGGCTGTTTTCTTAGTGCGTGGCCATGCTCCTACCCCAGGGCCTTTGTACTTTTAATTTTCTCTGCCTCCATACCACTTGCCCAGATCATCACGTGGCCCACCCACTCACTTCCTTCTGGTCCTTACCTTAAAAAAAAAAAAAAAAAAAAAAAAATTAAATTTAGTAAATTTGAAGATCTAATTGGTTTTATTAAATGATTCATGAATTGGACCATGTGCCATCTAGCAGGTAGAGGGGAGCTCTGTGGAGTTGCAGGAAAGGAAGGTTTTTTCAAGACTGGAGTGGAGGGAGTGAGGGTGGGGTGGGGGGTGGTAATTAGCAAAGAATCCAATGTTTTAGGCAGGGTGGCCCTCCCCTTAGGGGAAAGGAAGGGGAGGTCAGTGGGTTACCTCCTAGTTGTTAACCAGAAAATTCTAGTTTGGCTGGTTAAAGGTTACATTCCTGGGTGCAGGGGAGGAGGGTTGAAAAGTGCCCTTAGGTTAAGTACTAAGTCTTAGTTTACTGACTTGGGCCCTTAACCTAAGTGACACCATTTTTCCACCTCTGGTTTTCTTTTTAACATCTCAAATGACACTTTCTCAGGGAGGCCATCCCTGGACACCCCATCCCAAACTGCCTGGTCCTCTCCCCCGTGATTTTTCTCTCAAGCTCTTAGGATTATTTAACAGATTCTAAAATGTACTCAGGCTTAATCTTTTTTTCTCCAACTCTGTGCTCCACAACAGAGTATCAGCTCCATCCAAGGGAGGGTTTGTCTGCTTCGTTCACTGTTCTTTCCTCCACGCCTAGAATAGTGATGGGCACATGGTAGGATTTTCTCAGTAAATATTAGCGGAAGGAACCGAGTGACTGGCCCCCTTAGCTCTCCGCAGCTCCCCACTGGCCCTGCTATCACTGTGCACTCCCCGAGCTCAGCCACCCCCCGTGGCTCCCACCCACGCTGCCTCCCCTAGCTCCTAGGTCCTCAGCTCTGCGGGCTGCCCTCTTTGAGGTGAGGACCCACACTCTGTAGCTCCCAGCTCTTTCAAGTCACCACAAACCTCTTAAAATAATTTTTGCTGCTGGTAACTACGGAGAAGGTGGGATTAGCTACAATGATGATAATGGAGAAGTCTCCAGTTATTTACAGCTCGTGAGGTTCACTATCAGTATTACCCCCGAATTCCAGCAAAATTTGGAGGATCTGGGCTTGCATCTGTTTTTCTCTCTACCTAGATTTCCTTCTTAGAAGAGCCTGTGAAAGATCTCAGTCCTTTTGACCCTTTTTTTGGGGGGGGGGGTGTTCTTTCTACCTTCTTTTTACCTTCCTAGAGAGCAGGACTTTTCCCCAACCGGAAAGAGTTCGTTGGCCTGCGCGCAAAGGAAAGCCCAACACTGTAGCACCAGTCTTTGGTGGAGAGACTTATTGCAAAGTGGCCATAGAAGGAGAGACAGGAGGCTGGCTCCAATCTGTCACCCCCAACTGAGATTAGAACAAGTTTTTTATAATCACAGGGGTTGGGCAAGGGCGTGGGCATTGATGATTACTCAGGAAGAAGGATGGCACATGCGCATTGAGCAAACACATACGTAACATACATCCCACGTCATTTTGGTGTGGAGACTTAACATTCAAAGGAGGCAAAATTTGCTCGCCGGCCCGACTGCCTCCATGAGGTCGCCGGTAGGACAAGGAGAAGCCTGTGCGCATGCTCCAAGAGCTGGTGTCAACTGGGTGGGATCTTGGGCTCCCTGGCCCTGGTAAGGCGTGCAGGGCCTTGCCTGCTCGTGGGCTGGAATCTTACCAGTGACTTTCACTTGTGTCAGTCGAGGCCTCTACTCAGACAGCTAGTGGGGTCCGAAAAGAAACAAGAGCTCATCAAGGGGAAACAGGGCTCTGGGGCACCTGGGTGGCTCAGTCGTTAAGCGTCTGCCTTCGGCTCAGGGCCCGATCCTGGAGTCCTGGGATCGAGCCCCACATCAGACCCCTCTGCTGGGAGCTTGCTTCTTCCTCTCCCACTCCCCCCTGCCTGTGTTCCGTCTCTTGCTGGCTATGTCTCTGTCAAATAAATAAATAAAATCTGAAAGAAAGAGAGAGAGAAAGAAAGAAAAGAAAGAAACAGGGCTCTGAAAATCAAGCTGTAAATTTCCTGTGAGTCTCAACCCCCTGAAGCCTGGGGGCGTGGTTTCCGTTGTGACGTCACACAGGGCATCACCCCCACCCCCCCTTCCAGGATTTCCAGGCAGCCTTGACTATGGAGTCCCTGTGGTGGGGGTCGCAGGGCTTGAGGTCTTCCCCCACGGCGCGCTGTGACAGCAGCCAGTGGGGTCCCCCAGGGAGAGCTGCTACGTCAGGTCTCCCCAGACTCTTCCGTGGATGGTCCCCACCCATTTGCAGAGATGGTCTGATGACGAGAAGGCAGAAATTCCCTTGTTGCTGGGCTTCCAGAGGATCATCAGCTCCTGCCGGAGCCTCTGGTCCACAGGGCACCCTGACCGGGCCGGTCCTTTATGGCCGGAGGCTGGGGCATGGTTCTGGGAGCCATGGGGGGAGGGGCGTACTGGCAGGGAGACAGAAAATCAGGAACCGTGATTGCAATGCTTTATCGTATAATTTCTAACAGGTTCTAATGTTATTTTGCCCCAAATAGTGAGGATTCGGGGCAACAGCAGAAAGAAGGGGGCCTCCATCAAAGAGATGGGGTTTAGGAGATAAAAAGAATTTGGTTTGGTCCCCATTGCAGGGTCTTCAACAGTATTTAGGAGAGCGCATGCCTCTAGTCTTCAAGGGAAGCTCTCGCAAAAAAGGGAGTAAGTCAGTGAGTAGAGCACCTGAGATGAGACTCGGCTCCAATCCCCTCTTCACCTCTTCCAGGCACCTTGCAATCTCTTTCTTCCAATTTCCTATTTCACTGGGGACTTCTCAGTGAAATCTTCTGTCTTACCTGCGTTCCTTTTTCTCCGAGTTTTTTGAGGTTGGGAAACGTGTCCCGACCTTCTGTGTCGGTGAGGATACAGAGTAACTGTGGGGTCAGAAAGGGTGGGTGTTTTGTTTGAGAAGGAAACCAGGAAAATGAAACTGTATCAAGTCTGTTCTTAGCTGCGAGTAGAGGCGAGTTCCGGTGGGGGGAGGGGGAGGTTGGCAAGGGGAACAATCACCGGGTCTACATCACTGTGTATGCAGGTAGCGTGCTTTCAGTGACCTTTCTGATAAGAACGGGGAAGGTTGA